>NW_027457648.1:2027500-2363750 GCF_050624435.1 Tenrec ecaudatus | reverse complement strand
ACCCTAAGCCTAGGGATGCCCAAGCCTAAGCCTAGGGGTGCCTGCCTTAGGCTATGGGAGCCCTAGCCTTAGCCTAAGCCTAGGGGTGCCCCAACCTAAGCCTAGGGGTGCCCTGGCCTAAGCCTAGGGGTGCCCTGGCCTAAGCCTAGGGGTGCCCTGGCCTAAGGCTAGGGCTGCCCTAGTTTTAGGCTAGGGGATCCCTATCCTTAGCCTAAGTCTAGGGGTGCCCTAGGCTAAGCCTAGGGGTGCCCTAGCCTAAGCCTAGGGGTGCCAAACCTAAGCCTAGGGGTGCCCTAGCCTAAGCCTAGGGGTGCCCTAGCCTTAGGCTAGGGGAGCCGTAGCCTTAGCCTAAGCTTTGGGGTGCCCTAGCCTACGCCTAGGGGTGCCCTAGACTAAGCCTAGGGGTGCCCTAGCCTAAGCCTAGGGGTGCCCTGGCCTAAGCCTAGGGGTGCGATAGCCTAAGCCTAGGGGTGCCCAAGACTAAGCCTAAGGGTGCCCTAGCCTTAGTCTAGGGGTGCCCTAGCCTAAGCCTAGGGGTGCACTAGCCTAAGCCTAGGGGGTGTCCTAGCCTAACAATAGGGGTGCCCTAGCCTAAGCCTAGGGGTGCCCTAGCCTTAAGCTAGGGGAGCCCTAGCCTTAGCCTAAGCCTAGGGGTGCCCTAGGCTAAGCCTAGGGGTGCCCTAGCCTAAGACTAGGGGTGCCTAGCCTTAGGCTATGGGAGCCCTAGCCTTAGCCTAAGCCAAGGGGTGTCCTAGTATAAGCCAAGGGGTGGCCTAGCCTAAGTCTAGGGGTGCCCTAGCCTTAGGGTAGGGGAGCCCTAGCCGTAGCCTAAGCTAGGGGTGCCCTAGCCTAAGCCTAGGTTGCCCTAGCCTAAGCCTAGGGGTGCCCTGGACAAAGCCTAGGGGTGCCCTAGTCTTAGGATAAGTGAGCCCAAGCCTTAGCCTAAGCAGAGGGGTGCACTAGCCTAAGCCTAGGGGTGCCCTAGCCTAAGCCTAGGGGTGTCCTAGCCTAAGCTTAGGGGTGCCCTAGCCTAAGTCTACGGGTGCCCTAACCTAAGCTTAGGGCTGCCCTAGCCTAAGCCTAGGGGTGCCCTAGCCTAAGCCTAGGGGTGCCCTAGCCTTAGCCTAATCCTAGGGGTACCCGAGCCTAATCCTTGGGGTGCCCTAGCCTAAGCCTAGGGGTGCCCTAGCCTTAGGCTAGGGGAGCCCTAGCCTTAGCCTAAGTTAAGGATGCCCTAGCCTAAATTTAGAGGTGCCCTAGCCTAAGCCTAGGGGTGCCCTAGCATTAGGCTAGGGGAGCCCTAGCCTTAGGCTAAGCGTAGGGGTGCCCGTGCCTAAGCCTAGGGGTGCCCAACCCTAAGCCTAGGGATGCCCAAGCCTAAGCCTAGGGGTGCCCTAGCCTTAGGCTATGGGAGCCCTAGCCTTAGCCTAAGCTTAGGGGTGCCCCAACCTAAGCCTAGGGGTGCCCTGGCCTAAGCCTAGGGGTGCCCTGGCCTAAGCCTAGGGGTGCCCTGGCCTAAGCCTAGGGCTGCCCTACTCTTAGGCTAGGGGAGCCCTAGCCTTAGCCTAAGTCTGGGGGTGCCCTAGCCCAAGCCTAGGGGTGCCCTAGCCTAAGCCTAGGGGTGCCTTAGTCTTAGGCTAGGGGAGCCCTAGCCTTAGCTTAAGCCTAGGGGTGCCCTAGCCTAAGCCTAGGGGTGCCCTATCCAAAGCCTAGGGGTACGATAGCCTAAGCCTAGGGGTGCCAAAGCCTAAGCCTAAGGGTGCCCTAGCCTTAGGCTAGGGGAGCCCTAGCCTAAGCATAAACCTATTGGTGCCCTAGCCTAAGCCTAGGGGTGCCCTAGCCTAAGCAAGGGGTGCCCTAGCCTTAGGCTAGGGGAGCCCTAGCCTTAGCCTAAGCCTAGGTGTGCCCTAGCCTAAGCCTAGGGGTGCCCTCGCCTAAGCCTAGGGGTGCCCTAGCCTTAGGCTAGTGGAGCCCTAGCCTTAACCTAAGCCTAGGGGTGCCCTAGCCTAAGCCTAGGGGTGCCCTAGCCTAAGCCTAGGGGTGCCCTAGTCTAAGCCTAGGGGTGCCTAGCCTTAGGCTATGGGAGCCCTAGCCTTAGCCTAAGCCAAGGGGTGTCCTAGTATAAGCCTAGGGGTGGCCTAGCCTAAGTCTAGGGGTGCCCTAGCCTTAGGGTAGGGGAGCCCTAGCCTTAGCCTAAGCCTAGGGGTGCCCTAGCCTAAGCCTAGGTTGCCCTAGCCTAAGCCTAGGGGTGCCCTGGACTAAGCCTAGGGGTGCCCTAGTCTTAGGCTAAGTGAGCCCAAGCCTTAGGCTAAGCGTAGGGGTGCCCGAGCCTAAGCCTAGGTGTGCCCAACCCTAAGCCTAGGGATGCCCAAGCCTAAGCCTAGGGGTGCCTGCCTTAGGTTATGGGAGCCCTAGCCTTAGCCTAAGCCAAGGGGTGCCCCAAAATAAGCCTAGGGGTGCCCTGGCCTAAGCCTAGGGGTGCCCTGGCCTAAGCCTAGGGGTGCCCTGGCCTAAGGCTAGGGCTGCCCTAGTCTTAGGCTAGGGGAGCCCTAGCCTTAGCCTAAGTCTAGGGGTGCCCTAGGCTAAGCCTAGGGGTGCCCTAGCCTAAGCCTAGGGGTGCCCAACCTAAGCGTAGGGGTGCCCTAGCCTAAGCCTAGGGGTGCCCTAGCCTTAGGCTAGGAGAGCCGTAGCCTTAACCTAAGCCTTGGGGTGCCCTAGACTAAGCCTAGGGGTGCCCTAGCCTAAGCCTAGGGGTGCCCTGGCCTAAGCCTATGGGTGCCCTAGCCTTAAGCTAGGGGAGCCCTAGCCTTAGCCTAAGCCTAGGGGTGCTCTAGCCTAAGCCTAGGGGTGCCCTAGCCTAAGCCTAGGGGTGCCTAGCCTTAGGCTATGGGAGCCCTAGCCTTAGCCTAAGCCAAGGGGTGTCCTAGTATAAGCCAAGGGGTGGCCTAGCCTAAGTCTAGAGGTGCCCTAGCCTTAGGGTAGGGGAGCCCTAGCCGTAGCCTAAGACTAGGGGTGCCCTAGCCTAAGCCTAGGTTGCCCTAGCCTAAGCCTAGGGGTGCCTGGATAAAGCCTAGGGGTGCCCTAGTCTTAGGCTAAGTGAGCCCAAGCCTTAGCCTAAGCATAGGGGTGCACTAGCCTAAGCCTAGGGGTGCCCTAGCCTAAGCCTAGGGGTGCCCTAGTAAGCCTAGGGGTGCCCTAGCCTAAGCCTAGCGGTACCCTCGCCTTAGGCAAGGGGAGCCCTACCCTTAGCCTAAGCCTAGGGGTGTCCTAGCCTAAGCCTAGGGGTGCCGTAGCCTAAGCCTAGGGGTGCCATAGCCTAAGCCCAGGGGTGCCCTAGCCTAAGCCTAGGGGTGTCCTAGCCTAAGCTTAGGGGTGCCCTAGCCTAAGCCTAAGGGTGCCCTAGCCTTAGCCTAATCCTAGGGGTACCCTAGCCTAAGCCTTGGGGTGCCCTAGCCTAAGCCTAGGGGTGCCCTAGCCTTAGGCTATGGGAGCCCTAGCCTTAGCCTAAGCATAGGGGTACCCTAGCCTAAGCCTAGGGGTGCCCTAGCCTTAGGCTAGGGGAGCCCTAGCCTAAGCATAAACCTATTGGTGCCCTAGCCTAAGCCTAGGGGTGCCTAAGCCAAAGCCTAGGGGTTCCCTGGTCTAAGCCTAGGGGTGCCTAAGCCAAAGCCTAGGGGTTCCCTGGCCTAAGCCTAGGGGTGCCCTAGCCTAAGCTTAGGGCTGCCCTAGCCTAAGCCTAGGGGTGCCCTAGCCTAAACCTAGGGGTGCCCTAGCCTAAGCCTAGGGGTGCCCTTGCCTTAGGCTCGGGGAGCCCTAGCCTTATCCTAAGCCTTGGGGTGCCCTAGCCCAAGCCTAGGGGTGCCCTAGCCTAAGCCTATGGGTGCCTTAGTCTTAGGCTAGGGGAGCCCTAGCCTTAGCTTAAGCCTAGGGGTGCCCTAGCCTAAGCCTAGGGGTGCCCTATCCAAAGCCTAGGGGTACGATAGCCTAAGCCTAGGGGTGCCAAAGCCTAAGCCTAAGGGTGCCCTAGCCTTAGGCTAGGGGAGCCCTAGCCTAAGCATAAACCTATTGGTGCCCTAGCCTAAGCCTAGGGGTGCCCTAGCCTAAGCAAGGGGTGCCCTAGCCTTAGGCTAGGGGAGTCCTAGCCTTAGCCTAAGCCTAGGTGTGCCCTAGCCTAAGCCTAGGGGTGCCCTCGCCTAAGCCTAGGGGTGCCCTAGCCTTAGGCTAGGGGAGCCCTAGCCTTAACCCAAGCCTAGGGGTGCCCTAGCCTAAGCCTAGGGGTGCCCTAGCCTAAGCCTAGGGGTGCCCTAGCCTTAGGCTAGGGGAGCCCTAGCCTTAGCCTAAGCCTAGGGGTGCCCTAGCCTAAGCCTAGGGGTGCCCTAGTCTAAGCCTAGGGGTGCCTAGCCTTAGGCTATGGGAGCCCTAGCCTTAGCCTAAGCCAAGGGGTGTCCTAGTATAAGCCTAGGGGTGGCCTAGCCTAAGTCTAGAGGTGCCCTAGCCTTAGGGTAGGGGAGCCCTAGCCTTAGCCTAAGCCTAGGGGTGCCCTAGCCTAAGCCTAGGTTGCCCTAGCCTAAGCCTAGGGGTGCCCTGGACTAAGCCTAGGGGTGCCCTAGTCTTAGGCTAAGTGAGCCCAAACCTTAGGCTAAGCGTAAGGGTGCCCGAGCCTAAGCCTAGGTGTGCCCAACCCTAAGCCTAGGGATGCCCAAGCCTAAGCCTAGGGGTGCCTGCCTTAGGTTATGGGAGCCCTAGCCTTAGCCTAAGCCTATGGGTGCCCCAACCTAAGCCTAGGGGTGCCCTGGCCTAAGCCTAGGGGTGCCCTGGCCTAAGGCTAGGGCTGCCCTAGTCTTAGGCTAGGGGAGCCCTAGCCTTAGCCTAAGTCTAGGGGTGCCCTAGGCTAAGCCTAGGGGTGCCCTAGCCTAAGCCTAGGGGTGCCCAACCTAAGCTTAGGGGTGCCCTAGCCTAGGCCTAGGGGTGCCCTAGCCTTAGGCTAGGGGAGCCGTAGCCTTAACCTAAGCCTTGGGGTGCCCTAGACTAAGCCTAGGGGTGCCCTAGCCTAAGCCTAGGGGTGCCCTGGCCTAAGCCTAGGGGTGCGATAGCCTAAGCCTAGGGGTGCCCAAGACTAAGCCTAAGGGTGCCCTAGCCTTAGCCTAGGGGTGCCCTAGCCTAAGCCTAGGGGTGCCCTAGCCTAAGTCTAGGGGTATCCTAGCCTAACACTAGGGGTGCCCTAGCCTAAGCCTATGGGTGCCCTAGCCTTAAGCTAGGGGAGCCCTAGCCTTAGCCTAAGCCTAGGGGTGCCCTAGCCTAAGCCTAGGGGTGCCCTAGCCTAAGCCTAGGGGTGCCTAGCCTTAGGCTATGGGAGCCCTAGCCTTAGCCTAAGCCAAGAGGTGTCCTAGTATAAGCCAAGGGGTGGCCTAGCCTAAGTCTAGGGGTGCCCTAGCCTTAGGGTAGGGGAGCCCTAGCCGTAGCCTAAGCCTAGGGGTGCCCTAGCCTAAGCCTAGGTTGCCCTAGCCTAAGCCTAGGGGTGCCTGGACAAAGCCTAGGGGTGCCCTAGTCTTAGGCTAAGTGAGCCCAAGCCTTAGCCTAAGCATAGGGGTGCACTAGCCTAAGCCTAGGGGTGCCCTAGCCTAAGCCTAGGGGTGCCCTAGTAAGCCTAGGGGTGCCCTAGCCTAAGCCTAGCGGTACCCTCACCTTAGGCAAGGGGAGCCCTAGCCTTAGCCTAAGCCTAGGGGTGCCCTAGCCTAAGCCTAGGGGTGCCCTAGCCTAAGCCTAGGGGTGCCATAGCCTAAGCCTAGGGGTGCCCTAGCCTAAGCCTAGGGGTGTCCTAGCCTAAGTCTACGGGTGCCCTAACCTAAGCTTAGGTGTGCCCTAGCCTAAGCCTAGGGGTGCCCTAGCCTTAGCCTAATCCTAGGGGTACCCTAGCCTAAGCCTTGGGGTGCCCTAGCCTAAGCCAAGGGGTGCCCTAGCCTTAGGCTATGGGAGCCCTAGCCTTAGCCTAAGCATAGGGGTGCCCTAGCCTAAGTCTAGGGGTGCCCTAGCCTTAGGCTAGGGGAGCCCTAGCCTAAGCATAAACCTATTGGTGCCCTAGCCTAAGCCTAGGGGTGCCCAAGCCAAAGCCTAGGGGTTCCCTGGCCTAAGCCTAGGGGTGCCCTAGCCTAAGCTTAGGGCTGCCCTAGCCTAAGCCTAGGGGTGCCCTAGCCTAAGCCTAGGGGTGCCCTAGCCTAAGCCTAGGGGTGCCCTTGCCTTAGGCTCGGGGAGCCCTAGCCTTATCCTAAGCTTGGGGTGCCCTAGCCCAAGCCTAGGGGTGCCCTAGCCTAAGTCTAGGGGTGCCTTAGTCTTAGGCTAGTGGAGCCCTATCCTTAGCTTAAGCCTAGGGGTGCCCTAGCCTAAGCCTAGGGGTGCCCTATCCAAAGCCTAGGGGTACGATAGCCTAAGCCTAGGGGTGCCAAAGCCTAAGCCTAAGGGTGCCCTAGCCTTAGGCTAGGGGAGCCCTAGCCTAAGCATAAACCTATTGGTGCCCTAGCCTAAGCCTAGGGGTGCCCTAGCCTAAGCAAGGGGTGCCCTAGCCTTAGGCTAGGGGAGCCCTAGCCTTAGCCTAAGCCTAGGTGTGCCCTAGCCTAAGCCTAGGGGTGTCCTCTCCTAAGCCTAGGGGTGCCCTAGCCTTAGGCTAGGGGAGCCCTAGCCTTAACCCAAGCCTAGGGGTGCCCTAGCCTAAGCCTAGGGGTGCCCTAGCCTAAGCCTAGGGGTGCCCTAGCCTTAGGCTAGGGGAGCCCTAGCCTTAGCCTAAGCCTAGGGGTGCCCTAGCCTAAGCCTAGGGGTGCCCTAGTCTAAGCCTAGGGGTGCCTAGCCTTAGGCTATGGGAGCCCTAGCCTTAGCCTAAGCCAAGGGGTGTCCTAGTATAAGCCTAGGGGTGGCCTAGCCTAAGTCTAGGGGTGCCCTAGCCTTAGGGTAGGGGAGCCCTAGCCTTAGCCTAAGCCTAGGGGTGCCCTAGCCTAAGCCTAGGTTGCCCTAGCCTAAGCCTAGGGGTGCCCTGGACTAAGCCTAGGGGTGCCCTAGTCTTAGGCTAAGTGAGCCCAAGCCTTAGGCTAAGCGTAGGGGTGCCCGAGCCTAAGCCTAGGTGTGCCCAACCCTAAGCCTAGGGATGCCCAAGCCTAAGCCTAGGGGTCCCTGCCTTAGGTTATGGGAGCCCTAGCCTTAGCCTAAGCCTAGGGGTGCCCCAACCTAAGCCTAGGGGTGCCCTGGCCTAAGCCTAGGGGTGCCCTGGCCTAAGCCTAGGGGTGCCCTGGCCTAAGGTTAGGGCTGCCCTAGTCTTAAGCTAGGGGAGCCCTAGCCTTAGCCTAAGTCTAGGGGTGCCCTCGGCTAAGCCTAGGGGTGCCCTAGCCTAAGCCTAGGGGTGCCCAACCTAAGCCTAGGGGTGCCCTAGCCTAAGCATAGGGGTGCCCTAGCCTTAGGCTAGGGGAGCCGTAGCCTTAACCTAAGCCTTGGGGTGCCCTAGACTAAGCCTAGGGGTGCCCTAGCTTAAGCCTAGGGGTGCCCTGGCCTAAGCCTAGGGGTGCGATAGCCTAAGCCTTGGGGTGCCCAAGACTAAGCTTAAGGGTGCCCTAGCCTTAGCCTAGGGGTGCCCTAGCCTAAGCCTAGGGGTGCCCTAGCCTAAGCCTATGGGTGCCCTAGCCTTAAGCTAGGGGAGCCCTAGCCTTAGCCTAAGCCTAGGGGTGCCCTAGCCTAAGCCTAGGGGTGCCCAAGCCTAAGCCTAGGGGTGCCTAGCCTTAGGCTATGGGAGCCCTAGCCTTAGCCTAAGCCAAAGGGTGTCCTAGTATAAGCCAAGGGGTGGCCTAGCCTAAGTCTAGGGGTGCCCTAGCCTAAGCCTAGGGGTGCCCTAGCCTTAGGCTAGGGGAGCCCTAGCCTTAGCCTAAGTTACGGATGCCCTAGCCTAAACTTAGAGGTGCCCTAGCCTAAGCCTAGGGGTGCCCTAGCATTAGGCTAGGGGAGCCCTAGCCTTAGGCTAAGCGTAGGGGTGCCCGAGCCTAAGCCTAGGGATGCCCAAGCCTAAGCCTAGGGGTGCCCTAGCCTTAGGCTATGGTAGCCCTAGCCTTAGCCTAAGCCTAGGGGTGCCCCAACCTAAGCCTAGGGGTGCCCTGGCCTAAGCCTAGGGGTGCCCTGGCCTAAGCCTAGGGGTGCCCTGGCCTAAGGCTAGGGCTGCCCTACTCTTAGGCTAGGGGAGCCCTAGCCTTAGCCTAAGTCTAGGGGTGCCCTAGCCTAAGCCTAGGGGTGCCCTAGCCTAAGCCTAGGGGTGCCAAACCTAAGCCTAGGGGTGCCCTAGCCTAAGCCTAGGGGTGCCCTAGCCTTAGGCTAGGGGAGCCGTAGCCTTAGCCGAAGCCTTGGGGTGCCCTAACCTAAGCCTAGGGGTGCCCTAGCCTAAGCCTAGGGGTGCCCTAGCCTAAGCTTAGGGGTGCCCTAGCCTAAGCCTAGGGGTGCCCAACCTAAGCTTAGGGGTGCCCTAGCCTAGGCCTAGGGGTGCCGTAGCCTTAGGCTAGGGGAGCCGTAGCCTTAACCTAAGCCTTGGGGTGCCCTAGACTAAGCCTAGGGGTGCCCTAGCCTAAGCCTAGGGGTGCCCTGGCCTAAGCCTAGGGGTGCGATAGCCTAAGCCTAGGGGTGCCCAAGACTAAGCCTAAGGGTGCCCTAGCCTTAGCCTAGGGGTGCCCTAGCCTAAGCCTAGGGGTGCCCTAGCCTAAGTCTAGGGGTATCCTAGCCTAACACTAGGGGTGCCCTAGCCTAAGCCTATGGGTGCCCTAGCCTTAAGCTAGGGGAGCCCTAGCCTTAGCCTAAGCCTAGGGGTGCCCTAGCCTAAGCCTAGGGGTGCCCTAGCCTAAGCCTAGGGGTGCCTAGCCTTAGGCTATGGGAGCCCTAGCCTTAGCCTAAGCCAAGGGGTGTCCTAGTATAAGCCAAGGGGTGGCCTAGCCTAAGTCTAGGGGTGCCCTAGCCTTAGGGTAGGGGAGCCCTAGCCGTAGCCTAAGCCTAGTGGTGCCCTAGCCTAAGCCTAGGTTGCCCTAGCCTAAGCCTAGGGGTGCCTGGACAAAGCCTAGGGGTGCCCTAGTCTTAGGCTAAGTGAGCCCAAGCCTTAGCCTAAGCATAGGGGTGCACTAGCCTAAGCCTAGGGGTGCCCTAGCCTAAGCCTAGGGGTGCCCTAGTAAGCCTAGGGGTGCCCTAGCCTAAGCCTAGCGGTACCCTCGCCTTAGGCAAGGGGAGCCCTAGCCTTAGCCTAAGCTTAGGGGTGCCCTAGCCTAAGCCTAGGGGTGCCCTAGCCTAAGCCTAGGGGTGCCATAGCCTAAGCCTAGGGGTGCCCTAGCCTAAGCCTAGGGGTGTCCTAGCCTAAGTCTACGGGTGCCCTAACCTAAGCTTAGGTGTGCCCTAGCCTAAGCCTAGGGGTGCCCTAGCCTTAGCCTAATCCTAGGGGTACCCTAGCCTAAGCCTTGGGGTGCCCTAGCCTAAGCCAAGGGGTGCCCTAGCCTTAGGCTATGGGAGCCCTAGCCTTAGCCTAAGCATAGGGGTGCCCTAGCCTAAGTCTAGGGGTGCCCTAGCCTTAGGCTAGGGGAGCCCTAGCCTAAGCATAAACCTATTGGTGCCCTAGCCTAAGCCTAGGGGTGCCCAAGCCAAAGCCTAGGGGTTCCCTGGCCTAAGCCTAGGGGTGCCCTAGCCTAAGCTTAGGGCTGCCCTAACCTAAGCCTAGGGGTGCCCTAGCCTAAGCCTAGGGGTGCCCTAGCCTAAGCCTAGGGGTGCCCTTGCCTTAGGCTCGGGGAGCCCTAGCCTTATCCTAAGCTTGGGGTGCCCTAGCCCAAGACTAGGGGTGCCTTAGTCTTAGGATAGTGGAGCCCTATCCTTAGCTTAAGCCTAGGGGTGCCCTAGCCTAAGCCTAGGGGTGCCCTATCCAAAGCCTAGGGGTACGATAGCCTAAGCCTAGGGGTGCCAAAGCCTAAGCCTAAGGGTGCCCTAGCCTTAGGCTAGGGGAGCCCTAGCCTAAGCATAAACCTATTGGTGCCCTAGCCTAAGCCTAGGGGTGCCCTAGCCTAAGCAAGGGGTGCCCTAGCCTTAGGCTAGGGGAGCCCTAGCCTTAGCCTAAGCCTAGGTGTGCCCTAGCCTAAGCCTAGGGGTGCCCTCTCCTAAGCCTAGGGGTGCCCTAGCCTTAGGCTAGGGGAGCCCTAGCCTTAACCCAAGCCTAGGGGTGCCCTAGCCTAAGCCTAGGGGTGCCCTAGCCTAAGCCTAGGGGTGCCCTAACCTTAGGCTAGGGGAGCCCTAGCCTTAGCCTAAGCCTAGGGGTGCCCTAGCCTAAGCCTAGGGGTGCCCTAGTCTAAGCCTAGGGGTGCCTAGCCTTAGGCTATGGGAGCCCTAGCCTTAGCCTAAGCCAAGGGGTGTCCTAGTATAAGCCTAGGGGTGGCCTAGCCTAAGTCTAGGGGTGCCCTAGCCTTAGGGTAGGGGAGCCCTAGCCTTAGCCTAAGCCTAGGGGTGCCCTAGCCTAAGCCTAGGTTGCCCTAGCCTAAGCCTAGGGGTGCCCTGGACTAAGCCTAGGGGTGCCCTAGTCTTAGGCTAAGTGAGCCCAAGCCTTAGGCTAAGCGTAGGGGTGCCCGAGCCTAAGCCTAGGTGTGCCCAACCCTAAGCCTAGGGATGCCCAAGCCTAAGCCTAGGGGTCCCTGCCTTAGGTTATGGGAGCCCTAGCCTTAGCCTAAGCCTAGGGGTGCCCCAACCTAAGCCTAGGGGTGCCCTGGCCTAAGCCTAGGGTTGCCCTGGCCTAAGCCTAGGGGTGCCCTGGCCTAAGGTTAGGGCTGCCCTAGTCTTAGGCTAGGGGAGCCCTAGCCTTAGCCTAAGTCTAGGGGTGCCCTCGGCTAAGCCTAGGGGTGCCCTAGCCTAAGCCTAGGGGTGCCCAACCTAAGCCTAGGGGTGCCCTAGCCTAAGCCTAGGGGTGCCCTAGCCTTAGGCTAGGGGAGCCGTAGCCTTAACCTAAGCCTTGGGGTGCCCTAGACTAAGCCTAGGGGTGCCCTAGCCTAAGCCTAGGGGTGCCCTGGCCTAAGCCTAGGGGTGCGATAGCCTAAGCCTTGGGGTGCCCAAGACTAAGCTTAAGGGTGCCCTAGCCTTAGCCTAGGGGTGCCCTAGCCTAAGCCTAGGGGTGCCCTAGCCTAAGCCTAGGGGTGCCCTAGCCTTAAGCTAGGGGAGCCCTAGCCTTAGCCTAAGCCTAGGGGTGCCCTAGCCTAAGCCTAGGGGTGCCCAAGCCTAAGCCTAGGGGTGCCTAGCCTTAGGCTATGGGAGCCCTAGCCTTAGCCTAAGCCAAAGGGTGTCCTAGTATAAGCCAAGGGGTGGCCTAGCCTAAGTCTAGGGGTGCCCTAGCCTTAGGGTAGGGGAGCCCTAGCCGTAGCCTAAGCCTAGGGGTGCCCTAGCCTAAGCCTAGGTTGCCCTAGCCTAAGCCTAGGGGTGCCTGGACAAAGCCTAGGGGTGCCCTAGTCTTAGGCTAAATGAGCCCAAGCCTTAGCCTAAGCATAGGGGTGCCCTAGCCTAAGCCTAGGGGTGCCCTAGTAAGCCTAGGGGTGCCCTAGCCTAAGCCTAGCGGTACCCTCGCCTTAGGCAAGGGGAGCCCTAGCCTTAGCCTAAGCCTAGGGGTGCCCTAGCCTAAGCCTAGGGGTGCCCTAGCCTAAGCCTAGGGGTGCCATAGCCTAAGCCTAGGGGTGCCCTAGCCTAAGCCTAGGGGTGTCCTAGCCTAAGCTTAGGGGTGCCCTAGCCTAAGTCTACGGGTGCCCTAACCTAAGCTTAGGGGTGCCCTAGCCTAAGCCTAGGGGTGCCCTAGCCTTAGCCTAATCCTAGGGGTACCCTAGCCTAAGCCTTGGGGTGCCCTAGCCTAAGCCTAGGGGTGCCCTAGCCTTAGGCTATGGGAGCCGTAGCCTTAGCCTAAGCATAGGGGTGCCCTAGCCTAAGCCTAGGGGTGCCCTAGCCTTAGGCTAGGGGAGCCCTAGCCTTAGCCTAAGTTACGGATGCCCTAGCCTAAACTTAGAGGTGCCCTAGCCTAAGCCTAGGGGTGCCCTAGCATTAGGCTAGGGGAGCCCTAGCCTTAGGCTAAGCGTAGGGGTGCCCGAGCCTAAGCCTAGGGATGCCCAAGCCTAAGCCTAGGGGTGCCCTAGCCTTAGGCTATGGTAGCCCTAGCCTTAGCCTAAGCCTAGGGGTGCCCCAACCTAAGCCTAGGGGTGCCCTGGCCTAAGCCTAGTGGTGCCCTGGCCTAAGCCTAGGGGTGCCCTGGCCTAAGGCTAGGGCTGCCCTACTCTTAGGCTAGGGGAGCCCTAGCCTTAGCCTAAGTCTAGGGGTGCCCTAGCCTAAGCCTAGGGGTGCCCTAGCCTAAGCCTAGGGGTGCCAAACCTAAGCCTAGGGGTGCCCTAGCCTAAGCCTAGGGGTGCCCTAGCCTTAGGCTAGGGGAGCCGTAGCCTTAGCCGAAGCCTTGGGGTGCCCTAACCTAAGCCTAGGGGTGCCCTAGCCTAAGCCTAGGGGTGCCCTAGCCTAAGCTTAGGGGTGCCCTAGTCTAAGCCTAGGGGTGCCCGAGCCTAAGCTTAGGGGTGCCCTAACCTAAGCCTAGGGTTGCCTTAGCCTTAGGCTAGGGGAGCCCTAGCCTTAGCTTAAGCCGAGGGGTGCCCTAGCCTAAGCCTAAGGGTGCCCTGGCCTAAGCCTAGGGGTGCGATAGCCTAAGCATAGGGGTGCCCAAGACTAAGCCTAAGGTTGACCTAGCCTTAGCCTAGGGGAGCCCTAGCCTAAGCCTAGGGGTGCCCTAGCCTTAGCTTAAGCCTAGGGGTGCCCTAGCCTAAGCCTAGGGGTGCCCTGGCCTAAGCCTAGGGGTGCGATAGCCTAAGCCTAGGGGTGCCCTAGCCTAAGCCTAGGGGTGTCATAGCCTAAGCCTAGGGGTGCCCTAGTCTAAGCCTAGGGGTGCCCGAGCCTAAGCTTAGGGGTGCCCTAACCTAAGCCTAGGGTTGCCTTAGCCTTAGGCTAGAGGAGCCCTAGCCTTAGCTTAAGCCTAGGGGTGCCCTAGCCTAAGCCTAGGGGTGCCCTGGCCTAAGCCTAGGGGTGCGATAGCCAAAGCCTAGGGGTGCCCTAGCCTAAGCCTAGGGGTGTCATAGCCTAAGCCTAGGGGTGCCCCAACCTAAGCCTAGGGGTGCCCTGGACTAAGCCTAGGGGTGCCCTGGCCTAAGCTTAGGGGTGCCCTAGTCTAAGCCTAGGGGTGCCCGAGCCTAAGCCTAGGGGTGCCCTAGCCTAAGCCTAGGGGTGCCCTGGCCTAAGCCTAGGGGTGCGATAGCCTAAGCCTAGGGGTGCCCAAGACTAAGCCTAAGGGTGCCCTAGCCTTAGCCTAGGGGAGCCCTAGCCTAAGCCTAGGGGTGCCCAACCTTAGCTTAAGCCTAGGGGTGCCCTAGCCTAAGCCTAGGGGTGCCCTGGCCTAAGCCTAGGGGTGCGATACCCTAAGCCTAGGGGTGCCCTAGCCTAAGCTTAGGGGTGTCATAGCCTAAGACTAGGGGTGCCCTAGCCTAAGCCTAGGGGTGCCCTAGCCTTAGGGTAGGGGAGCCCAAGCCTTAGCCTAAGCCTAGGGGTGCCCTAGCCTAAGCCTAGGGTTGCCCTAGCCTAAGCCTAGGGGTGCCCTGGACTAAACCTAGGGGTGCCCTAGTCTTAGCCTAGGGGAGCCCAAGCCTTAGCATAAGCCTAGGGGTGCCCTAGCCTAAGCCTAGGGGTGCCATAGCCTAAGCCTAGGAGTGCCCTAGTAAACCTAGCGGTGCCCTAGGCTAATCCTAGGGGTACCCTAGCCTTAGGCAAGGGGAGCCCTAGCCTTAGCCTAAGCCTAGGGGTGCCCTACCCTAAGCCTAGGGGTGCCCTAGCCTAAGCCTAGGGGTGCCCTAGCCTAAGCCTAGGGGTGCCCTAGCCTAATCTTAGGGGTGCCCTAGCCTAAGTCTACGGGTGCCCTAACCTAAGCTTAGGGGTTCCCTAGCCTAAGCCTAGGGGTGCCCTAGCTTAAGCCTAGGGGTGCCCAAACTTAGCCTAATCCTAGGGGTGCCCCAGCCTAAGACTAGGGGTGCCCTAGCCTAAGCCTAGCGGTGCCCTAGCTTTAGGCTAGGGGAGCCCTAGCCTTAGCCTAAGCCTTGGGGTGCCCTAGCCTAAGCCTAGGGGTGCCCTAGCCTTAGGCTACGGGAGCCCTAGCCTTAGCATAAGCCTAGTGGTGCCCTAGTCTAAGCCTATGGGTACCCTAGCCTTGGGCTAGGGGAACCCTAGCCTTAGCCTAAGCCTAGGGGTGCACTAGCCTAAGCTTAGGGGTGCCCTAGCCTAAGCCTATGGGTGCCCTAGCCTTAGCCTAAGCCTAGGGGTGCCCTAGCCTAAGCCTAGGGGTGCCCTAGCTTAAGCCTAGGGGTTCCCTAGCCTAAGCCAAGGGGTGCCCTAGCCTAAGTCTAGGGGTGCCCTAACCTAAGCCTAGGGGTGCCCTAGCCTAAGCCTAAGCCTTGGGGTACCCTAGCCTAAGCCTAGGGGTGCCCTAGCCTTAGGCTATGGGAGCCCTAGCCTTAGCCTAAGCCTAGGGGTGCCCTAGTCTAAGCCTAGGGGTGCCCTAGCCTTGGGCTAGGGAAGCCCTAGCCTTAGCCTAAGCCTAGGGGTGCCCTAGCCTAAGCCTAGGGGTGCCCTAGTAAGCCTAGGGGTGCCCTAGACTAATCCTAGGGGTACCCTAGCCTTAGACAAGGGGAGCCCTAGCCTTAGCCTAAGCCTAGGGGTGCCCTAGCCTAAGCCTAGGGGTGCCCTAGCCTAAGCCTAGGGGTGCCCTAGCCTAAGCCTAGGGGTGCCCTAGTCTAAGCCTAGGGGTGCCCTAGCCTAAGCCTAGGGGTGCCCTAGCCTAAGTCTACGGGTGCCCTAGCCTAAGCTTAGGGGTGCCCTAGCCTAAGCCTAGGGGTGCCCTAGCTTAAGCCTAGGGGTGCCCTAGCCTTCGCCTAATCCTAGGGGTGCCCCAGCCTAAGACTAGGGGTGCCCTAGCCTAAGCCTAGCGGTGCCCTAGCTTTAGGCAGGGGAGCCCTAGCCTTAGCCTAATCCTTGGGGTGCCCTAGCCTAAGCCTAGGGGTGCCCTAGCCTTAGGTTATGGGAGCCCTAGCCTTAGCCTAAGCCTAGGGGTCCCCTAGTCTAAGCCTAGGGGTACCCTAGCCTTGGGCTAGGGGAGCCCTAGCCTTAGCCTAAGCCTAGGGGTGCCCTAGCCTAAGCTTAGGGGTGCCCTAGCCTAAGCCTAGGGGTGCCCGAGCCTTAGCCTAAGCCTAGGGGTGCCCTAGCCTAAGCCTAGGGGTGCCCTAGCTTAAGCCTAGGGGTGCCCTAGCCTAAGCCTAGGGGTGCCCTAGCCTAAGTCTCGGGGTACCCTAACCTAAGCCTAGGGGTGCCCTAGCCTTAGGCTAAGGGAGCCCTAGCCTTAGCTTAAGCCTAGGGGTGGCCTAGCCTAAGTCTAGGGGTGCCCTAGCCTAAGCCTAGGGGTGCCCTGGCCTTAGGCTAGGGGAGCCCTAGCCTAAGCCTAAGCCTTGGGGTACCCTAGCCTAAGCCTAGGGGTGCCCTAGCCTTAGGCTAGGGGAGCCCTAGCCTTAGCCTAAGCCTAGGGGTGCCCTAGACTAAGCCTAGGGGTGCCCTAGCCTAAGCCTAGAGTTGCCCTATCCTAAGCTTAGGGGTGCCCTAGCCTTAGGCTAGGGGTGCCCTAGCCTTAGGCTAGGGTAGCCGTATCCTTAGACTAAGCCTAGGGGTGCCCTAGCCTAAGCCTCGGGGTGCCCTAGCCTAAGCCTAGGGGTACCCTAGCCTTAGGATAGGGGAGCCCTAGCCTTAGCTTAAGCCTAGGGGTGGCCTAGCCTAAGTCTAGGGGTGCCTTAGCCTTAGGCTAGGAGAGCCCTAGCCTTAGCTTAAGCCTAGGGGTGCCCTAGCCTAAGCCTAGGGGTGCCCTAGCCTAAGCCTAGGGGTGCCCTAGCCTTAGCCTAATGATAGGGGTGCCCTAGCCTAAGACTAGGGGTGCCCTAGCCTAAGCCTAGGGGTGCCCTAGCCTTAGGCTTGGGGAGCCCTAGCCTTAGCCTAAGCCTAGGGGTGCCCTAGTCTAAGCCTAGGGGTGCCCTTGCCTTGGGCTAGGGAAGCCCTAGCCTTAGCCTAAGCCTAGGGGTGCCCTAGCCTAAGCCTAGGGGTGCCCTAGTAAGCCTAGGGGTGCCCTAGACTAATCCTAGAGGTACCCTAGCCTTAGGCAAGGGGAGCCCTAGCCTTAGCCTAAGCCTAGGGGTGCCCTAGCCTAAGCCTAGGGGTGCCCTAGCCTAAGCCTAGGGGTGCCCTAGCCTAAGCCTAGGGGTGCCCTAGCCTAAGCTTAGGGGTGCCCTAGCCTAAGTCTACGGGTGCCCTAACCTAAGCTTAGGGGTGCCCTAGCCTAAGCCTAGGGGTGCCCTAGCTTAAGCCTAGGGGTGCCCTAGCCTTCGCCTAATCCTAGGGGTGCCCCAGCCTAAGACTCGGGGTGCCCTAGCCTTAGCCTAATGATAGGGGTGCCCTAGCCTAAGACTAGGGGTGCCCTAGCCTAAGCCTAGGGGTGCCCTAGCCTTAGCTTAATGATAGGGGTGCCCTAGCCTAAGACTAGGGGTGCCCTAGCCTAAGCCTAGGGGTGCCCTAGCCTTAGGCTTGGGGAGCCCTAGCCTTAGCCTAAGCCTAGGGGTGCCCTAGTCTAAGCCTAGGGGTGCCCTTGCCTTGGGCTAGGGAAGCCCTAGCCTTAGCCTAAGCCTAGGGGTGCCCTAGCCTAAGCCTAGGGGTGCCCTAGTAAGCCTAGGGGTGCCCTAGACTAATCCTAGGGGTACCCTAGCCTTAGGCAAGGGGAGCCCTAGCCTTAGCCTAAGCCTAGGGGTGCCCTAGCCTAAGCCTAGGGGTGCCCTAGCCTAAGCCTAGGGGTGCCCTAGCCTAAGCCTAGGGGTGCCCTAGCCTAAGCTTAGGGGTGACCTAGCCTACGTCTATGGGTGCCCTAAACTAAGCTAAGGGGTGCCCTAGCCTAAGCCTAGGGGTGCCCTAGCTTAAGCCTAGGGGTGCCCTAGCCTTCGCCTAATCCTAGTGGTGCCCCAGCCTAAGACTCGGGGTGCCCTAGCCTAAGCCTAAGCCTAGGGGTGCCCTAGCCTAAGCCTAGGGGTTCCCTAGCCTAAGCCTAGGGGTGCCCTAGCTTAAGCCTATGGGTGCCCTAGCCTTCGCCTAATCCTAGGGGTGCCCCAGCCTAAGACTAAGGGTGCCCTAGCCTAAGCCTAGCGGTGCCCTAGCCTTAGGCTAGGGGAGCCCTAGCCTTAGCCTAATCCTTGGGGTGCCCTAGCCTAAGCCTAGGGGTGCCCTAGCTTTAGGCTATGGGAGCCCTAGCCTTAGCCTAAGCCTAGGGGTGCCCTAGTCTAAGCCTAGGGGTACCCTAGCCTTGGGCTAGGGGAGCCCTAGCCTTAGCCTAAGCCTAGGGGTGCCCTAGCCTAAGCTTAGGGGTACCCTAGCCTAAGCCTAGGGGTGCCCTAGCCTTAGCCTAAGCCTAGGGGTGCCCTAGCCTAAGCCTAAGGGTGCCCTAGCTTAACCCTAGGGGTGCCCTAGCCTAAGCCTAGGTGTGCCCTAGCCTAAGTCTAGGGGTGCCCTAACCTAAGCCTAGGGGTGCCCTAGCCTTAGGCTAAGGGAGCCCTAGCCTTAGTTTAAGCCTAGGGGTGGCCTAGCCTAAGTCTAGGGGTGCCCTAGCCTAAGCCTAGGGGTGCCCTGGCCTTAGGCTAGGGGAGCCCTAGCCTAAGCCTAAGCCTTGGGGTACCCTAGCCTAAGCCTAGGGGTGCCCTAGCCTTAGGCTATGGGAGCCCTAGCCTTAGCCTAAGCCTAGGGGTGCCCTAGTCTAAGCCTAGGGGTGCCCTTGCCTTGGGCTAGGGGAGCCCTAGCTTTAGCCTAAGCATAGGGGTGCCCTAGCCTAAGCCTAGGGGTGCCCTAGCCTTAGGCTAGGGGAGCCCTAGCCTTAGCCTAAGCTACGGATGCCCTAGCCTAAACTTAGTGGTGCCCTAGCCTAAGCCTATGGGTGCCCTAGCATTAGGCTAGGGGAGCGCTAGCCTTAGGCTAAGCGTAGGGGTGCCCGAGCCTAAGCCTAGGGGTGCCCAACCCTAAGCCTAGGCATGCCCAAGCCTAAGCCAAGGGGTGCCCTAGCCTTAGGCTCTGGGAGCCCTAGCCTTAGCCTAAGTCTAGGGGTGCCCCAACCTAAGCCTAGGGGTGCCCTGGCCCAAGCCTAGGGGTGCCCTGGCCTAAGCCTAGGGGTGTCCTGGCCTAAGGCTAGGGCTGCCCTACTCTTAGGCTAGGGGAGCCCTAGCCTTAGCCTAAGTCTAGGGGTGCCCCAACCTAAGCCTAGGGGTGCCCTAGCCTAAGCCTAGGGGTGCCCTAGCCTAAGCCTAGGGGTGCCCTAGCCTAAGCTTAGGGGTGCCCTAGTCTAAGCCTAGGGGTGCCCGAGCCTAAGCCTAGGGGTGCCCTAACCTAAGCCTAGGGTTGCCTTAGCCTTAGGCTAGGGGAGCCCTAGCCTTAGCTTAAGCCTAGGGGTGCCCTAGCCTAAGCCTCTGGGTGCCCTGGCCTAAGCCTAGGGGTGCGATAGACTAAGCCTAGGGGTGCCCAAGACTAAGCCTAAGAGTGCCCTATCCTTAGCCTAGGGGAGCCCTAGCCTAAGCCTAGGGGTGCCCTAGCCTTAGCTTAAGCCTAGGGGTGCCCTGGCCTAAGCCTAGGGGTGCGATAGCCAAAGCTTAGGGGTGCCCTATCCTAAGCCTAGGGGTGTCATAGCCTAAGCCTAGGGGTGCCCTAGCCTAAGCCTAGGGGTGCCCTAGCCTTAGGGTAGGGGAGCCCTAGCCTTAGCCTAAGCCTAGGGGTGCCCTAGCCTAAGCCTATGGTTGCCCTAGCCTAAGCCTAGGGGTGCCCTGGACTAAGCCTAGGGGTGCCCTAGTCTTAGCCTAGGGGAGCCCAAGCCTTAGCCTAAGCCTAGGGGTGCCCTAGCCTAAGCCTAGGGGTGCCCTAGTAAACCTAGGGGTGCCCTAGACTAATCCTAGGGGTACCCTAGCCTTAGGCAAGGGGAGCCCTAGCCTTAGCCTAAGCCTAGGGGTGCCCGAGCGTAAGCCTAGGGGTGCCCTAGCCTAAGCCTAGGGGTGCCATAGCCTAAGCCTAGAGGTGCCCTAGCCTAAGCCTAGGGGTGCCCTAGCCTAAGCTTAGGGGTGCCCTAGCCTAAGTCTACGGGTGCCCTAACCTAAGCTTAGGGGTGCCCTAGCCTAAGCCTAGGGGTCCCCTAGCTTAAGCCTAGGGGTGCCCTAGCCTTAGCCTAATCCTAGGGGTGCCCCAGCCTAAGACTAGGGGTGTCCTAGCCTAAGCCTAGCGGTGCCCTAGCCTTAGGCTAGGGGAGCCCTAGCCTTAGCCTAAGCCTAGGGGTGCCCTAGTCTAAGCCTAGGGGTACCCTAGCCTTGGGCTAGGGGAGCCCTAGCCTTAGCCTAAGCCAAGGGGTGCCCTAGCCTAAGCTTAGGGGTGCCCCAGCCTAAGCCTAGGGGATCCCTAGCCTTAGCCTAAGCCTAGGGGTGCCCTAGCCTAAGCCTAGGGGTGCCCTAGCTTAAGCCTAGGGGTGCCCTAGCCTAAGCCTAGGGGTGCCCTAGCCTAAGTCTAGGGGTGCCCTAGCCTAAGCCTAGGGGTGTCCTGGCCTTAGGCTAGGGGAGCCCTAGCCTAAGCCTAAGCCTTGGGGTACCCTAGCCTAAGCTTAGGGGTGCCCTAGCCTTAGGCTATGGGAGCCCTAGCCTTAGCCTAAGCCTAGGGGTGCCCTAGTCTAAGCCTAGGGGTGCCCTTGCCTTATGCTAGGGAAGCCCTAGCCTTAGCCTAAGCCTAGGGGTGCCCTAGCCTAAGCCTAGGGGTGCCCTAGTAAGCCTAGAGGTGCCCTAGACTAATCCTAGGGGTACCCTAGCCTTAGGCAAGGGGAGCCTTAGCCTTACCCTAAGCCTAGGGGTGCCCTAGCCTAAGCCTAGGGGTGCCCTAGCCTAAGCCTAGGGGTGCCCTAGCCTAAGCCTAGGGGTGCCCTAGCCTAAGCTTAGGGGTGCCCTAGCCTAAGTCTACGGGTGCCCTAACCTAAGCTTAGGGGTGCCCTAGCCTAAGCCTAGGGGTGCCCTAGCTTAAGCCTAGGGGTGCCCTAGCCTTAGCCTAATCCTAGGGGTGCCCCAGCCTAAGACTTGGGGTGCCCTAGCCTAAGCCTAACGGTGCCCTAGCCTTAAGCTAGGGGAGCCCTAGCCTTAGACTAAGCCTTGGTGTGCCCTAGCCTAAGCCTAGGGGTGCCCTAGCCTTAGGCTATGGGAGCCCTAGCCTTAGCCTAAGCCTAGGGGTGCCCTAGTCTAAGCCTAGGGGTACCCTAGCCTTGGGCTAGGGGAGCCCTAGCCTTAGCCTAAGCCTAGGGGTGCCCTAGCCTAAGCCTAGGGGTGCCCTAGCCTAAGCCTAAGGGTGCCCTAGCCTAAGCCTAGGGATGCCCTAGCCTAAGTCTAGGGGTGCCCTAGCCTAAGCCTAGGGGTGCCCTGGCCTTAGGCTAGGGGAGCCCTAGCATAAGCCTAAGCCTTGGGGTACCCTAGCCTAAGCCTAGGGGTGCCCTAGCCTTAGGCTATGGGAGCCCTAGCCTTAGCCTAAGCCTAGGGGTGCCCTAGTCTAAGCCTAGGGGTGCCCTTGCCTTGGGCTAGGGAAGCCCTAGCCTTAGCCTAAGCTTAGGGGTGCCCTAGCCTAAGCCTAGGGGTGCCCTAGTAAGCCTAGGGGTGCCCTAGACTAATCCTAGGGGTACCCTAGCCTTAGGCAAGGGGAGCCCTAGCCTTACGCTAAGCCTAGGGGTGCCCTAGCCTAAGCCTAGGGGTGCACTAGCCTAAGCCTAGGGGTGCCCTAGCCTAAGCCTAGGGGTGCCCTAGCCTAAGCTTAGGAGTGCCCTTGCCTAAGTCTACGGGTGTCCTAACCTAAGCTTAGGGGTGCGCTAGCCTAAGCCTAGGGGTGCCCTAGCTTAAGCCTAGGGGTGCCCTAGCCTTAGCCTAATCCTAGGGGTGCCCCAGCCTAAGACTAGGGGTGCCCTAGCCTAAGCCTAGCGGTGCCCTAGCCTTAGGCTAGGGAAGCCCTAGCCTTAGCCTAAGCCTTGGGGTGCCCTAGCCTAAGCCTAGGGGTGCCCTAGCTTTAGGCTATGGGAGCCCTAGCCTTAGCCTAAGCCTAGGGGTGCCCTAGTCTAAGCCTAGGGGTACCCTAGCCTTGGGCTAGGGGAGCCCTAGCCTTAGCCTAAGCCTAGGGGTGCCCTAGCCTAAGCCTAGGGGTGCCCTAGCCTAAGCCTAGGGGTGCCCTAGCCTAAGCTTAGGGGTGCCCTAGCCTAAGCCTAGGGGTGCCCTAGCCTTAGCCTAAGCCTAGGGGTACCCTAGCCTAAGCCTAGGGGTGCCCTAGCTTAAGCCTAGGGGTGCCCTAGCCTAAGCCTAGGGGTGCCCTAGCCTAAGTCTAGGGGTGCCATAACCTAAGCCTAGGGGTGCCCTAGCCTTAGGCAAAGGGAGCCCTAGCCTTAGCTTAAGCCTAGGGGTGGCCTAGCCTAAGTCTAGGGGTGCCCTAGCCTAAGCCTAGGGGTGCCCTGGCCTTAGGCTAGGGGAGCCCTAGCCTAAGCCTAAGCCTTGGGGTACCCTAGCCTAAGCCTAGGGGTGCCCTAGTCTTAGACTATGGGAGCCCTAGCCTTAGCCTAAGCCTAGGGGTGCCCTAATCTAAGCCTAGGGGTGCCCGAGCCTAAGCCTAGGGGTGCCTAAGCCTTAGGCTAGGAGAGCCCTAGCCTTAGCTTAAGCCTAGGGGTGCCCTAGCCTAAGCCTAGGGGTGCCCTAGCCTAAGCCTAGGGGTGCCCTAGTAAGCCTAGGGCTGCCCTAGCGTAAGCCTAGGGGTACCCTAGCCTTAAGCAAGGGGAGCCCTAGCCTTAGCCTAAGCCTAGGGGTGCCCTAGCCTAAGCCTAGGGGTGCCCTAGCCTTAGCCTAATGATAGGGGTGCCCTAGCCTAAGACTAGGGGTGCCCTAGCCTAAGCCTAGGGGTGCCCTAGCCTTAGGCTTGGGGAGCCCTAGCCTTAGCCTAAGCCTTGGGGTGCCCTATCGTAAGCCTAGGGGTGCCCTAGCCTTAGGCTAGGGGAGCCCTAGCCTTAGGCTAGGGGTGCCCTAGCATTAGGCTAGGGGAGCCCTAGCCTTAGGCTAAGCGTAGGGGTGCCCTAGACTAAACCTAGGGGTGCCCAACCCTAAGCCTAGGGATGCCCAAGCCTAAGCCTAGGGGTGCCCTAGCCTTAGGCTATGGGAGCCTTAGCCTTAGCCTAAGCCTAGGGGTGCCCTAGCCTAAGCCAAGGGGGCCCTGGCCTAAGCCTTAGCGTGCCCTAGCCTAAGCCTAGGGGTGCCCTCGCCTAAGCCTAGGGGTGCCCTAGCCTTAGGCTAGGGGAGCCCTAGCCTTAACCCAAGCCTAGGGGTGCCCTAGCCTAAGCCTAGGGGTGCCCTCGCCTAAGCCTAGGGGTGTCCTAGCCTAAGCCTAGGGGTGCCCTAGCCTAAGCCTAGGGGTGCCTAGCCTTAGGCTATGGGAGCCCTAGCCTTAGCCTAAGCCAAGGGGTGTCCTAGTATAAGCCTAGGGGTGGCCTAGCCGAAGTCTAGGGGTGCCCTAGCCTTAGGGTAGGGGAGCCCCAGCCTTAGCGTAAGCCTAGGGGTGCCCTAGCCTAAGCCTAGGGGTGCCCTGGACTAAGCCTAGGGGTGCCCTAGTGTTAGGCTGGTGAGCCCAAGCCTTAGCCTAAGCCTAGGGGTGCTCTAGCCTAAGCCTAGGGGTGCCCTAGCCTAAGCCTAAGGATGCCCTAGTAAGCCTAGGGGTGCCCTAGCCTAAGCCTAGGGGTACCCTAGCCTTAGGCAAGGGAAGCCCTAGACTTAGCCTAAGCCTAGGCGTGCCCTAGCCTAAGCCTAGGGGTGCCCTAGCCTAAGCCTAGGGGTGCCCTAGACTAAGCTTAGGGGTACCCTAGCCTAAGTCTACGGGTGCCCTAACCTAAGCTTAGGGGTGCCCTAGCCTAAGACTAGGGGAGCCCTAGCCTAAGCCTAGGGGTGCCCTAGCCTTAGGCTAGGGGAGCCATAGCCTTAGCCTAAGCATTGGGGTGCCCTAGCCTGAGCCTTGGGTGCCCTTGCCTTAGGCTATGGGAGCCCTAGCCTTAGCCTAAGCCTAGGGGTGCCCTAGCCTTAGGCTAGGGGAGCCCAAGCCTTAGCCTAAGCTACGGATGCCCTAGCCTAAACTTAGAGGTGCCCTAGCCTAATCCTAGGGGTGCCCTAGCGTTAGGCTAGGGGAGCCCTAGACTTAGGCTAAGCGTAGGGGTGCCCTAGCCTAAGCCTTGGGGTGCCCAAGCCTAAACCTAGGGGTGCCGTAGCCTAAGCCTAGGGGTGCCCTAACCTAAGCTTAGGGGTGACCTAGTCTAAGCCTAGGGGTGCCCGAGCCTAAGCCTAGGGGTGCCCTAACCTAAGCCTAGGGGTGCCTTAGCCTTAGGATAGGGGAGCCCTAGCCTTAGCTTAAGCCTAGGGGTGCCATAGCCTAAGCCTAGGGGTGCCCTAGCCAAAGCCTAGGGGTGCGATAGCCTAAGCCTAGGGGTGCCCAAGCCTAAGCATAAGGTTGCCCTAGCCTTAGGCTAGGGGAGCCCAAGCCTTAGCCTAGGCCTAGGGGTGCCCTAGCCTAAGCCTAGGTGTGCCCTCGCCTAAGCCTAGGGGTGCCCTAGCCTTAGGCTAGGGGAGCCCTAGCCTTAACCCAAGCCTAGGGGTGCCCTAGCCTAAGCCTAGGGGTGCCCTAGCCTAAGCCTAGGGGTGCCCTAGCCTAAGCCTAGGGGTGCCCTAGCCTAAGCCTAGGGGTGCCCTAGCCTAAGCCTAGGGGTGCCCTAGCCTTAGGCCAGGGGAGCCCTAGCCTTAGCCTAAGCCTAGGGGTGCCCTAGCCTAAGCCTAGGGGTGCCCTCGCCTAAACCTAGGGGTGCCCTAGCCTTAGGCTAGGGGAGCCCTAGCCTTAACCCAAGCCTAGGAGTGCCCTAGCCTAAGCCTAGGGGTGCCCTAGCCTAAGCCTAGGGGTGTCCTAGCCTAAGCCTAGGGGTGCCCTAGCCTAAGCTTAGGGGTGACCTAGCCTAAGCCTACGGGTGCCCTAGCCTAAGCCTAGGGGTGCCCTGGACTAAGACTAGGGGTGCCCTAGCCTAAGCCTTGGGGTGCCCTAGCCTAAGCTTAGGGGTGACCTAGCCTAAGCCTACGGGTGCCCTAGCCTAAGCTTATGGGTGCCCTAGCCTAAGACTAGGGGTGCCCTAGCCTAAGCCTAGGGGTGCCCTAGCCTAAGCTTAGGGGTGCCCTAGCCTAAGTCTACGGGTGCCCTAACCTAAGCTTCGGGGTGCCCTAGCCTAAGCCTAGGGGTGCCCTAGCCTTAGGCTAGGGGAACCCTAGCCTTAGCCTAAGGCTTGGGGTGCCCTAGCCTAAGCCTTGGGTGCCCTAGCCTTAGGCTATGGGAGCCCTAGCCTTAGCCTAAGCCTAAGGGTGCCCTAGCCTAAGCCTAGGGGTGCCCTAGCCTTAGGCTAGGGGAGCCCTAGCCTTAGCCTAAGCTACGGATGCCCTAGCCTAAACTTAGAGGTGCCCTAACCTAATCCTAGGGGTGCCTTAGCATTAGGCTAGGGGAGCCCTAGCCTTAGGCTAAGCGTAGGGGTGCCCTAGCCTAAGCCTAGGGGTGCCCAACCCTAAGCCTAGGGATGCCCAAGCCTAAGCCTAGGGTTGGCCTAGCCTAAGTCTAGGGGTTCCCTAGCCTTGGTCTAGGGGAGCCCTAGCCTTAGCCTAAGTCTAGGGGTGCCCTAGCCTAAGCCTAGGGGTGCCCGAGCCTAAGCCTAGGGGTGCCCTAGCTTAAGCCTAGGGGTGCTTTAGCCTTCGGCTAGGGGAGCCCTAGCCTTGGCTTAAGCCTACGGGTGCCCTAGCCTAAGCTTAGGGGTGCCCTAGCCTAAGCCTAGGGGTGCCCTAGCCTTAAGCTTGGGGAGCCCTAGCCTTACCCTAAGCCTAGGGGTGCCCTAGCCTAAGCCTAGTGGTGCCCTAGCCTAAGCCTAGGGGTGCCCTTACCGTAGACTAGGGGAGCCCTAGCCTTAGCCTAAGCCTAGGGGTACCCTAGCCTAAGCCTAGGGGTACCCTAGCCTAAGCCTAAGGATGCCCTAGTAAGCCTAGGGGTGCCCTAGCCTAAGCCTAGGGGTACCCTAGCCTTAGGCAAGGGAAGCCCTAGACTTAGCCTAAGCCTAGGGGTGCCCTAGCCTAAGCCTAGGGGTGCCCTAGCCTAAGCCTAGGGGTGCCCTAGCCTAATCTTAGTGGTGCCCTAGCCTAAGTCTACGGGTGCCCTAGCCTAAGCTTAGGGGTGCCCTAGCCTAAGTCTACGGGTGCCCTAACCTAAGCTTAGGGGTGCCCTAGCCTAAGACTAGGGGTGCCCTAGCCTAAGCCTAGGGGTGCCCTAGCCTTAGGCTAGGGGAGCCATAGCCTTAGCCTAAGCATTGGGGTGCCCTAGCCTGAGCCTTGGGTGCCCTAGCCTTAGGCTACGGAGCCCTAGCCTTAGCCTAAGCCTAAGGGTGCCCTAGCCTAAGCCTAGGGGTGCCCTAGCCTTAGGCTAGGGGAGCCCTAGCCTTAGCCTAAGCTACGGATGCCCTAGCCTAAACTTAGAGGTGCCCTAGCCTAACCTAGGGGTGCCCTAGCATTAGGCTAGGGGAGCCCTAGCCTTAGGCTAAGCGTAGGGGTGCCCTAGCCTAAGCCTTGGGGTGCCCAAGCCTAAACCTAGGGGTGCCGTAGCCTAAGCCTAGGGGTGCCTTAACCTAAGCTTAGGGGTGACCTAGTCTAAGCCTAGGGGTGCCCGAGCCTAAGCCTAGGGGTGCCTTAGCCTTAGGATAGGGGAGCCCTAGCCTTAGCTTAAGCCTAGGGGTGCCCTAGCCTAAGCCTAGGGGTGCCCTAGCCCAAGCCTTGGGGTGCGATAGCCTAAGCCTAGGGGTGCCCAAGCCTAAGCCTAAGGGTGCCCTAGCCTTAGGATAGGGGAGCCCTAGCCTTAGCCTAAGCCTAGGGGTGCCCTAGCCTAAGCCTAGGGGTGCCCTCGCCTAAGCCTAGGGGTGCCCTAGCCTTAGGCTAGGGGAGCCCTAGCCTTAACCCAAGCCTAGGGGTGCCCTAGCCTAAGCCTAGGGGTGCCCTAGCCTAAGCCTAGGGGTGTCCTAGCCTAAGCTTAGGGGTGCCCTAGCCTAAGCCTAGGGGTGCCCTAGCCTTAGGCCAGGGGAGCCCTACCCTTATCCTAAGCCTAGGGGTGCCCTAGCCTAAGCCTAGGGGTGCCCTCGCCTAAACATAGGGGTGTCCTAGCCTTAGGCTAGGGGAGCCCTAGCCTTAACACAAGCCTAGGGGTGCCATAGCCTAAGCCTAGGGGTGCCGTAGCCTAAGCCTAGGGGTGTCCTAGCCTAAGCCTAGGGGTGCCCTAGCCTAAGCCTAGGGGTGCCTAGCCTTAGGCTATGGGAGCCCTAGCCTTAGCCTAAGCCAAGGGGTGTCCTAGTATAAGCCTAGGGGTGGCCTAGCCTAAGTCTAGGGGTGCCGTAGCCTTAGGGTAGGGGAGCTCCAGCCTTAGCGTAAGCCTAGGGGTGCCCTAGCCTAAGCCTAAGGATGCCCTAGTAAGCCTAGGGGTGCCCTAGCCTAAGCCTAGGAGTACCCTAGCCTTAGGCAAGGGAAGCCCTAGACTTAGCCTAAGCCTAGGGGTGCCCTAGCCTAAGCCTAGGGGTGCCCTAGCCTAAGCCTAGGGGTGCCCTAGCCTAAGCTTAGGGGTGCCCTAGCCTAAGTCTACGGGTGCCCTAGCCTAAGCTTAGGGGTGCCCTAGCCTAAGACTAGGGGTGCCCTAGCCTAAGCCTAGGGGTGCCCTAGCCTAAGCTTAGGGGTGCCCTAGCCTAAGTCTATGGGTGCCCTAACCTAAGCTTCAGGGTACCCTAGCCTAAGACTAGGGGTGCCCTAGCCTAAGCCTAGGGGTGCCCTAGCTTTAGGCTAGGGGAGCCCTAGCCTTAGCCTAAGCCTTGGGGTGCCCTAGCCTAAGCCTTGGGTGCCCTAGCCTTAGGCTATGGGAGCCCTAGCCTTAGCCTAAGCCTAAGGGTGCCCTAGCCTAATCCTAGGGGTGCCCTAGCCTTAGGCTAGGGGAGCCCTAGCCTTAGCCTAAGCTACGGATGCCCTAGCCTAAACTTAGAGGTACCCTAACCTAATCCTAGGGGTGCCCTAGCATTAGGCTAGGGGAGCCCTAGCCTTAGGCTAAGCATAGGGGTGCCCTAGCCTAAGCCTAGGGGTGCCCAACCCTAAGCCGAGGGATGCCCAAGCCTAAGCCTAGGGTTGGCCTAGCCTAAGTCTAGGGGTTCCCTAGCCTTAGTCCAGGGGCGCCCTAGCCTTAGCCTAAGCCTAGGGGTGCCCTAGCCTAAGCCTAGGGGTACCCTAGCCTAAGCGTAGGGGTGGCCAGCCTTAGGCTATGGGAGCCGTAGCCTAAGCCTAAGCCTAGGGGTGCCCTAGCCTTAGGCTAGGGGAGCCCTAGCCTTAGCCTAAGCCTAGGGATTCCCTACCCTAAGCCTAGGGGTGCCCTAGACTAAGCCTAGGGGTGTCCTAGCCTAAGCCTAGAGGTGCCCTAGCCTAAGCCTAGGGGTGCCCTAGCCTAAGCCTAGCGTTCCCCTAGCCTAAGCCTAGGGGTGCCCTAACCTTAGGCTAGGGGATCCCTAGCCTTAGGCTAATTCTAAGGGTACCCTAGCCTAAACCTAGGGGTGCCCTAGCCTAAGGGCTAGGGGAGCCCTAGCCTTAGCCTCAGCCTAGGGGTTACCTAGCCTAAGCCTAGGGGTGACCTAGCCTGAGCCTAGGGGTGCCCTAGCCTAAGCCTAGGAGTGCCCTATCCTAAGCCTAGGGGTGCCCTAGCCTTAGGCTAGGGGAGCCTTAGCCTTAGCCTAAGCCTAGGGGTGCCCTAGCCTAAGCCTAGGGGTACCCTAGCCTAAGCGTAGGGGTTCCCTAGCTTTAGGCTAGGGAAGCCCTACCCTTAGCCTAAGCCTAGGGGTGCCCTAGCCTAAGCCTAGGGGTGCCCAGGCCAAAGCCTAGGGGTGCCCTAGCCTTAGGTTAGGGGAGCCCTAGCCTTAGCTTAAGCCTAGGGGTGCCCTAGCCTAAGAGTAAGGGTGCCCTAGCCTAAGCCTCGGGGTGCCCTAGCCTAAGCCTAGGGGTAGCCTAGCCTAAGCCGAGGGGTACCCTAGGGTAAGCCTAGGGGTGCCCTAGCCTTAGGATAGGGAAGCCCTAGTTTTAGCCTAAGCCTAGGGGTGCCTTAGCCTAAGATTAGGGGTGCCCTAGCCTAAGCCTAGGAGTGCCCTATCCTAAGCCTAGGGGAACCCTAGCCTTAGCCTAAGCCTAGGTGTGTCCTAGCCTAAGCTAGGGGTATCCTAGCCTAAGCCTAGGGGTCCCTACCCTAAGCCTAGGGGTGCCATTGCCTAAGCCTAGGGGTGCCCTAGCCTAAGCCTAGGGGTGCCTTAGCCTTAGGCTAGGGCAGCCCTAGCCTTAGCTTAAGCCTAGGGGTGCCCTAGCCTAAGCCTAGGGGTTCCCTAGCCTTAGGTAGGGGAGCCCTAGCCTTAGCCTAAGCCTAGGGGTGCCCTAGGCTAAGCCTAGGGGTGCCCTAGCCTAAGCCTAGGGGTGCCCTCGCCTAAGCCTAGGGGTGCCCTAGCCTTAAGCTTGGGGAGCCATAGCCTTAGCCTAAGCCTAGGAGTGCCGTCGCCTAAGCCTAGGGGTGCCCTTGCCTAAGCCTAGGGGTTCCTTAGCCTTAGGCTAGGGGAGCCCTAGCCTTAACCTAAGCCTAGTGGTGCCCTAGTCTAAGCATATGGGTGCCCTAGCATAAATTTAGGGGTGCCCTAGCCTAAGCCTATGGGTGCCCTAGCCTTAGGCTTGGGGAGCCCTAGCCTTAGCCTAATCCTAGGGGTGCCCTAGCCTAAGCCTAGGGGTGCCCTAGCCTTAGGCTACGGGAGCCCTAGCCTTAGCCTAAGCTACGGATGCCCTAGCCTAAACTTAGAGGTGCCCTAGCCGAAGCCTAGGGGTGCCCTAGCATTAGGCTAGGGGAGCCCTAGCCTTAGGCTAAGCGTAGGGGTGCCCTAGCCTAAGCCTAGGGGTGCCCAACCCTAAGCCTAGGGATGCCCAAGCCTAAGCCTAGGGGTGCCCTAACCTTAGGCTATGGGAGCCCTAGCCTTAGCCTAAGCCTAGGGGTGCCCAAGCCTAAGCCTAGGGGTGCCCTGGCCTAAGCCTAGGGGTGCCCTGGCCTAAGGCTAGGGGTGCCCTAGTATTAGGAAAGGGGAGCCCTAGCCTTAGCCTAAGTCTAGGGGTGCCCTAGCTTAAGCCTAGGGGTGCCCTAGCCTAAGCCGAGGGGTGCCCTAGCCTAAGCTTAGGGGTGCACTAGCCTAAGCCTAGGGGAGCCTTAGCCTAAGCCTACGGGTACCCTAGCCTTAGGCTAGGGGAGCCGTAGCCTTAGCCTAAGCCTTGGGGTGCCCTAGCCTAAGCCTAGGGGTGTCCTAGCCTAAGCCTAGGGGTGCCCTAGCCTAAGCTTAGGGGTGCCATAGTCAAAGCCTTGGGGTGCCCGAGCCTAAGCCTAGGGGTGCCCTAACCTAAGCCTAGGGGTGCCTAGCCTTAGGCTATGGGAGCCCTAGCCTTAGGCTAAGCCAAGGGGTGTCCTAGTATAAGCCTAGGGGTGGCCTAGCCTAAGTCTAGGGGTGCCCTAGCCTAAGCCTAGGGGTGCCCTGGACTAAGCCTAGGGGTGTCTTAGTCTTAGGCTAGGTGAGCCCAAGCCTTAGCCTAAGCCTAGGGGTGCCCTAGCCTAAGCTTAGGGGTTCCCTAGCCTATGCCTAGGGGTGCCCTAGTAAGCCTAGGGGAGCCCTAGCCTAAGCCTAGGGGTACCCTAGCCTTAGGCAAGGGGAGCCCTAGCCTTAGCCTAAGCCTAGGGGTGCCCTAGCCTAAGCCTAGGTGTGCCCTATCCTAAGCCTAGGGGTGCCCTTGCCTAAGCGTAAGGGTGCCCTAGCCTAAGCCTAGGGGTGCCCTAGCCTTAAGTTTGGGGAGCCCTAGCCTTAGCCTAAGCCTAGGGGTGCCATAGCCTAAGCCTAGGGGTGCCATAGCCTAAGCCTAGGGGTGACCTAGCCTAAGCCTAGGGGTGCCTTAGCCTTAGGCTAGGGCAGCCCTAGCCTTAGCCTAAGCCTAGGGGTGCCCTAGGCTAAGCCTAGGGGTGCCCTAGCCTAAGTCAAGGGGTGCCTTAGCCTTAGGCTAGGGAAGCCCTAGCCTTAGCTTAAGCCTAGGGGTGCCCTAGCCTAAGCCTAGGGGTGCCCTAGACTTAAGCTTGGGGAGCCCTAGCCTTAGCCTAAGCCTAGGGGTGCCATCAGCTAAGCCTAGGGGTGCCCTCGCCTAAGGCTAGGGGTGCCTTAGCCTTAGGCTAGGGGAGCCAAGCCTTAGCCTAAGCTACAGATGCCCTAGCCTAAACTTAGACGTGCCCTAGCCTAAGCCTAGGGGTGCCCTAGCATTAGGCTAGGGGAGCCCTAGCCTTAGGCTAAGCGTAGGGGTGCCCTAGCCTAAGCCTAGGGGTGCCCAACCCTAAGCCTAGGGATGCGCAAGCCTAAGCCTAGGGGTGTCCTAGCCTTAGGCTATGGGAGCCCTAGCCTTAGCCTAAGCCTAGGGGTGCCCTTGCCTAAGCCTAGGGGTGCCCTGGCCTAAGCCTAGGGGTGCCCTGGCCTAAGCCTATGGGTGGCACGACCTAAGGCTAGGGGTGCCCTAGTCTTAGGCTATGGGAGCCTTAGCCTAAGCTTAGGGGTGCCCAAGCCTAAGCCTAGGGGTACCCTGCCCTAAGCCTAGGGGTGCCCTAGCCTAAGCTTAGGGCTGCACTAGTTAAGCCTAGGGGTGCCCTAGCCTAAGCCTAGGGGTGCCCTAGCCTTAGGCTAGGGGAGCCCTAGCCTAAGCATAAACCTATTGGTGCCCTAGCCTAAGCCTAGGGGTGCCCAAGCCAAAGCCTAGGGGTTCCCTGGCCTAAGCCTAGGGGTGCCCTAGCCTAAGCTTAGGGCTGCCCTAGCCTAAGCCTAGGGGTGCCCAAGCCTAAGCCTAGGGGTGCCCTAGCCTAAGCCTAGGGGTGCCCTTGCCTTAGGCTCGGGGAGCCCTAGCCTTATCCTAAGCCTTGGGGTGCCCTAGCCCAAGCCTAGGGGTGCCCTAGCCTAAGCCTAGGGGTGCCTTAGCCTTAGGCTAGGGGAGCCCTAGTCTTAGCTTAAGCCTACGGGTGCCCTAGCCTAAGCCTAGGGGTGCCCTATCCAAAGCCTAGGGGTACGATAGCCTAAGCCTAGGGGTGCCAAAGCCTAAGCCTAAGGGTGCCCTAGCCTTAGGCTAGTGGAACCCTTGCCTTAGCCTAAGCCTAGGGGTGCCCTAGCCTAAGCCTAGGGGTGCCCTCGCCTAAGCCTAGGGGTGCCCTAGCCTTAGGCTAGGGGAGCCCTAGCCTTAACCCAAGCCTAGGGGTGCCCTAGCCTAAGCCTAGGGGTGCCCTAGCCTAAGCCTAGGGGTGCCCTAGCCTTAGGCTAGGGGAGCCCTAGCCTTAGCCTAAGCCTAGGGGTGCCCTAGCCTAAGCCTAGGGGTGCCCTAGTCTAAGCCTAGGGGTGCCTAGCCTTAGGCTATGGGAGCCCTAGCCTTAGCCTAAGCCAAGGGGTGTCCTAGTATAAGCCTAGGGGTGGCCTAGCCTAAGGCTAGGGGTGCCCTAGCCTTAGGGTAGGGGAGCCCTAGCCTTAGCCTAAGCCTAGGGGTGCCCTAGCCTAAGCCTAGGGGTGCCCTGGACTAAGCCTAGGGGTGCCCTAGTCTTAGGCTAAGTGAGCCCAAGCCTTAGGCTAAGCGTAGGGGTGCCCGAGCCTAAGCCTAGGGGTGCCCAACCCTAAGCCTAGGGATGCCCAAGCCTAAGCCTAGGGGTGCCTGCCTTAGGCTATGGGAGCCGTAGCCTTAGCCTAAGCCTAGGGGTGCCCCAACCTAAGCCTAGGGGTGCCCTGGCCTAAGCCTAGGGGTGCCCTGGCCTAAGCCTAGGGGTGCCCTGGCCTAAGGCTAGGGCTGCCCTAGTCTTAGGCTAGGGGATCCCTATCCTTAGCCTAAGTCTAGGGGTGCCCTAGGCTAAGCCTAGGGGTGCCCTAGCCTAAGCCTAGGGGTGCCCAACCTAAGCCTAGGGGTGCCCTAGCCTAAGCCTAGGGGTGCCCTAGCCTTAGGCTAGGGGAGCCGTAGCCTTAGCCTAAGCCTTGGGGTGCCCTAGCCTAAGCCTAGGGGTGCCCTAGACTAAGCCTAGGGGTGCCCTAGCCTAAGCCTAGGGGTGCCCTGGCCTAAGCCTAGGGGTGCGATAGCCTAAGCCTAGGGGTGCCCAAGACTAAGCCTAAGGGTGCCCTAGCCTTAGTCTAGGGGTGCCCTAGCCTAAGCCTAGGGGTGCACTAGCCTAAGCCTAGGGGTGTCCTAGCCTAACAATAGGGGTGCCCTAGCCTAAGCCTAGGGGTGCCCTAGCCTTAAGCTAGGGGAGCCCTAGCCTTAGCCTAAGCCTCGGGGTGCCCTAGGCTAAGCCTAGGGGTGCCCTAGCCTAAGCCTAGGGGTGCCTAGCCTTAGGCTATGGGAGCCCTAGCCTTAGCCTAAGCCAAGGGGTGTCCTAGTATAAGCCAAGAGGTGGCCTAGCCTAAGTCTAGGGGTGCACTAGCCTTAGGGTAGGGGAGCCCTAGCCGTAGCCTAAGCCTAGGGGTGCCCTAGCCTAAGCCTAGGTTGCCCTAGCCTAAGCCTAGGGGTGCCCTGGACAAAGCCTAGGGGTGCCCTAGTCTTAGGATAAGTGAGCCCAAGCCTTAGCCTAAGCATAGGGGTGCTCTAGCCTAAGCCTAGGGGTGCCCTAGCCAAACCTAGGGGTGTCCTAGCCAAAGCTTAGGGGTGCCCTAGCCTAAGTCTACGGGTGCCCTAACCTAAGCTTAGGGGTGCCCTAGCCTAAGCCTAGGGGTGCCCTAGCCTAAGCCTAGGGGTGCCCTAGCCTTAGCCTAATCCTAGGGGTACCCTAGCCTAAGCCTTGGGGTGCCCTAGCCTAAGCCTAGGGGTGCCCTAACCTTAGGCTAGGGGAGCCCTAGCCTTAGCCCAAGTTACGGATGCCCTAGCCTAAACTTAGAGGTGCCCTAGCCTAAGCCTAGGGGTGGCCTAGCATTAGGCTAGGGGAGCCCTAGCCTTGGGCTAAGCGTAGGGGTGCCCGTGCCTAAGCCTAGGGGTGCCCAACCCTAAGCCTAGGGATGCCCAAGCCTAAGCCTAGGGGTGCCCTAGCCTTAGGCTATGGGAGCCCTAGCCTTAGCCTAAGCCTAGGGGTGCCCCAACCTAAGCCTAGGGGTGCCCTGGCCTAAGCCTAGGGGTGCCCTGGCCTAAGCCTAGGGGTGCCCTGGCCTAAGGCTAGGGCTGCCCTACTCTTAGGCTAGGGGAGCCCTAGCCTGAGCCTAAGTCTAGGGGTGCCCTAGCCTAAGCCTACGGGTGCCAAACCTAAGCCTAGGGGTGCCCTAGCCTAAGCCTAGGGGTGCCCTAGTCTTAGGCTATGGGAGCCTTAGCCTAAGCTTAGGGGTGCCCAAGCCTAAGCCTAGGGGTGCCCTGGCCTAAGCCTAGGGGTGCCCTAGCCTAAGCTTAGGGCTGCACTAGCCTAAGCCTAGGGGTGCCCTAGCCTAAGCCTAGGGGTGCCCTAGCCTTAGGCTCTGGGAGCCCTAGCCTTATCTTAAAACTTGGGGTGCCCTAGCCCACGCCTAGGGGTGCCCTAGCCTAAGCCTAGGGGTGCCTTAGCCTTAGGCTAGGGGAGCCCTAGCCTTAGCTTAAGCCTAGGGGTGCCCTAGCCTAAGCCTAGGGGTGCCCTATCCAAAGCCTAGGGGTACGATAGCCTAAGCCTAGGGGTGCCCAAGCCTAAGCCTAAGGGTGCCCTAGCCTTAGGCTAGGGGAGCCCTAGCCTAAGCATAAACCTATTGGTGCCCTAGCCTAAGCCTAGGGGTGCCCAAGCCAAAGCCTAGGGGTTCCCTGGCCTAAGCCTAGGGGTGCCCTAGCCTAAGCTTAGGGCTGCCCTAGCCTAAGCCTAGGGGTGCCCTAGCCTAAGCCTAGGGGTGCCCTAGCCTAAGCCTAGGGGAGCCCTTGCCTTAGGCTTGGGGAGCCCTAGCCTTATCCTAAGCCTTGGAGTGCCCTAGCCCAAGCCTAGGGGTGCCCTAGCCTAAGCCTAGGGGTGCCTTAGTCTTAGGCTAGGGGAGCCCTAGCCTTAGCTTAAGCCTAGGGGTGCCCTAGCCTAAGCCTAGTGGTGCCCTATCCAAAGCCTAGGTTTACGATAGCCTAAGCCTAGGGGTGCCAAAGCCTAAGCCTAAGGGTGCCCTAGCCTTAGGCTAGGGGAGCCCTAGCCTAAGCATAAACCTATTGGTGCCCTCGCCTAAGCCTAGGGGTGCCCTAGCCTAAGCAAGGGGTGCCCTAGCCTTAGGCTAGGGGAGCCCTAGCCTTAGCCTAAGCCTAGGTGTGCCCTAGCCTAAGCCTAAGGGTGCCCTCGCCTAAGCCTAGGGGTGCCCTAGCCTTAGGCTAGGGGAGCCCTAGCCTTAACCCAAGCCTAGGGGTGCCCTAGCCTAAGCCTAGGGGTGCCCTAGCCTAAGCCTAGGGGTGCCCTAGCCTTAGGCTAGGGAGCCCTAGCCTTAGCCTAAGCCTAGGGGTGCCCTAGCCTAAGCCTAGGGGTGCCCTAGTCTAAGCCTAGGGGTGCCTAGCCTTAGGCTATGGGAGCCCTAGCCTTAGCCTAAGCCAAGGGGTGTCCTAGTATAAGCCTAGGGGTGGCCTAGCCTAAGTCTAGGGGTGCCCTAGCCTTAGGGTAGGGGAGCCCTAGCCTTAGCCTAAGCCTAGGGGTGCCCTAGCCTAAGCCTAGGTTGCCCTAGCCTAAGCCTAGGGGTGCCCTGGACTAAGCCTAGGGGTGCCCTAGTCTTAGGCTAAGTGAGCCCAAGCCTTAGGCTAAGCGTAGGGGTGCCCGAGCCTAAGCCTAGGTGTGCCCAACCGTAAGCCTAGGGATGCCCAAGCCTAAGCCTAGGGGTGCCTGCCTTAGGTTATGGGAGTCCTAGCCTTAGCCTAAGTCTAGGGGTGCCCCAACCTAAGCCTAGGGGTGCCCAGGCCTAAGCCTAGGGGTGCCCTGGCCTAAGCCTAGGGGTGCCCTGGCCTAAGGCTAGGGCTGCCCTAGTCTTAGGCTAGGGGAGCCCTAACCTTAGCCTAAGTCTAGGGGTGCCCTAGACTAAGCCTAGGGGTGCCCTAGCCTAAGCCTAGGGGTGCCCAACCTAAGCCTAGGGGTGCCCTAGCCTAAGCCTAGGGGTGCCCTAGCCTTAGGCTAGGGGAGCCGTAGCCTTAACCTAAGCCTTGGGGTGCCCTAGACTAAGCCTAGGGGTGCCCTAGCCTAAGCCTAGGGGTGCCCTGGCCTAAGCCTAGGGGTGCGATAGCCTAAGCCTAGGGGTGCCCAAGACTAAGCTTAAGGGTGCCCTAGCCTTAGCCTAGGGGTGCCCTAGCCTAAGCCTAGGGGTGCCCTAGCCTAAGCCTAGGGGTATCCTAGCCTAACACTAGGGGTGCCCTAGCCTAAGCCTATGGGTGCCCTAGCCTTAAGCTAGGGGAGCCCTAGCCTTAGCCTAAGCCTAGGGGTGCCCTAGCCTAAGCCTAGGGGTGCCCTAGCCTAAGCCTAGGGGTGCCTAGCCTTAGGCTATGGGAGCCCTAGCCTTAGCCTAAGCCAAGGGGTGTCCTAGTATAAGCCAAGGGGTGGCCTAGCCTAAGTCTAGGGGTGCCCTAGCCTTAGGGTAGGGGAGCCCTAGCCGTAGCCTAAGCCTAGGGGTGCCCTAGCCTAAGCCTAGGTTGCCCTAGCCTAAGCCTAGAGGTGCCTGGACAAAGCCTAGTGGTGCCCTAGTCTTAGGCTAAGTGAGCCCAAGCCTTAGCCTAAGCATAGGGGTGCACTAGCCTAAGCCTAGGGGTGCCCTAGCCTAAGCCTAGGGGTGCCCTAGTAAGCCTAGGGGTGCCCTAGCCTAAGCCTAGCGGTACCCTCGCCTTAGGCAAGGGGAGCCCTAGCCTTAGCCTAAGCCTAGGTTGCCCTAGCCTAAGCCTAGGGGTGCCCTGGACAAAGCCTAGGGGTGCCCTAGTCTTAGGATAAGTGAGCCCAAGCCTTAGCCTAAGCATAGGGGTGCACTAGCCTAAGCCTAGGGGTGACCTAGCCTAAGCCTAGGGGTGTCCTAGCCAAAGCTTAGGGGTGCCCTAGCCTAAGTCTACGGGTGCCCTAACCTAAGCTTAGGGGTGCCCTAGCCTAAGCCTAGGGGTGCCCTAGCCTAAGCCTAGGGGTGCCCTAGCCTAAGCCTAGGGGTGCCCTAGCCTTAGGCTAGGGGAGCCCTAGCCTTAGCCTAAGTTACGGATGCCCTAGCCTAAACTTAGAGGTGCCCTAGCCTAAGCCTAGGGGTGGCCTAGCATTAGGCTAGGGGAGCCCTAGCTTTGGCTAAGCGTAGGGGTGCCCGTGCCTAAGCCTAGGGGTGCCCAACCCTAAGCCTAGGGATGCCCAAGCCTAAGCCTAGGGGTGCCCTAGCCTTAGGCTATGGGAGCCCTAGCCTTAGGCTAAGCCTAGGGGTGCCCCACCCTAAGCCTAGGGGTGCCCTGGCCTAAGCCTAGGGATGCCCAAGCCTAAGCCTAGGGGTGCCCTAGCCTTAGGCTATGGGAGCCCTAGCCTTAGCCTAAGCCTAGGGGTGCCCCAACCTAAGCCTAGGGGTGCCCTGGCCTAAGCCTAGGGGTGCCCTGGCCTAAGCCTAGGGGTGCCCTGGCCTAAGGCTAGGGCTGCCCTACTCTTAGGCTAGGGGAGCCCTAGCCTGAGCCTAAGTCTAGGGGTGCCCTAGCCTAAGCCTACGGGTGCCAAACCTAAGCCTAGGGGTGCCCTAGCCTAAGCCTAGGGGTGCCCTAGTCTTAGGCTATGGGAGCCTTAGCCTAAGCTTAGGGGTGCCCAAGCCTAAGCCTAGGGGTGCCCTGGCCTAAGCCTAGGGGTGCCCTAGCCTAAGCTTAGGGCTGCACTAGCCTAAGCCTAGGGGTGCCCTAGCCTAAGCCTAGGGGTGCCCTAGCCTTAGGCTCTGGGAGCCCTAGCCTTATCTTAAAACTTGGGGTGCCCTAGCCCACGCCTAGGGGTGCCCTAGCCTAAGCCTAGGGGTGCCTTAGCCTTAGGCTAGGGGAGCCCTAGCCTTAGCTTAAGCCTAGGGGTGCCCTAGCCTAAGCCTAGGGGTGCCCTATCCAAAGCCTAGGGGTACGATAGCCTAAGCCTAGGGGTGCCCAAGCCTAAGCCTAAGGGTGCCCTAGCCTTAGGCTAGGGGAGCCCTAGCCTAAGCATAAACCTATTGGTGCCCTAGCCTAAGCCTAGGGGTGCCCAAGCCAAAGCCTAGGGGTTCCCTGGCCTAAGCCTAGGGGTGCCCTAGCCTAAGCTTAGGGCTGCCCTAGCCTAAGCCTAGGGGTGCCCTAGCCTAAGCCTAGGGGTGCCCTAGCCTAAGCCTAGGGGAGCCCTTGCCTTAGGCTTGGGGAGCCCTAGCCTTATCCTAAGCCTTGGAGTGCCCTAGCCCAAGCCTAGGGGTGCCCTAGCCTAAGCCTAGGGGTGCCTTAGTCTTAGGCTAGGGGAGCCCTAGCCTTAGCTTAAGCCTAGGGGTGCCCTAGCCTAAGCCTAGTGGTGCCCTATCCAAAGCCTAGGTTTACGATAGCCTAAGCCTAGGGGTGCCAAAGCCTAAGCCTAAGGGTGCCCTAGCCTTAGGCTAGGGGAGCCCTAGCCTAAGCATAAACCTATTGGTGCCCTCGCCTAAGCCTAGGGGTGCCCTAGCCTAAGCAAGGGGTGCCCTAGCCTTAGGCTAGGGGAGCCCTAGCCTTAGCCTAAGCCTAGGTGTGCCCTAGCCTAAGCCTAAGGGTGCCCTCGCCTAAGCCTAGGGGTGCCCTAGCCTTAGGCTAGGGGAGCCCTAGCCTTAACCCAAGCCTAGGGGTGCCCTAGCCTAAGCCTAGGGGTGCCCTAGCCTAAGCCTAGGGGTGCCCTAGCCTTAGGCTAGGGAGCCCTAGCCTTAGCCTAAGCCTAGGGGTGCCCTAGCCTAAGCCTAGGGGTGCCCTAGTCTAAGCCTAGGGGTGCCTAGCCTTAGGCTATGGGAGCCCTAACCTTAGCCTAAGCCAAGGGGTGTCCTAGTATAAGCCTAGGGGTGGCCTAGCCTAAGTCTAGGGGTGCCCTAGCCTTAGGGTAGGGGAGCCCTAGCCTTAGCCTAAGCCTAGGGGTGCCCTAGCCTAAGCCTAGGTTGCCCTAGCCTAAGCCTAGGGGTGCCCTGGACTAAGCCTAGGGGTGCCCTAGTCTTAGGCTAAGTGAGCCCAAGCCTTAGGCTAAGCGTAGGGGTGCCCGAGCCTAAGCCTAGGTGTGCCCAACCGTAAGCCTAGGGATGCCCAAGCCTAAGCCTAGGGGTGCCTGCCTTAGGTTATGGGAGTCCTAGCCTTAGCCTAAGTCTAGGGGTGCCCCAACCTAAGCCTAGGGGTGCCCAGGCCTAAGCCTAGGGGTGCCCTGGCCTAAGCCTAGGGGTGCCCTGGCCTAAGGCTAGGGCTGCCCTAGTCTTAGGCTAGGGGAGCCCTAACCTTAGCCTAAGTCTAGGGGTGCCCTAGACTAAGCCTAGGGGTGCCCTAGCCTAAGCCTAGGGGTGCCCAACCTAAGCCTAGGGGTGCCCTAGCCTAAGCCTAGGGGTGCCCTAGCCTTAGGCTAGGGGAGCCGTAGCCTTAACCTAAGCCTTGGGGTGCCCTAGACTAAGCCTAGGGGTGCCCTAGCCTAAGCCTAGGGGTGCCCTGGCCTAAGCCTAGGGGTGCGATAGCCTAAGCCTAGGGGTGCCCAAGACTAAGCTTAAGGGTGCCCTAGCCTTAGCCTAGGGGTGCCCTAGCCTAAGCCTAGGGGTGCCCTAGCCTAAGCCTAGGGGTATCCTAGCCTAACACTAGGGGTGCCCTAGCCTAAGCCTATGGGTGCCCTAGCCTTAAGCTAGGGGAGCCCTAGCCTTAGCCTAAGCCTAGGGGTGCCCTAGCCTAAGCCTAGGGGTGCCCTAGCCTAAGCCTAGGGGTGCCTAGCCTTAGGCTATGGGAGCCCTAGCCTTAGCCTAAGCCAAGGGGTGTCCTAGTATAAGCCAAGGGGTGGCCTAGCCTAAGTCTAGGGGTGCCCTAGCCTTAGGGTAGGGGAGCCCTAGCCGTAGCCTAAGCCTAGGGGTGCCCTAGCCTAAGCCTAGGTTGCCCTAGCCTAAGCCTAGAGGTGCCTGGACAAAGCCTAGTGGTGCCCTAGTCTTAGGCTAAGTGAGCCCAAGCCTTAGCCTAAGCATAGGGGTGCACTAGCCTAAGCCTAGGGGTGCCCTAGCCTAAGCCTAGGGGTGCCCTAGTAAGCCTAGGGGTGCCCTAGCCTAAGCCTAGCGGTACCCTCGCCTTAGGCAAGGGGAGCCCTAGCCTTAGCCTAAGCCTAGGTTGCCCTAGCCTAAGCCTAGGGGTGCCCTGGACAAAGCCTAGGGGTGCCCTAGTCTTAGGATAAGTGAGCCCAAGCCTTAGCCTAAGCATAGGGGTGCACTAGCCTAAGCCTAGGGGTGACCTAGCCTAAGCCTAGGGGTGTCCTAGCCAAAGCTTAGGGGTGCCCTAGCCTAAGTCTACGGGTGCCCTAACCTAAGCTTAGGGGTGCCCTAGCCTAAGCCTAGGGGTGCCCTAGCCTAAGCCTAGGGGTGCCCTAGCCTTAGCCTAATCCTAGGGGTACCCTAGCCTAAGCCTTGGGGTGCCCTAGCCTAAGCCTAGGGGTGCCCTAGCCTTAGGCTAGGGGAGCCCTAGCCTTAGCCTAAGTTACGGATGCCCTAGCCTAAACTTAGAGGTGCCCTAGCCTAAGCCTAGGGGTGGCCTAGCATTAGGCTAGGGGAGCCCTAGCTTTGGCTAAGCGTAGGGGTGCCCGTGCCTAAGCCTAGGGGTGCCCAACCCTAAGCCTAGGGATGCCCAAGCCTAAGCCTAGGGGTGCCCTAGCCTTAGGCTATGGGAGCCCTAGCCTTAGGCTAAGCCTAGGGGTGCCCCACCCTAAGCCTAGGGGTGCCCTGGCCTAAGCCTAGGGGTGCCCTGGCCTAAGCCTAGGGGTGCCCTGGCCTAAGGCTAGGGCTGCCCTACTCTTAGGCTAGGGGAGCCCTAGCCTGAGCCTAAGTCTAGGGGTGCCCTAGTCTAAGCCTAGGGGTGCCCTAGCCTAAGCCTAGGGGTGCCAAACCTAAGCCTAGGGGTGCCCTAGCCTAAGCCTAGGGGTGCCCTAGTCTTAGGCTATGGGAGCCTTAGCCTAAGCTTAGGGGTGCCCAAGCCTAAGCCTAGGGGTGCCCTGGCCTAAGCCTAGGGGTGCCCTAGCCTAAGCTTAGGGCTGCACTAGCCTAAGCCTAGGGGTGCCCTAGCCTAAGCCTAGGGGTGCCCTAGCCTTAGGCTCTGGGAGCCCTAGCCTTATCCTAAACCTTGGGGTGCCCTAGCCCACGCCTAGGGGTGCCCTATCCAAAGCCTAGGGGTACGATAGCCTAAGCCTAGGGGTGCCCAAGCCTAAGCCTAAGGGTGCCCTAGCCTTAGGCTAGGGGAGCCCTAGCCTAAGCATAAACCTATTGGTGCCCTAGCCTAAGCCTAGGGGTGCACAAGCCAAAGCCTAGGGGTTCCCTGGCCTAAGCCTAGGGGTGCCCTAGCCTAAGCTTAGGGCTGCCCTAGCCTAAGCCTAGGGGTGCCCTAGCCTAAGCCTAGGGGTGCCCTAGCCTAAGCCTAGGGGTGCCCTTGCCTTAGGCTTGGGGAGCCCTAGCCTTATCCTAAGCCTTGGGGTGCCCTAGCCCAAGCCTATGGGTGCCCTAGCCTAAGCCTAGGGGTGCCTTAGTCTTAGGCTAGGGGAGCCCTAGCCTTAGCTTGAGCCTAGGGGTGCCCTAGCCTAAGCCTAGGGGTGCCCTATCCAAAGCCTAGGTTTACGATAGCCTAAGCCTAGGGGTGCCAAAGCCTAAGCCTAAGGGTGCCCTAGCCTTAGGCTAGGGGTGCCCTAGCCTAAGCATAAACCTATTGGTGCCCTAGCCTAAGCCTAGGGGTGCCCTAGCCTAAGCAAGGGGTGCCCTAGCCTTAGGCTAGGGGAGCCCTAGCCTTAACCCAAGCCTAGGGGTGCCCTAGCCTAAGCCTAGGGGTGCCCTAGCCTAAGCCTAGGGGTGCCCTAGCCTTAGGCTAGGGGAGCCCTAGCCTTAGCCTAAGCCTAGGGGTGCCCTAGCCTAAGCCTAGGGGTGCCCTAGTCTAAGCCTAGGGGTGCCTAGCCTTAGGCTATGGGAGCCCTAGCCTTAGCCTAAGCCAAGGGGTGTCCTAGTATAAGCCTAGGGGTGGCCTAGCCTAAGTCTAGGGGTGCCCTAGCCTTAGGGTACGGGAGCCCTAGCCTTAGCCTAAGCCTAGGGGTGCCCTAGCCTAAGCCTAGGTTGCCCTAGCCTAAGCCTAGGGGTGCCCTGGACTAAGCCTAGGGGTGCCCTAGTCTTAGGCTAAGTGAGCCCAAGCCTTAGGCTAAGCGTAGGGGTGCCCGAGCCTAAGCCTAGGTGTGCCCAACCGTAAGCCTAGGGATGCCCAAGCCTAAGCCTAGGGGTGCCTGCCTTAGGTTATGGGAGCCCTAGCCTTAGCCTAAGTCTAGGGGTGCCCCAACCTAAGCCTAGGGGTGCCCTGGCCTAAGCCTAGGGGTGCCTTGGCCTAAGCCTAGGGGTGCCCTGGCCTAAGGCTAGGGCTGCCCTAGTCTTAGGCTAGGGGAGCCCTAGCCTTAGCCTAAGTCTAGGGGTGCCCTAGACTAAGCCTAGGGGTGCCCTAGCCTAAGCCTAGGGGTGCCCAACCTAAGCCTAGGGGTGCCCTAGCCTAAGCCTAGGGGTGCCCTAGCCTTAGGCTAGGGGAGCCGTAGCCTTAACCTAAGCCTTGGGGTGCCCTAGACTAAGCCTAGGGGTGCCCTAGCCTAAGCCTAGGGGTGCCCTGGCCTAAGCCTAGGGGTGCGATAGCCTAAGCCTAGGGGTGCCCAAGACTAAGCTTAAGGGTGCCCTAGCCTTAGCCTAGGGGTGCCCTAGCCTAAGCCTAGGGGTGCCCTAGCCTAAGCCTAGGGGTATCCTAGCCTAACACTAGGGGTGCCCTAGCCTAAGCCTATGGGTGCCCTAGCCTTAAGCTAGGGGAGCCCTAGCCTTAGCCTAAGCCTAGGGGTGCCCTAGCCTAAGCCTAGGGGTGCCCTAGCCTAAGCCTAGGCGTGCCTAGCCTTAGGCTATGGGAGCCCTAGCCTTAGCCTAAGCCAAGGGGTGTCCTAGTATAAGCCAAGGGGTGGCCTAGCCTAAGTCTAGGGGTGCCCTAGCCTTAGGGTAGGGGAGCCCTAGCCGTAGCCTAAGCCTAGGGGTGCCCTAGCCTAAGCCTAGGTTGCCCTAGCCTAAGCCTTGGGGTGCCTGGACAAAGCCTAGTGGTGCCCTAGTCTTAGGCTAAGTGAGCCCAAGCCTTAGCCTAAGCATAGGGGTGCACTAGCCTAAGCCTAGGGGTGCCCTAGCCTAAGCCTAGGGGTGCCCTAGTAAGCCTAGGGGTGCCCTAGCCTAAGCCTAGCGGTACCCTCGCCTTAGGCAAGGGGAGCCCTAGCCTTAGCCTAAGCCTAGGGGTGCCCTAGCCTAAGCCTAGGGGTGCCCTAGCCTAAGCCTAGGGGTGCCATAGCCTAAGCCTAGGGGTGCCCTAGCCTAAGCCTAGGGGTGTCCTAGCCTAAGCTTAGGGGTGCCCTAGCCTAAGTCTACGGGTGCCCTAACCTAAGGTTAGGGGTGCCCTAGCCTAAGCCTAGGGGTGCCCTAGCCTTAGCCTAATCCTAGGGGTACCCTAGCCTAAGCCTTGGGGTGCCCTAGCCTAAGACTAGGGGTGCCCTAGCCTTAGGCTATGGGAGCCCTAGCCTTAGCCTAAGCCTAGGGGTGCCCTAGCCTAAGCCTAGGGGTGCCCTAGTAAGCCTAGGGGTGTCCTAGCCTAAGCTTAGGGGTGCCCTAGCTTAAGTCTACGGGTGCCCTAACCTAAGCTTAGGGGTGCCCTAGCCTAAGCCTAGGGGTGCCCTAGCCTTAGCCTAATCCTAGGGGTACCCTAGCCTAAGCCTTGGGGTGCCCTAGCCTAAGCCTAGGGGTGCCCTAGCCTTAGGCTATGGGAGCCCTAGCCTTAGCCTAAGCATAGGGGTGCCCTAGCCTAAGCCTAGGGGTGCCCTAGCCTTAGGCTAGGGGAGCCCTAGCCTTAGCCTAAGTTACGGATGCCCTAGCCTAAACTTAGAGGTGCCCTAGCCTAAGCCTAGGGGTGCCCTAGCATTAGGCTAGGGGAGCCCTAGCCTTAGGCTAAGCGTAGGGGTGCCTGAGCCTAAGCCTAGGGATGCCCAAGCCTAAGCCTAGGGGTGCCCTAGCCTTAGGCTATGGGAGCCCTAGCCTTAGCCTAAGCCTAGGGGTGCCCCAACCTAAGCCTAGGGGTGCCCTGGCCTAAGCCTAGGGGTGCCCTGGCCTAAGCCTAGGGGTACCCTGGCCTAAGGCTAGGGCTGCCCTACTCTTAGGCTAGGGGAGCCCTAGCCTTAGCCTAAGTCTAGGGGTCCCCTAGCCTAAGCCTAGGGGTGCCCTAGCCTAAGCCTAGGGGTGCCAAACCTAAGCCTAGGGGTGCCCTAGCCTAAGCCTAGGGGTGCCCTAGCCTTAGGCTAGGGGAGCCGTAGCCTTAGCCTAAGCCTTGGGGTGCCCTAACCTAAGCCTAGGGGTGCCCTAGCCTAAGCCTAGGGGTGCCCTAGCCTAAGCTTAGGGGTGCCCTAGTCTAAGCCTAGGGGTGCCCGAGCCTAAGCTTAGGGGTGCCCTAACCTAAGCCTAGGGTTTCCTTAGCCTTAGGCTAGGGGAGCCCTAGCCTTAGCTTAAGCCTAGGGGTGCCCTAGCCTAAGTCTAAGGGTGCCCTGGCCTAAGCCTAGGGGTGCGATAGCCTAAGCATAGGGGTGCCCAAGACTAAGCCTAAGGTTGCCCTAGCCTTAGCCTAGGGGAGCCCTAGCCTAAGCCTAGGGGTGCCCTAGCCTTAGCTTAAGCCTAGGGGTGCCCTAGCCTAAGCCTCGGGGTGCCCTGGCCTAAGCCTAGGGGTGCGATAGCCTAAGCCTAGGGGTGCCCTAGCCTAAGCCTAGGGGTGTCATAGCCTAAGCCTAGGGGTGCCCTAGCCTAAGCCTAGGGGTGCCCTAGCCTTAGGGTAGGGGAGCCCTAGCCTTAGCCTAAGCCTTGGGGTGCCCTAGCCTAAGCCTAGGGGTGCCCTAGCCTAAGCCTAGGGGTGCCCTAGCCTAAGCTTAGGGGTGCCCTAGTCTAAGCCTAGGGGTGCCCGAGCCTAAGCTTAGGGGTGCCCTAACCTAAGCCTAGGGTTGCCTTAGCCTTAGGCTAGGGGAGCCCTAGCCTTAGCTTAAGCCTAGGGGTGCCCTAGCCTAAGCCTAAGGGTGCCCTGGCCTAAGCCTAGGGGTGCGATAGCCTAAGCATAGAGGTGCCCAAGACTAAGCCTAAGGTTGCCCTAGCCTTAGCCTAGGGGAGCCCTAGCCTAAGCCTAGGGGTGCCCTAGCCTAAGCCTAGGGGTGCCCTGGCCTAAGCCTAGGGGTGCGATAGCCTAAGCCTAGGGGTGCCCTAGCCTAAGCCTAGGGGTGTCATAGCCTAAGCCTAGGGGTGCCCTAGCCTAAGCCTAGGGGTGCCCTAGCCTTAGGGTAGGGGAGCCCTAGCCTTAGCCTAAGCCTAGGGGTGCCCTAGCCTAAGCCTAGGGTTGCCCTAGCCTAAGCCTAGGGGTGCCCTGGACTAAGCCTAGGGGTGCCCTAGTCTTAGCCTAGGGGAGCCCAAGACCTAGCCTAAGCCTAGGGGTGCCCTAGCCTAAGCCTAGGGGTGCCCTAGCCTAAGCCTAGGGGTGCCCTAGCCTAAGCCTAGGGGTGCCGTAGTAAACCTAGGGGTGCCCTAGACTAATCCTAGGGGTACCCTAGCCTTAGGCAAGGGGAGCCCTAGCCTTAGCCTAAGCCTAGGGGTGCCCTAGCTTAAGCCTAGGGGTGCCCTAGCCTTAGCCTAATCCTAGCGGTGCCCCAGCCTAAGACTAGGGGTACCCTAGCCTAAGCCTAGCGGTGCCCTAGCCTTAGGCTAGGGGAGACCTAGCCTTAGCCTAAGCCTTGGGGTGCCCTAGCCTAAGCCTAAGGGTGCCCTAGCTTAGGCTATGGGAGCCCTAGCCTTAGCCTAAGCCTAGGGGTGCCCTAGTCTAAGCCTAGGGGTACCCTAGCCTTGGGCTAGGGGAGCCCTAGCCTTAGCCTAAGCCTAGGGGTGCCCTAGCCTAAGCTTAGGGGTGCCCTAGCCTAAGCCTGGGGGTGCCCTAGCCTTAGCCTAAGCCTAGGGGTTCCCTAGCCTAAGCCTAGGGGTGCCCTAGCTTAAGCCTAGGGGTGCCCTAGCCTAAGCCTAGGGTTGCCCTAGCCTAAGTCTCGGGTGCACTAACCTAAGCCTAGGGGTGTGCTAGCCTTAGGCTAAGGGAGCCCTAGCCTTAGCTTAAGCCTAGGGGTGGCCTAGCCTAAGTCTAGGGGTGCCCTAGCCTAAGCCTAGGGTTTCCTTAGCCTTAGGCTAGGGGAGCCCTAGCCTTAGCTTAAGCCTAGGGGTGCCCTAGCCTAAGCCTAAGGGTGCCCTGGCCTAAGCCTAGGGGTGCGATAGCCTAAGCATAGGGGTGCCCAAGACTAAGCCTAAGGTTGCCCTAGCCTTAGCCTAGGGGAACCCTAGCCTAAGCCTAGGGGTGCCCTAGCCTTAGCTTAAGCCTAGGGGTGCCCTAGCCTAAGCCTCGGGGTGCCCTGGCCTAAGCCTAGGGGTGCGATAGCCTAAGCCTAGGGGTGCCCTAGCCTAAGCCTAGGGGTGTCATAGCCTAAGCCTAGGGGTGCCCTAGCCTAAGCCTAGGGGTGCCCTAGCCTTAGGGTAGGGGAGCCCTAGCCTTAGCCTAAGCCTTGGGGTGCCCTAGCCTAAGCCTAGGGGTGCCCTAGCCTAAGCCTAGGGGTGCCCTAGCCTAAGCTTAGGGGTGCCCTAGTCTAAGCCTAGGGGTGCCCGAGCCTAAGCTTAGGGGTGCCCTACCTAAGCCTAGGGTTGCCTTAGCCTTAGGCTAGGGGAGCCCTAGCCTTAGCTTAAGCCTAGGGGTGCCCTAGCCTAAGCCTAAGGGTACCCTGGCCTAAGCCTAGGGGTGCGATAGCCTAAGCATAGGGGTGCCCAAGACTAAGCCTAAGGTTGCCCTAGCCTTAGCCTAGGGGAGCCCTAGCCTAAGCCTAGGGGTGCCCTAGCCTTAGCTTAAGCCTAGGGGTGCCCTAGCCTAAGCCTAGCGGTGCCCTGGCCTAAGCCTAGGGGTGCGATAGCCTAAGCCTAGGGGTGCCCTAGCCTAAGCCTAGGGGTGTCATAGCCTAAGCCTAGGGGTGCCCTAGCCTAAGCCTAGGGGTGCCCTAGCCTTAGGGTAGGGGAGCCCTAGCCTTAGCCTAAGCCTAGGGGTGCCCTAGCCTAAGCCTAGGGTTGCCCTAGCCTAAGCCTAGGGGTGCCCTGGACTAAGCCTAGGGGTGCTCTAGTCTTAGCCTAGGGGAGCCCAAGACCTAGCCTAAGCCTAGGGTGCCCTAGCCTAAGCCTAGGGGTGCCCTAGCCTAAGCCTAGGGGTGCCGTAGTAAACCTAGGGGTGCCCTAGACTAATCCTAGGGGTACCCTAGCCTTAGGCAAGGGGAGCCCTAGCCTTAGCCTAAGCCTAGGGGTGCCCTAGCTTAAGCCTAGGGGTGCCCTAGCTTTAGCCTAATCCTAGCGGTGCCCCAGCCTAAGACTAGGGGTACCCTAGCCTAAGCCTAGAGGTGCCCTAGCCTTAGGCTAGGGGTACCCTAGCCTAAGCCTAAGGGTGCCCTAGCTTAGGCTATGGGAGCCCTAGCCTTAGCCTAAGCCTAGGGGTGCCCTAGTCTAAGCCTAGGGGTACCCTAGCCTTGGGCTAGGGGAGCCCTAGCCTTAGCCTAAGCCTAGGGGTGCCCTAGCCTAAGCTTAGGGGTGCCCTAGCCTAAGCCTGGGGGTGCCCTAGCCTTAGCCTAAGCCTAGGGGTGCCCTAGCCTAAGCCTAGGGGTGCCCTAGCTTAAGCCTAGGGGTGCCCTAGCCTAAGCCTAGGGTTGCCCTAGCCTAAGTCTCGGGGTGCACTAACCTAAGCCTAGGGGTGTGCTAGCCTTAGGCTAAGGGAGCCCTAGCCTTAGCTTAAGCCTAGGGGTGGCCTAGCCTAAGTCTAGGGGTGCCCTAGCCTAAGCCCAGGGGTGCCCTGGCCTTAGCCTAAGCCTAGGGGTGCCCTAGCCTAAGCCTAGGGGTGCCCAAGCCTAGCCTAGGGGTGCCTAGATTTAGGCTATGGGAGCCCTAGCCTTAGCCTAAGCATAGGGGTGCCCTAGCCTAAGCCTAGGTTGCCCTAGCCTAAGCCTAGGGGTGCCCTGGACTAAGCCTAGGGGTGCCCTAGTCTTAGGCTAAGTGAGCCCAAGCCTTAGCCTAAGCATAGGGGTGCACTAGCCTAAGCCTAGGGGTGCCCTAGCCTAAGCCTAGGGGTGCCCTAGTAAGCCTAGGGGTGCCCTAGCCTAAGCCTAGCGGTACCCTAGCCTTAGGCAAGGGGAGCCCTAGCCTTAGCCTAAGCCTAGGGGTGCCCTAGCCTAAGCCTAGGGGTGCCCTAGCCTAAGCCTAGGGGTGCCATACCCTAAGCCTAGGGGTGCCCTAGCCTAAGCCTAGGGGTGTCCTAGTCTAAGCTTAGGGGTGCCCTAGCCTAAGTCTACGGGTGCCCTAACCTAAGCTTAGGGGTGCCCAAGCCTAAGCCTAGGGGTGCCCTAGCCTAAGCCTAGGGGTGCCCTAGCCTTAGCCTAATCCTAGGGGTGCCCTAGCCTAAGACTAGGGGTGGCCTAGCCTAAGCCTAGGGGTGCCCTAGCCTTAGGCTAGGGGAGCCCTAGCCTTAGCCTAAGCCTTGGGGTGCCCTAGCCTTAGCCTAGGGGTGCCCTAGCCTTAGGCTATGGGAGCCCTAGCCTTAGCCTAAGCATAGGGGTGCCCTAGCCTAAGCCTAGGGGTGCCCTAGCCTTAGGCTAGGGGAGCCCTAGCCTTGGCCTAAGCTACGGATGCCCTAGCCTAAACTTAGAGGTGCCCTAGCCTAAGCCTAGGGGTGCCCTAGCATTAGGCTATGGGAGCCCTAGCCTTAGCCTAAGCCTAGGGGTGCCCCAACCTAAGCCTAGGGGTGCCCTGGACTAAGCCTAGGGGTGCCCTAGCCTAAGCCTAGGGGTGCCCTAGCCTAAGCCTAGGGGTGCCCAACCTAAGCCTAGGGGTGCCCTAGCCTAAGCCTAGGGGTGCCCTAGCCTTAGGCTAGGGGAGCCGTAGCTTTAGCCTAAGCCTTGGGGTGCCCTAGCCTAAGCCTAGGGGTACCCTAGCCTAAGCCTAGGGGTGCCCTAGCCTAAGCTTAGGGGTGCCCTTATCTAAGCCTAGGGGTGCCCGAGCCTAAGCCTAGGGGTGCCCTAACCTAAGCCTAGGGTTGCCTTAGCCTTAGGCTAGGGGAGCCCTAGCCTTAGCTTAAGCCTAGGGGTGCCCTAGCCTAAGCCTAGGGGTGCCCTGGCCTAAGCCTAGGGGTGCGATAGCCTAAGCCTAGGGGTGCCCAAGACTAAGCCTAAGGGTGCCCTAGCCTTAGCCTAGGGGAGCCCTAGCCTAAGCCTAGGGGTGCCCTAGCCTTAGCTTAAGCCTAGGGGTGCCCTAGCCTAAGCCTAGGGGTGCCCTGGCCTAAGCCTAGGGGTGCGATACCCTAAGCCTAGGGGTGCCGTAGCCTAAGCTTAGGGGTGTCATAGCCTAAGACTAGGGGTGCCCTAGCCTAAGCCTAGGGGTGCCCTAGCCTTAGGGTAGGGGAGCCCTAGCCTTAGCCTAAGCCAAGGGGTGCCCTAGCCTAAGCCTAGGGTTGCCCTAGCCTAAGCCTAGGGGTGCCCTGGACTAAACTTAGGGGTGCCCTAGTCTTAGCCTAGGGTTGCCCTAGCCTAAGCCTAGGGGTGCCCTAGCCTAAGCTTAGGGGTGCCCTAGCCTAAGTCTACGGGTGCCCTAACCTAAGCTTAGGGGTGCCCTAGCCTAAGCCTAGGGGTGCCCTAGCTTAAGCCTAGGGGTGCCCAAACTTAGCCTAATCCTAGGGGTGCCCCAGCCTAAGACTAGGGGTGCCCTAGCCTAAGCCTAGCGGTGCCCTAGCTTTAGGCTAGGGGAGCCCTAGCCTTAGCCTAAGCCTTGGGGTGCCCTAGCCTAAGCCTAGGGGTGCCCTAGCCTTAGGCTACGGGAGCCCTAGCCTTAGCCTAAGCCTAGCGGTGCCCTAGTCTAAGCCTATGGGTACCCTAGCCTTGGGCTAGGGGAACCCTAGCCTTAGCCTAAGCCTAGGGGTGCCCTAGCCTAAGCTTAGGGGTGCCCTAGCCTAAGCCTAGGGGTGCCCTAGCCTTAGCCTAAGCCTAGGGGTGCCCTAGCCTAAGCCTAGGTGTGCCCTAGCTTAAGCCTAGGGGTTCCCTAGCCTAAGCCAAGGGGTGCCCTAGCCTAAGTCTAGGGGTGCCCTAACCTAAGCCTAGGGGTGCCCTAGCCTAAGCCTAAGCCTTGGGGTACCCTAGCCTAAGCCTAGGGGTGCCCTAGCCTTAGGCTATGGGAGCCCTAGCCTTAGCCTAAGCCTAGGGGTGCCCTAGTCTAAGCCTAGGGGTGCCCTAGCCTTGGGCTAGGGAAGCCCTAGCCTTAGCCTAAGCCTAGGGGTGCCCTAGCCTAAGCCTAGGGGTGCCCTAGTAAGCCTAGGGGTGCCCTAGACTAATCCTAGGGGTACCCTAGCCTTAGACAAGGGGAGCCCTAGCCTTAGCCTAAGCCTAGGGGTGCCCTAGCCTAAGCCTAGGGGTGCCCTAGCCTAAGCCTAGGGGTGCCCTAGCCTAAGCCTAGGGGTGCCCTAGCCTAAGCCTAGGGGTGCCCTAGCCTAAGCCTAGGGGTGCCCTAGCCTAAGTCTACGGGTGCCCTAGCCTAAGCTTAGGGGTGCCCTAGCCTAAGCCTAGGGGTGCCCTAGCTTAAGCCTAGGGGTGCCCTAGCCTTCGCCTAATCCTAGGGGTGCCCCAGCCTAAGACTAGGGGTGCCCTAGCCTAAGCCTAGCGGTGCCCTAGCTTTAGGCTAGGGGAGCCCTAGCCTTAGCCTAATCCTTGGGGTGCCCTAGCCTAAGCCTAGGGGTGCCCTAGCCTTAGGCTATGGGAGCCCTAGCCTTAGCCTAAGCCTAGGGGTCCCCTAGTCTAAGCCTAGGGGTACCCTAGCCTTGGGCTAGGGGAGCCCTAGCCTTAGCCTAAGCCTAGGGGTGCCCTAGCCTAAGTTAGGGGTGCCCTAGCCTAAGTCTAGGGGTGCCCTAACCTTAGCCTAAGCCTAGGGGTACCCTAGCCTAAGCCTAGGGGTGCCCTAGCTTAAGCCTAGGGGTGCCCTAGCCTAAGCCTAGGGGTGCCCTAGCCTAGGTCTCGGGGTACCCTAACCTAAGCCTAGGGGTGCCCTAGCCTTAGGCTAAGGGAGCCCTAGCCTTAGCTTAAGCCTAGGGGTGGCCTAGCCTAAGTCTAGGGGTGCCCTAGCCTAAGCCTAGGGGTGCCCTGGCCTTAGGCAAGGGGAGCCCTAGCCTAAGCCTAAGCCTTGGGGTACCCTAGCCTAAGCCTAGGGGTGCCCTAGCTTAAGGCTAGGGTTGCCCTAGCCTAAGCCAAGGGGTGCCCTAGCCTAAGCCTAGGGGTACCCTAGCCTTAGGATAGGGGAGCCCTAGCCTTAGCTTAAGCCTAGGGGTGGCCTAGCCTAAGTCTAGGGGTGCCTTAGCCTTAGGCTAGGAGAGCCCTAGCCTTAGCTTAAGCCTAGGGGTGCCCTAGCCTAAGCCTAGGGGTGCCCTAGCCTAAGCCTAGGGGTGCCCTAGCCTTAGCCTAATGATAGGGGTGCCTTAGCCTAAGACTAGGGGTGTCCTAGCCTAAGCCTAGGGGTGCCCTAGCCTTAGGCTTGGGGAGCCCTAGCCTTAGCCTAAGCCTAGGGGTGCCCTAGTCTAAGCCTAGGGGTGCCCTTGCCTTGGGCTAGGGAAGCCCTAGCCTTAGCCTAAGCCTAGGGGTGCCCTAGCCTAAGCCTAGGGGTGCCCTAGCCTTAGGCTAGGGGAGCCCTAGCCTTAGCCTAAGCCTTGGGGTGCCCTAGCCTTAGCCTAGGGGTGCCCTAGCCTTAGGCTATGGGAGCCCTAGCCTTAGCCTAAGCATAGGGGTGCCCTAGCCTAAGCCTAGGGGTGCCCTAGCCTTAGGCTAGGGGAGCCCTAGCCTTGGCCTAAGCTACGGATGCCCTAGCCTAAACTTAGAGGTGCCCTAGCCTAAGCCTAGGGGTGCCCTAGCATTAGGCTATGGGAGCCCTAGCCTTAGGCTAAGCCTAGGGGTGCCCCAACCTAAGCCTAGGGGTGCCCTGGACTAAGCCTAGGGGTGCCCTGGCCTAAGCCTAGGGGTGCCCTGGCGAAGGCTAGAGCTGCCCTACTCTTAGGCTAGGGGAGCCCTAGCCTGAGCCTAAGTCTAGGGGTGCCCTAGCCTAAGCCTAGGGGTGCCCTAGCCTAAGCCTAGGGGTGCCCAACCTAAGCCTAGGGGTGCCCTAGCCTAAGCCTAGGGGTGCCCTAGCCTTAGGCTAGGGGAGCCGTAGCTTTAGCTTAAGCCTTGGGGTGCCCTAGCCTAAGCCTAGGGGTACCCTAGCCTAAGCCTAGGGGTGCCCTAGCCTAAGCTTAGGGGTGCCCTTGTCTAAGCCTAGGGGTGCCCGAGCCTAAGCCTAGGGGTGCCCTAACCTAAGCCTAGGGTTGCCTTAGCCTTAGGCTAGGGGAGCCCTAGCCTTAGCTTAAGCCTAGGGGTGCCCTAGCCTAAGCCTAGGGGTGCCCTGGCCTAAGCCTAGGGGTGCGATAGCCTAAGCCTAGGGGTGCCCAAGACTAAGCCTAAGGGTGCCCTAGCCTTAGCCTAGGGGAGCCCTAGCCTAAGCCTAGGGGTGCCCTAGCCTTAGCTTAAGCCTAGGGGTGCCCTAGCCTAAGCCTAGGGGTGCCCTGGCCTAAGCCTAGGGGTGCGATACCCTAAGCCTAGGGGTGCCGTAGCCTAAGCTTAGGGGTGTCATAGCCTAAGACTAGGGGTGCCCTAGCCTAAGCCAAGGGGTGCCCTAGCCTTAGGGTAGGGGAGCCCTAGCCTTAGCCTAAGCCAAGGGGTGCCCTAGCCTAAGCCTAGGGTTGCCCTAGCCTAAGCCTAGGGGTGCCCTGGACTAAACTTAGGGGTGCCCTAGTCTTAGCCTAGGGGAGCCCAAGCCTTAGCCTAAGCCTAGGGGTGCCCTAGCCTAAGCCTAGGGGTGCCCTAGCCTAAGCCTAGGGGTGCCCTAGCCTAAGCCTAGGGGTGCCCTAGCCTAAGCCTAGGGGTGCCCTAGCCTAAGCTTAGGGGTGCCCTAGCCTAAGTCTACGGGTGCCCTAACCTAAGCTTAGGGGTGCCCTAGCCTAAGCCTAGGGGTGCCCTAGCTTAAGCCTAGGGGTGCCCAAACTTAGCCTAATCCTAGGGGTGCCCCAGCCTAAGACTAGGGGTGCCCTAGCCTAAGCCTAGCGGTGCCCTAGCTTTAGGCTAGGGGAGCCCTAGCCTTAGCCTAAGCCTTGGGGTGCCCTAGCCTAAGCCTAGGGGTGCCCTAGCCTTAGGCTACGGGAGCCCTAGCCTTAGCTTAAGCCTAGTGGTGCCCTAGTCTAAGCCTATGGGTACCCTAGCCTTGGGCTAGGGGAACCCTAGCCTTAGCCTAAGCCTAGGGGTGCCCTAGCCTAAGCTTAGGGGTGCCCTAGCCTAAGCCTAGGGGTGCCCTAGCCTTAGCCTAAGCCTAGGGGTGCCCTAGCCTAAGCCTAGGTGTGCCCTAGCTTAAGCCTAGGGGTTCCCTAGCCTAAGCCAAGGGGTGCCCTAGCCTAAGTCTAGGGGTGCCCTAACCTAAGCCTAGGGGTGCCCTAGCCTAAGCCTAAGCCTTGGGGTACCCTAGCCTAAGCCTAGGGGTGCCCTAGCCTTAGGCTATGGGAGCCCTAGCCTTAGCCTAAGCCTAGGGGTGCCCTAGTCTAAGCCTAGGGGTGCCCTAGCCTTGGGCTAGGGAAGCCCTAGCCTTAGCCTAAGACTAGGGGTGCCCTAGCCTAAGCCTAGGGGTGCCCTAGTAAGCCTAGGGGTGCCCTAGACTAATCCTAGGGGTACCCTAGCCTTAGACAAGGGGAGCCCTAGCCTTAGCCTAAGCCTAGGGGTGCCCTAGCCTAAGCCTAGGGGTGCCCTAGCCTAAGCCTAGGGGTGCCCTAGCCTAAGCCTAGGGGTGCCCTAGCCTAAGCCTAGGGGTGCCCTAGCCTAAGCCTAGGGGTGCCCTAGCCTAAGCCTACGGGTGCCCTAGCCTAAGCTTAGGGGTGCCCTAGCCTAAGCCAAGGGGTGCCCTAGCTTAAGCCTAGGGGTGCCCTAGCCTTCGCCTAATCCTAGGGGTGCCCCAGCCTAAGACTAGGGGTGCCCTAGCCTAAGCCTAGCGGTGCCCTAGCTTTAGGCTAGGGGAGCCCTAGCCTTAGCCTAATCCTTGGGGTGCCCTAGCCTAAGCCTAGGGGTGCCCTAGCCTTAGGCTATGGGAGCCCTAGCCTTAGCCTAAGCCTAGGGGTCCCCTAGTCTAAGCCTAGGGGTACCCTAGCCTTGGGCTAGGGGAGCCCTAGCCTTAGCCTAAGCCTAGGGGTGCCCTAGCCTAAGTTAGGGGTGCCCTAGCCTAAGTCTAGGGGTGCCCTAGCCTTAGCCTAAGCCTAGGGGTGCCCTAGCCTAAGCCTAGGGGTGCCCTAGCTTAAGCCTAGGGGTGCCCTAGCCTAAGCCTAGGGGTGCCGTAGCCTAAGTCTCGGGGTACCCTAACCTAAGCCTAGGGGTGCCCTAGCCTTAGGCTAAGGGAGCCCTAGCCTTAGCTTAAGCCTAGGGGTGGCCTAGCCTAAGTCTAGGGGTGCCCTAGCCTAAGCCTAGGGGTGCCCTGGCCTTAGGCAAGGGGAGCCCTAGCCTAAGCCTAAGCCTTGGGGTACCCTAGCCTAAGCCTAGGGGTGCCCTAGCTTAAGGCTAGGGTTGCCCTAGCCTAAGCCAAGGGGTGCCCTAGCCTAAGCCTAGGGGTACCCTAGCCTTAGGATAGGGGAGCCCTAGCCTTAGCTTAAGCCTAGGGGTGGCCTAGCCTAAGTCTAGGGGTGCCTTAGCCTTAGGCTAGGAGAGCCCTAGCCTTAGCTCAAGCCTAGGGGTGCCCTAGCCTAAGCCTAGGGGTGCCCTAGCCTAAGCCTAGGGGTGCCCTAGCCTTAGCCTAATGATAGGGGTGCCCTAGCCTAAGACTAGGGGTGCCCTAGCCTAAGCCTAGGGGTGCCCTAGCCTTAGGCTTGGGGAGCCCTAGCCTTAGCCTAAGCCTAGGGGTGCCCTAGTCTAAGCCTTGGGGTGCCCTTGCCTTGGGCTAGGGAAGCCCTAACCTTAGCCTAAGCCTAGGGGTGCCCTAGCCTAAGCCTAGGGGTGCCCTAGTAAGCCTAGGGGTGCCCTAGACTAATCCTAGGGGTACCCTAGCCTTAGGCAAGGGGAGCCCTAGCCTTAGCCTAAGCCTAGGGGTGCCCTAGCCTAAGCCTAGGGGTGCCCTAGCCTAAGCCTAGGGGTGCCCTAGCCTAAGCCTAGGGGTGCCCTAGCCTAAGTCTACGGGTGCCCTAACCTAAGCTTAGGGGTGCCCTAGCCTAAGCCTTGGGTGCCCTAGCCTTAGGCTACGGAGCCCTAGCCTTAGGCTACGGAGCCCTAGCCTTAGCCTAAGCCTAAGGGTGCCCTAGCCTAAGCCTAGGGGTGCCCTAACCTTAGGCTACGGAGCCCTAGCCTTAGCCTAAGCCTAAGGGTGCCCTAGCCTAAGCCTAGGGGTGCCCTAGCCTGAGCCTTGGGTGCCCTAGCCTTAGGCTACGGAGCCCTAGCCTTAGCCTAAGCCTAAGGGTGCCCTAGCCTAAGCCTAGGGGTGCCCTAGCCTTAGGCTAGGGGAGCCCTAGCCTTAGCCTAAGCTACGGATGCCCTAGCCTAAACTTAGAGGTGCCCTAGCCTAATCCTAGGGGTGCCCTAGCATTAGGCTAGAGGAGCCCTAGCCTTAGGCTAAGCGTAGGGGTGCCCTAGCCTAAGCCTTGGGGTGCCCAAGCCTAAACCTAGGGGTGCCGTAGCCTAAGCCTAGGGGTGCCCTAACCTAAGCTTAGGGGTGACCTAGTCTAAGCCTAGGGGTGCCCGAGCCTAAGCCTAGGGGTGCCCTAACCTAAGCCTAGGGGTGCCTTAGCCTTAGGATAGGGGAGCCCTAGCCTTAGCTTAAGCCTAGGGGTGCCCTAGCCTAAGCCTAGGGGTGCCCTAGCCAAAGCCTTGGGGTGCGATAGCCTAAGCCTAGGGGTGCCCAAGCCTAAGCCTAAAGGTGCCCTAGCCTTAGGCTAGGGGTGCCCAAGCCTAAGCCTCTGGGTGCCCTCGCGTAAGCCTAGGGGTGCCCTAGCCTAAGCCTAGGGGTGTCCTAGCCTAAGCTTAGGGGTGCCCTAGCCTAAGCCTAGGGGTGCCCGAGCCTAAGCCTAGGGGTGCCCTAGCTTAAGCCTAGGGGTGCTTTAGCCTTCGGCTAGGGGAGCCCTAGCCTTGGCTTAAGCCTACGGGTGCCCTAGCCTAAGCTTAGGGGTACCCTAGCCTAAGCCTAGGGGTGCCCTAGCCTTAAGCTTGGGGAGCCCTAGCCTTAGCCTAAGCCTAGGGGTGCCCTAGCCTAAGCCTAGTGGTGCCCTAGCCTAAGCCTAGGGGTGCCCTTACCGTAGACTAGGGGAGCCCTAGCCTTAGCCTAAGCCTAGGGGTGCCCTAGCCTAAGCCTAGGGGTACCCTAGCCTAAGCCTAAGGATGCCCTAGTAAGCCTAGGGGTGCCCTAGCCTAAGCCGAGGGGTACCCTAGCCTTAGGCAAGGGAAGCCCTAGACTTAGCTTAAGCCTAGGGGTGCCCTAGCCTAAGCCTAGGGGTGCCCTAGCCTAAGCCTAGGGGTGCCCTAGCCTAAGCTTAGGGGTGCCCTAGCCTAAGTCTACGGGTGCCCTAGCCTAAGCTTAGGGGTGCCCTAGTCTAAGTCTACGGGTGCCCTAACCTAAGCTTAGGGGTGCCCTAGCCTAAGACTAGGGGTGCCCTAGCCTAAGCTTAGGGGTGCCCTAGCCTTAGGCTAGGGGAGGCATAGCCTTAGCCTAAGCATTGGGGTGCCCTAGCCTGAGCCTTGGGTGCCCTAGCCTTAGGCTACGGAGCCCTAGCCTTAGCCTAAGCCTAAGGGTGCCCTAGCCTAAGCCTAGGGGTGCCCTAGCCTTAGGCTAGGGGAGCCCTAGCCTTAGCCTAAGCTACGGATGCCCTAGCCTAAACTTAGAGGTGCCCTAGCCTAATCCTAGGGGTGCCCTAGCATTAGGCTAGGGGAGCCCTAGCCTTAGGCTAAGCGTAGGGGTGCCCTAGCCTAAGCCTTGGGGTGCCCAAGCCTAAACCTAGGGGTGCCGTAGCCTAAGCCTAGGGGTGCCCTAACCTAAGCTTAGGGGTGACCTAGTCTAAGCCTAGGGGTGCCCGAGCCTAAGCCTAGGGGTGCCCTAACCTAAGCCTAGGGGTGCCTTAGCCTTAGGATAGGGGAGCCCTAGCCTTAGCTTAAGCCTAGGGGTGCCCTAGCCTAAGCCTAGGGGTGCCCTAGCCAAAGCCTTTGGGTGCGATAGCCTAAGCCTAGGGGTGCCCAAGCCTAAGCCTAAAGGTGCCCTAGCCTTAGGCTAGGGGTGCCCAAGCCTAAGCCTCTGGGTGCCCTCGCGTAAGCCTAGGGGTGCCCTAGCCTTAGGCTAGGGGAGCCCTAGCCTTAACCCAAGCCTAGGGGTGCCCTAGCCTAAGCCTAGGGGTGCCCTAGCCTAAGCCTAGGGGTGCCCGAGCCTAAGCCTAGGGGTGCCCTAGCCTAAGCCTAGGGGTGCCCTAGCCTTAGGCAAGGGGAGCCCTAGCCTTAGCCAAAGCCTAGGGGTGCCCTAGCCTAAGCCTAGGGGTGCCCTAGCCTAAGCCTAGGGGTGCCCTCGCCTTAACATAGGGGTGCCCTAGCCTTAGGCTAGGGGAGCCCTAGCCTTAACCCAAGCCTAGGGGTGCCATAGCCTAAGCCTAGGGGTGCCGTAGCCTAAGCCTAGGGGTGTCCTAGCCTAAGCCTAGGGGTGCCCTAGCCTAAGCCTAGGGGTGCCTAGCCTTAGGCTATGGGAGCCCTAGCCTTAGCCTAAGCCAAGGGGTGTCCTAGTATAAGCCTAGGGGTGGCCTAGCCTAAGTCTAGGGGTGCCGTAGCCTTAGGGTAGGGGAGCTCCAGCCTTAGCCTAAGCCTAGGGGTGCCCTAGCCTAAGCCTAGGGGTGCCCTGGACTAAGCCTAGGGGTGCCCTAGTCTTAGGCTGGTGAGCCCAAGCCTTAGCCTAAGCCTAGGGGTGCCCTAGCCTAAGCCTAGGGGTGCCCTGGACTAAGCCTAGGGGTGCCCTAGTCTTAGGCTGGTGAGCCCAAGCCTTAGCCTAAGCCTAGGGGTGCCCTAGCCTAAGCCTAAGGATGCCCTAGTAAGCCTAGGGGTGCCCTAGCCTAAGCCTAGGAGTACCCTAGCCTTAGGCAAGGGAAGCCCTAGACTTAGCCTAAGCCTAGGGGTGCCCTAGCCTAAGCCTAGGGGTGCCCTAGCCTAAACCTAGGGGTGCCCTAGCTTTAGGCTAGGGGAGCCCTAGCCTTAGACTAAGCCTTGGGGTGCCCTAGCCTAAGCCTTGGGTGCCCTAGCCTTAGGCTATGGGAGCCCTAGCCTTAGCCTAAGCCTAAGGGTGCCCTAGCCTAATCCTAGGGGTGCCCTAGCCTTAGGCTAGGGGAGCCCTAGCCTTAGCCTAAGCTACGGATGCCCTAGCCTAAACTTAGAGGTACCCTAACCTAATCCTAGGGGTGCCCTAGCATTAGGCTAGGGGAGCCCTAGCCTTAGGCTAAGCGTAGGGGTGCCCTAGCCTAAGCCTAGGGGTGCCCAACCCTAAGCCGAGGGATGCCCAAGCCTAAGCCTAGGGTTGGCCTAGCCTAAGTCTAGGGGTTCCCTAGCCTTAGTCCAGGGGCGCCCTAGCCTTAGCCTAAGCCTAGGGGTGCCCTAGCCTAAGCCTAGGGGTGCCCGAGCCTAAGCCTAGGGGTGCCCTAGCCTAAGCCTAGGGGTGCTTTAGCCTTCGGCTAGGGGAGCCCTAGCCTTAGCTTAAGCCTACGGGTGCCCTAGCCTAAGCTTAGGGGTGCCCTAGCCTAAGCCTAGGGGTGCCCTAGCCTTAAGCTTTGGGAGCCCTAGCCTTAGCCTAAGCCTAGGGGTGCCCTAGCCTAAGCCTAGTGGTGCCCTAGCCTAAGCCTAGGGGTGCCCTTACCGTAGACTAGGGGAGCCCTAGCCTTAGCCTAAGCCTAGGGGTGCCCTAGCCTAAGCCTAGGGGTGCCCTCGCCTAAGCCTAGGGGTGCCCTCGCCTAAGCCTAGGGGTGCCTTAGCCTTAGGCAAGGGGAGCCCTAGCCTTAGCCTAAGCCTAGGGGTTCCCAAGCCTAAGCCTAGGGGTGCCCTGTCCTAAGGCTTGGGGTGCCCTAGTCTTAGGCTAGGGGAGCCCTAGCCTTAGCCTAAGTCTAGGGGTGCCCTAGCCTAAGCCTAGGGGTGCCCTAGCCTAAGCCTAGGGGTGCTCTAGCCTAAGCCTAGGGGTGCCTTAGCCTTAGGCTAGGGGAGCCCTAGCCTTAATTTAAGACTAGGTGTGCCCTAGACTAAGCCTAGGGGTGCCCTAAAAAAAGCCTAGGGGTGCCCTAGCCTAAGCCTAGGGGTGCCCTAGACTAAGCTTAGGGGTACCCTAGCCTAAGTCTACGGGTGCCCTAACCTAAGCTTTGGGGTGCCCTAGCCTAAGACTAGGGGAGCCCTAGCCTAAGCCTAGGGGTGCCCTAGCCTTAGGCTAGGGGAGCCATAGCCTTAGCCTAAGCATTGGGGTGCCCTAGCCTGAGCCTTGGGTGCCGTAGCCTTAGGCTATGGGAGCCCTAGCCTAAGCCTAAGCCTAAGGGTGCCCTAGCCTAAGCCTAGGGGTGCCCTAGCCTTAGGCTAGGGGAGCCCTAGCCTTAGCCTAAGCTACGGATGCCCTAGCCTAAACTTAGAGGTGCCCTAGCCTAATCCTAGGGGTGCCCTAGCATTAGGCTAGGGGAGCCCTAGCCTTAGGCTAAGCGTAGGGGTGCCCTAGCCTAAGCCTTGGGGTGCCCAAGCCTAAACCTAGGGGTGCCGTAGCCTAAGCCTAGGGGTGCCCTAACCTAAGCTTAGGGGTGACCTAGTCTAAGCCTAGGGGTGCCCGAGCCTAAGCCTAGGGGTGCCCTAACCTAAGCCTAGGGGTGCCTTAGCCTTAGGATAGGGGAGCCCTAGCCTTAGCTTAAGCCTAGGGGTGCCATAGCCTAAGACTAGGGGTGCCCTAGCCAAAGCCTAGGGGTGCGATAGCCTAAGCCTAGGAGTGCCCAAGCCTAAGCCTAAGGTTGCCCTAGCCTTAGGCTAGGGGAGCCCAAGCCTTAGCCTAGGCCTAGGGGTGCCCTAGCCTAAGCCTAGGAGTGCCCTCGCCTAAGCCTAGGGGTGCCCTAGCCTTAGGCTAGGGGAGCCCTAGCCTTAACCCAAGCGTAGGGGTGCCCTAGCCTAAGCCTAGGGGTGCCCTAGCCTAAGCCTAGGGGTGTCCTAGCCTAAGCCTAGGGGTGCCCTAGCCTAAGCCTAGGGGTGCCCTAGCCTTAGGCCAGGGGAGCCCTAGCCTTAGCCTAAGCCTAGGGGTGCCCTAGCCTAAGCCTAGGGGTGCCCTCGCCTAAACCTAGGGGTGCCCTAGCCTTAGGCTAGGGGAGCCCTAGCCTTAACCCAAGCCTAAGGGTGACCTAGCCTAAGCCTAGGGGTGCCCCAGCCTAAGCCTAGGGGTGTCCTAGCCTAAGCCTAGGGGTGCCCTAGCCTAAGCCTAGGGGTGCCTAGCCTTAGGCTATGGGAGCCCTAGCCTTAGCCTAAGCCAAGGGGTGTCCTAGTATAAGCCTAGGGGTGGCCTAGCCTAAGTCTAGGGGTGCCATAGCCTTAGGGTAGGGGAGCCTCAGCCTTGGCCTAAGCCTAGGGGTGCCCTAGCATAAGCCTAGGGGTGCCCTGGACTAAGACTAGGGGTGCCCTAGTCTTAGGCTGGTGAGCCCAAGCCTTAGCCTAAGCCTAGGGGTGCCCTAGCCTAAGCCTAGGGGTGCCCTAGCCTAAGCCTTGGGGTGCCCAAGCCTAAACCTAGGGGTGCCGTAGCCTAAGCCTAGGGGTGCCCTAACCTAAGCTTAGGGGTGACCTAGTCTAAGCCTAGGGGTGCCCGAGCCTAAGCCTAGGGGTGCCCTAACCTAAGCCTAGTGGTGCCTTAGCCTTAGGATAGGGGAGCCCTAGCCTTGGCTTAAGCCTAGGGGTGCCATAGCCTAAGCCTAGGGGTGCCCTAGCCAAAGCCTAGGGGTGCGATAGCCTAAGCCTAGGGGTGCCCAAGCCTAAGCCTAAGGTTGCCCTAGCCTTAGGCTAGGGGAGCCCAAGCCTTATCCTAGGCCTAGGGGTGCCCTAGCCTAAGCCTAGGAGTGCCCTCGCCTAAGCCTAGGGGTGCCCTAGCCTTAGGCTAGGGGAGCCCTAGCCTTAACCCAAGCCTAGGGGTGCCCTAGCCTAACCCTAGGGGTGCCCTAGCCTAAGCCTAGGGGTGCCCTAGCCTAAGCCTAGGGGTGCCCTAGCCTAAGCCTAGGGGTGCCCTAGCCTTAGGCCAGGGGAGCCCTAGCCTTAGCCTAAGCCTAGGGGTGCCCTAGCCTAAGTCTAGGGGTGCCCTCGCCTAAACCTAGGGGTGCCCTAGCCTTAGGCTAGGGGAGCCCTAGCCTTAACCCAAGCCTAGGGGTGCCCTAGCCTAAGCCTAGGGGTGCCGTAGCCTAAGCCTAGGGGTGTCCTAGCCTAAGCCTAGGGGTGCCCTAGCCTAAGCCTAGGGGTGCCTAGCCTTAGGCTATGGGAGCCCTAGCCTTAGCCTAAGCCAAGGGGTGTCCTAGTATAAGCCTAGGGGTTGCCTAGACTAAGTCTAGGGGTGCCGTAGCCTTAGGGTAGGGGAGCCCCAGCCTTAGCCTAAGCCTAGGGGTGCCCTAGCCTAAGCCTAGGGGTGCCCTGGACTAAGACTAGGAGTGCCCTAGTCTTAGGCTGGTGAGCCCAAACCTTAGCCTAAGCCTAGGGGTGCCCTAGCCTAAGCCTAGGGGTGCCCTAGCCTAAGCCTAGGGGTGCCCTAGCCCAAGCCTAGGGGTGCCCTAGCCTAAGCTTAGGGGTGCCCTAGCCTAAGCCTACGGGTGCCCTAGCCTAAGCCTAGGGGTGCCCTAGCCTAAGCTTAGGGTTGCCCTAGCCTAAGTCTACGGGTGCCCTAACCTAAGTTTGGGGTGCCCTAGCCTAAGACTAGGGGTGCCCTAGCCTAAGCCTAGGGGTGCCCTAGCCTTAGGTTGGGGGAACCCTAGCCTTAGCCTAAGCCTTGGGGTGCCCTAGCCTAAGCCTTGGGTGCCCTAGCCTTAGGCTATGGGAGCCCTAGCCTTAGCCTAAGCCTAAGGGTGCCCTAGCCTAAGCCTAGGGGTGCCCTAGCCTTAGGCTAGGGGAGCCCTAGCCTTAGCCTAAGCTACGGATGCCCTAGCCTAAACTTAGAGGTGCCCTAGCCTAATCCTAGGGGTGCGCTAGCATTAGGCTAGGGGAGCCCTAGCCTTAGGCTAAGCGTAGGGGTGCCCTAGCCTAAGCCTAGGGGTGCCCAACCCTAAGCCTAGGGATGCCCAAGCCTAAGCCTAGGGTTGGCCTACCCTAAGTCTAGGGGTTCCCTAGCCTTAGTCTAGGGGAGCCCTAGCCTTAGCCTAAGCCTAGGGGTGCCCTAGCCTAAGCCTAGGGGTGCCCGAGCCTAAGCCTAGGGGTGCCCTAGCTTAAGCCTAGGGGTGCTTTAGCCTTCGGCTAGGGGAGCCCTAGCCTTAGCTTAAGCCTACGGGTGCCCTAGCCTAAGCTTAGGGGTGCCCTAGCCTAAGCCTAGGGGTGCCCTAGCCTAAGCCTATGGGTGCCCTAGCCTAAGTATGGTGTGCCCTAGCCTAAGTCTACGGGTGCCCTAGCCTAAGCTTAGGGGTGCCCTAGCCTAAGTCTATGGGTGCCCTAACCTAAGCTTAGGGGTGCCCTAGCCTAAGACTAGGGGTGCCCTAGCCTAAGCCTAGGGGTGCCCTAGCCTTAGGCTAGGAGAGGCATAGCCTTAGCCTAAGCATTGGGGTGCCCTAGCCTGAGCCTTGGGTGCCCTAGCCTTAGGCTACGGAGCCCTAGCCTTAGCCTAAGCCTAAGGGTGCCCTAGCCTAAGCCTAGGGGTGCCCTAGCCTTAGGCTAGGGGAGCCCTAGCCTTAGCCTAAGCTACGGATGCCCTAGCCTAAACTTAGAGGTGCCCTAGCCTAATCCTAGGGGTGCCCTAGCATTAGGCTAGGGGAGCCCTAGCCTTAGGCTAAGCGTAGGGGTGCCCTAGCCTAAGCCTTGGGGTGCCCAAGCCTAAACCTAGGGGTGCCGTAGCCTAAGCCTAGGGGTGCCCTAACCTAAGCTTAGGGGTGACCTAGTCTAAGCCTAGGGGTGCCCGAGCCTAAGCCTAGGGGTGCCCTAACCTAAGCCTAGGGGTGCCTTAGCCTTAGGATAGGGGAGCCCTAGCCTTAGCTTAAGCCTAGGGGTGCCATAGCCTAAGCCTAGTGGTGCCCTAGCCAAAGCCTAGGGGTGCGATAGCCTAAGCCTAGGGGTGCCCAAGCCTAAGCCTAAGGGTGCCCTAGCCTTAGGTAGGGGAGCCCTAGCCTTAGCCTAAGCCTAGAGGTGCCCTAGCCTAAGCCTAGGGGTGCCCTCGCCTAAGCCTAGGGGTGCCCCAGCCTTAGGCTAGGGGAGCCCTAGCCTTAACCCAAGCCTAGGGGTGACCTAGCCTAAGCCTAGGGGTGCCCTAGCCTAAGCCTAGTGGTGTCCTAGCCTAAGCCTAGGGGTGCCCTAGCCTAAGCCTAGGGGTGCCCTAGCCTTAGGCCAGGGGAGCCCTAGCCTTAGCCTAAGCCTAGGGGTGCCCTAGCCTAAGCCTAGGGGTGCCCTCGCCTAAACATAGGGGTGCCCTAGCTTTAGGCTAGGGGAGCCCTAGCCTTAACCCAAGCCTAGGGGTGCCCTAGCCTAAGCCTAGGGGTGCCGTAGCCTAAGCCTAGGGGTGTCCTAGCCTAAGCCTAGGGGTGCCCTAGCCTAAGCCTAGGGGTGCCTAGCCTTAGGCTATGGGAGGCCTAGCCTTAGCCTAAGCCAAGGGGTGTCCTAGTATAAGCCTAGGGGTGGCCTAGCCTAAGTCTAGGGGTGCCGTAGCCTTAGGGTAGGGGAGCTCCAGCCTTAGCCTAAGCCTAGGGGTGCCCTAGCCTAAGCCTAGGGGTGCCCTGGACTAAGCCTAGGGGTGCCCTAGTCTTAGGCTGGTGAGCCCAAGCCTTAGCCTAAGCCTAGGGGTGCCCTAGCCTAAGCCTAGGGGTGCCCTAGCCTAAGCCTAAGGATGCCCTAGTAAGCCTAGGGGTGCCCTAGCCTAAGCCTAGGAGTACCCTAGCCTTAGGCAAGGGAAGCCCTAGACTTAGCCTAAGCCTAGGGGTGCCCTAGCCTAAGCCTAGGGGTGCCCTAGCCTAAGCCTAGGGTTGCCCTAGCCTAAGCCTAGGGGTGCCCTAGCCTAAGCTTAGGGGTGCCCTAGCCTAAGTCTACGGGTGCCCTAGCCTAAGCTTAGGGGTGCCCTAGCCTAAGACTAGGGGTGCCCTAGCCTAAGCCTAGGGTGCCCTAGCCTAAGCTTAGGGGTGCCCTAGCCTAAGTCTATGGGTGCCCTAACCTAAGCTTTGGGGTGCCCTAGCCTAAGACTAGGGGTGCCCTAGCCTAAGCCTAGGGGTGCCCTAGCCTTAGCCTAAGCCTTGGGGTGCCCTAGCCTAAGCCTTGGGTGCCCTAGCCTTAGGCTATGGGAGCCCTAGCCTTAGCCTAAGCCTAAGGGTGCTCTAGCCTAAGCCTAGGGGTGCCCTAGCCTTAGGCTAGGGGAGCCCTAGCCTTAGCCTAAGCTACGGATGCCCTAGCCTAAACTTAGAGGTGCCCTAACCTAATCCTAGGGGTGCCCAACCCTAAGCCTAGGGATGCCCAAGCGTAAGCCTAGGGTTGGCCTAGCCTAAGTCTAGGGGTTCCCTAGCCTTAGTCTAGGGGCGCCCTAGCCTTAGCCTAAGCCTAGGGGTGCCCTAGCCTAAGCCTAGGGGTGCCCGAGCCTAAGCCTAGGGGTACCCTAGCCTAAGCCTAGGGGTGCTTTAGCCTTCGGCTAGGGGAGCCCTAGCCTTAACTTAAGCCTACGGGTGCCCTAGCCTAAGCTTAGGGGTGCCCTAGCCTAAGCCTAGGGGTGCCCTAGCCTTAAGCTTGGGGAGCCCTAGCCTTAGCCTAAGCCTAGGGGTGCCCTAGCCTAAGCCTAGTGGTGCCCTAGCCTAAGCCTAGGGGTGCCCTAGCCTAAGCCTAGGGGTGCCCTAGTAAGCCTAGAGGTGCCCTAGACTAATCCTAGGGGTACCCTAGCCTTAGGCAAGGGGAGCCTTAGCCTTACCCTAAGCCTAGGGGTGCCCTAGCCTAAGCCTAGGGGTGCCCTAGCCTAAGCCTAGGGGTGCCCTAGCCTAAGCCTAGGGGTGCCCTAGCCTAAGCTTAGGGGTGCCCTAGCCTAAGTCTACGGGTGCCCTAACCTAAGCTTAGGGGTGCCCTAGCCTAAGCCTAGGGGTGCCCTAGCTTAAGCCTAGGGGTGCCCTAGCCTTAGCCTAATCCTAGGGGTGCCCCAGCCTAAGACTTGGGGTGCCCTAGCCTAAGCCTAACGGTGCCCTAGCCTTAAGCTAGGGGAGCCCTAGCCTTAGCCTAAGCCTTGGGGTGCCCTAGCCTAAGCCTAGGGGTGCCCTAGCCTTAGGCTATGGGAGCCCTAGCCTTAGCCTAAGCCTAGGGGTGTCCTAGTCTAAGCCTAGGGGTACCCTAGCCTTGGGCTAGGGGAGCCCTAGCCTTAGCCTAAGCCTAGGGGTGCCCTAGCCTAAGCTTAGGGGTGCCCTAGCCTAAGCCTAGGGGTGCCCTAGCCTTAGCCTAAGCCTAGGGGTGCCCTAGCCTAAGCCTAGGGGTGCCCTAGCTTAAGCCTAGGGGTGCCCTAGCCTAAGCCTAGGGATGCCCTAGCCTAAGTCTCGGGGTGCCCTAGCCTAAGCCTAGGGGTGCCCTGGCCTTAGGCTAGGGGAGCCCTAGCCTAAGCCTAAGCCTTGGGGTACCCTAGCCTAAGCCTAGGGGTGCCCTAGCCTTAGGCTATGGGAGCCCTAGCCTTAGCCTAAGCCTAGGGGTGCCCTAGTCTAAGCCTAGGGGTGCCCTTGCCTTGGGCTAGGGAAGCCCTAGCCTTAGCCTAAGCCTAGGGGTGCCCTAGCCTAAGCCTAGGGGTGCCCTAGTAAGCCTAGGGGTGCCCTAGACTAATCCTAGGGGTACCCTAGCCTTAGGCAAGGGGAGCCCTAGCCTTACCCTAAGCCTAGGGGTACCCTAGCCTAAGCCTAGGGGTGCACTAGCCTAAGCCTAGGGGTGCCCTAGCCTAAGCCTAGGGGTGCCCTACCCTAAGCTTAGGGGTGCCCTAGCCTAAGTCTACGGGTGCCCTAACCTAAGCTTAGGGGTGCCCTAGCCTAAGCCTAGGGGTGCCCTAGCTTAAGCCTAGGGGTGCCCTAGCCTTAGCCTAATCCTAGGGGTCCCCCAGCCTAAGACTAGGGGTGCCCTAGCCTAAGCCTAGCGGTGCCCTAGCCTTAGGCTAGGGGAGCCCTAGCCTTAGCCTAAGCCTTGGGGTGCCCTAGCCTAAGCCTAGGGGTGCCCTAGCTTTAGGCTATGGGAGCCCTAGCCTTAGCCTAAGCCTAGGGATACCCTAGTCTAAGCCTAGGGGTACCCTAGCCTTGGGCTAGGGGAGCCCTAGCCTTAGCCTAAGCCTAGGGGTGCCCTAGCCTAAGCCTAGGGGTGCCCTAGCCTAAGCTTAGGGGTGCCCTAGCCTATGCCTAGGGGTGCCCTAGCCTTAGCCCAAGCCTAGGGGTGCCCTAGCCTAAGCCTAGGGGTGCCCTAGCTTAAGCCTAGGGGTGCCCTAGCCTAAGCCTAGGGGTGCCCTAGCCTAAGTCTAGGGGTGCCCTAACCTAAGCCTAGGGGTGCCCTAGCCTTAGGCTAAGGGAGCCCTAGCCTTAGCTTAAGCCTAGGGGTGGCCTAGCCTAAGTCTAGGGGTGCCCTAGCCTAAGCCTAGGGGTGCCCTGGCCTTAGGCTAGGGGAGCCCTAGCCTAAGCCTAAGCCTTGGGGTACCCTAGCCTAAGCCTAGGGGTGCCCTAGTCTTAGACTATGGGAGCCCTAGCCTTAGCATAAGCCTAGGGGTGCCCTAATCTAAGCCTAGGGTTGCCCGGGCCTAAGCCTAGGGGTGCCTTAGCCTTAGGCTAGGAGAGCCCTAGCCTTAGCTTAAGCCTAGGGGTGCCCTAGCCTAATCCTAGGGGTGCCCTAGCCTAAGCCTAGGGGTGCCCTAGTAAGCCTAGGGGTGCCCTAGCCTAAGCCTAGGGGTACCCTAGCCTTAGGCAAGGGGAGCCCTAGCCTTAGCCTAAGCCTAGGGGTGCCCTAGCCTAAGCCTAGGGGTGCCCTAGCCTTAGCCTAATGATAGGGGTGCCCTAGCCTAAGACTAGGGGTGCCCTAGCCTAAGCCTAGGGGTGCCCTAGCCTTAGGCTTGGGGAGCCCTAGCCTTAGCCTAATCCTTGGGGTGCCCTATCGTAAGCCTAGGGGTGCCCTAGCCTTAGGCTAGGGGAGCCCTAGCCTTAGGCTAGGGGTGCCCTAGCATTAGGCTAGGGGAGCCCTAGCCTTAGGCTAAGCGTAGGGGTGCCCTAGACTAAACCTAGGGGTGCCCAACCCTAAGCCTAGGGATGCCCAAGCCTAAGCCTAGGGGTGCCCTAGCCTTAGGCTATGGGAGCCCTAGCCTTAGCCTAAGCCTAGGGGTGCCCTAGCCTAAGCCTAGGGGTGCCCTGGCCTAAGCCTTAGCGTGCCCTAGCCTAAGCCTAGGGGTGCCCTCGCCTAAGCCTAGGGGTGCCCTAGCCTTAGGCTAGGGGAGCCCTAGCCTTAACCCAAGCCTAGGGGTGCCCTAGCCTAAGCCTAGGGGTGCCCTAGCCTTAGGCTAGGGGAGCCCTAGCCTTAGCCTAAGCTACGGATGCCCTAGCCTAAACTTAGAGGTGCCCTAGCCTAATCCTAGGGGTGCCCTAGCATTAGGCTAGGGGAGCCCTAGCCTTAGGCTAAGCGTAGGGGTGCCCTAGCCTAAGCCTTGGGGTGCCCATGCCTAAACCTAGGGGTGCCGTAGCCTAAGCCTAGGGGTGCCCTAACCTAAGCTTAGGGGTGACCTAGTCTAAGCCTAGGGGTGCCCGAGCCTAAGCCTAGGGGTGCCCTAACCTAAGCCTAGGGGTGCCTTAGCCTTAGGATAGGGGAGCCCTAGCCTTAGCTTAAGCCTAGGGGTGCCATGGCCTAAGCCTAGTGGTGCCCTAGCCAAAGCCTAGGGGTGCGATAGCCTAAGCCTAGGGGTGCCCAAGCCTAAGCCTAAGGGTGCCCTAGCCTTAGGTAGGGGAGCCCTAGCCTTAGCCTAAGCCTAGAGGTGCCCTAGCCTAAGCCTAGGGGTGCCCTCGCCTAAGCCTAGGGGTGCCCTAGCCTTAGGCTAGGGGAGCCCTAGCCTTAACCCAAGCCTAGGGGTGCCCTAGCCTAAGCCTAGGGGTGCCCTAGCCTAAGCCTAGTGGTGTCCTAGCCTAAGCCTAGGGGTGCCCTAGCCTAAGCCTAGGGGTGCCCTAGCCTTAGGCCAGGGGAGCCCTAGCCTTAGCCTAAGCCTAGGGGTGCCCTAGCCTAAGCCTAGGGGTGCCCTCGCCTAAACATAGGGGTGCCCTAGCTTTAGGCTAGGGGAGCCCTAGCCTTAACCCAAGCCTAGGGGTGCCCTAGCCTAAGCCTAGGGGTGCCGTAGCCTAAGCCTAGGGGTGTCCTAGCCTAAGCCTAGGGGTGCCCTAGCCTAAGCCTAGGGGTGCCTAGCCTTAGGCTATGGGAGCCCTAGCCTTAGCCTAAGCCAAGGGGTGTCCTAGTAGAAGCCTAGGGGTGGCCTAGCCTAAGTCTAGGGGTGCCGTAGCCTTAGGGTAGGGGAGCTCCAGCCTTAGCCTAAGCCTAGGTGTGCCCTAGCCTAAGCCTAGGGGTGCCCTGGACTAAGCCTAGGGGTGCCCTAGTCTTAGGCTGGTGAGCCCAAGCCTTAGCCTAAGCCTAGGGGTGCCCTAGCCTAAGCCTAGGGGTGCCCTAGCCTAAGCCTAAGGATGCCCTAGTAAGCCTAGGGGTGCCCTAGCCTAAGCCTAGGAGTACCCTAGCCTTAGGCAAGGGAAGCCCTAGACTTAGCCTAAGCCTAGGGGTGCCCTAGCCTAAGCCTAGGGGTGCCCTAGCCTAAGCCTAGGGTTGCCCTAGCCTAAGCCTAGGGGTGCCCTAGCCTAAGCTTAGGGGTGCCCTAGCCTAAGTCTACGGGTGCCCTAGCCTAAGCCTAGGGGTGCCCTAGTAAGCCTAGGGGTGCCCTAGCCTAAGCCTAGGGGTACCCTAGCCTTAGGCAAGGGGAGCCCTAGCCTTAGCCTAAGCCTAGGGGTGCCCTAGCCTAAGCCTAGGGGTGCCCTAGCCTTAGCCTAATGATAGGGGTGCCCTAGCCTAAGACTAGGGGTGCCCTAGCCTAAGCCTAGGGGTGCCCTAGCCTTAGGCTTGGGGAGCCCTAGCCTTAGCCTAATCCTTGGGGTGCCCTATCGTAAGCCTAGGGGTGCCCTAGCCTTAGGCTAGGGGAGCCCTAGCCTTAGGCTAGGGGTGCCCTAGAATTAGGCTAGGGGAGCCCTAGCCTTAGGCTAAGCGTAGGGGTGCCCTAGACTAAACCTAGGGGTGCCCAACCCTAAGCCTAGGGATGCCCAAGCCTAAGCCTAGGGGTGCCCTAGCCTTAGGCTATGGGAGCCCTAGCCTTAGCCTAAGCCTAGGGGTGCCCTAGCCTAAGCCTAGGGGTGCCCTGGCCTAAGCCTTAGCGTGCCCTAGCCTAAGCCTAGGGGTGCCCTCGCCTAAGCCTAGGGGTGCCCTAGCCTTAGGCTAGGGGAGCCCTAGCCTTAACCCAAGCCTAGGGGTGCACTAGCCTAAGCCTAGGGGTGCCCTCGCCTAAGCCTAGGGGTGTCCTAGCCTAAGCCTAGGGGTGCCCTAGCCTAAGCCTAGGGGTGCCTAGCCTTAGGCTATGGGAGCCCTAGCCTTAGCCTAAGCCAAGGGGTGTCCTAGTATAAGCCTAGGGGTGGCTAGCCGAAGTCTAGGGGTGCCCTAGCCTTAGGGTAGGGGAGCCCCAGCGTTAGCGTAAGCCTAGGGGTGCCCTAGCCTAAGCCTAGGGGTGCCCTGGACTAAGCCTAGGGGTGCCCTAGTCTTAGGCTGGTGAGCCCAAGCCTTAGCCTAAGCGTAGGGGTGCTCTAGCCTAAGCCTAGGGGTGCCCTAGCCTAACCCTAAGGATGCCCTAGTAAGCCTAGGGGTGCCCTAGCCTAAGCCTAGGGGTACCCTAGCCTTAGGCAAGGGAAGCCCTAGACTTAGCCTAAGCCTAGGCGTGCCCTAGCCTAAGCCTAGGGGTGCCCTAGCCTAAGCCTAGGGGTGCCCTAGACTAAGATTAGGGGTACCCTAGCCTAAGTCTACGGGTGCCCTAACCTAAGCTTAGGGGTGCCCTAGCCTAAGACTAGGGGAGCCCTAGCCTAAGCCTAGGGGTGCCCTAGCCTTAGGCTAGGGGAGCCATAGCCTTAGCCTAAGCATTGGGGTGCCCTAGCCTGAGCCTTGGGTGCCCTAGCCTTAGGCTATGGGAGCCCTAGCCTTAGCCTAAGCCTAGGGGTGCCCTAGACTAAGATTAGGGGTACCCTAGCCTAAGTCTACGGGTGCCCTAACCTAAGCTTAGGGGTGCCCTAGCCTAAGACTAGGGGAGCTCTAGCCTAAGCCTAGGGGTGCCCTAGCCTTAGGCTAGGGGAGCCATAGCCTTAGCCTAAGCATTGGGGTGCCCTAGCCTGAGCCTTGGGTGCCCTAGCCTTAGGCTATGGGAGCCCTAGCCTTAGCCTAAGCCTAGGGGTGCCCTAGCCTTAGGCTAGGGGAGCCCAAGCCTTAGCCTAAGCTACGGATGCCCTAGCCTAAACTTAGAGGTGCCCTAGCCTAATCCTAGGGGTGCCCTAGCGTTAGGCTAGGGGAGCCCTAGCCTTAGGCTAAGCGTAGGGGTGCCCTAGCCTAAGCCTTGGGGTGCCCAAGCCTAAACCTAGGGGTGCCGTAGCCTAAGCCTAGGGGTGCCCTAACCTAAGCTTAGGGGTGACCTAGTCTAAGCCTAGGGGTGCCCGAGCCTAAGCCTAGGGGTGCCCTAACCTAAGCCCAGGGGTGCCTTAGCCTTAGGATAGGGGAGCCCTAGCCTTAGCTTAAGCCTAGGGGTGCCATAGCCTAAGCCTAGGGGTGCCCTAGCCAAAGCCTAGGGGTGCGATAGCCTAAGCCTAGGGGTGCCCAAGCCTAAGCCTAAGGTTGCCCTAGCCTTAGGCTAGGGGAGCCCTAGCCTTAACCCAAGCCTAGGGGTGCCCTAGCCTAAGCCTAGGGGTGCCCTAACCTAAGCTTAGGGGTGCCCTAGCCTAAGCCTAGGGGTGTCCTAGCCTAAGCCTAGGGGTGCCCTAGCCTAAGCCTAGGGGTGCCCTAGCCTTACGCCAGGGGAGCCCTAGCCTTAGCCTAAGCCTAGGGGTGCCCTAGCCTAAGCCTAGGGGTGCCCTCGCCTAAACCTAGGGGTGCCCTAGCCTTAGGCTAGGGGAGCCCTAGCCTTAACCCAAGCCTAGGGGTGCCCTAGCCTAAGCCTAGGGGTGCCCTAGCCTAAGCCTAGGGGTGCCCTAGCCTAAGCCTAGGGGTGTCCTAGCCTAAGCCTAGGGGTGCCCTAGCCTAAGCCTAGGGGTGCCTAGCCTTAGGCTATGGGAGCCCTAGCCTTAGCCTAAGCCAAGGGGTGTCCTAGTATAAGCCTAGGGGTGGCCTAGCCTAAGTCTAGGGGTGCCGTAGCCTTAGGGTAGGGGAGCCCCAGCCTTAGCCTAAGCCTAGGGGTGCCCTAGCCTAAGCCTAGGGGTGCCCTGGACTAAGACTAGGGGTGCCCTAGCCTAAGCCTAGGGGTGCCCTAGCCTAAGCTTAGGGGTGACCTAGCCTAAGCCTACGGGTGCCCTAGCCTAAGCTTAGGGGTGCCCTAGCCTAAGACTAGGGGTGACCTAGCCTAAGCCTAGGGGTGCCCTAGCCTAAGCTTAGGGGTGCCCTAGCCTAAGTCTACGGGTGCCCTAACCTAAGCTTCGGGGTGCCCTAGCCTAAGACTAGGGGTGCCCTAGCCTAAGCCTAGGGGTGCCCTAGCCTTAGGCTAGGGGAACCCTAGCCTTAGCCTAAGCCTTGGGGTGCCCTAGCCTAAGCCTTGGGTGCCCTAGCCTTAGGCTATGGGAGCCCTAGCCTTAGCCTAAGCCTAAGGGTGCCCTAGCCTAAGCCTAGGGGTGCCCAGCCTTAGGCTAGGGGAGCCCTAGCCTTAGCCTAAGCTACGGATGCCCTAGCCTAAACTTAGAGGTGCCCTAACCTAATCCTAGGGGTGCCCTAGCATTAGGCTAGGGGAGCCCTAGCCTTAGGCTAAGCGTAGGGGTGCCCTAGCCTAAGCCTAGGGGTGCCCAACCCTAAGCCTAGGGATGCCCAAGCCTAAGCCTAGGGTTGGCCTAGCCTAAGTCTAGGGGTTCCCTAGCCTTAGTCTAGTGGAGCCCTAGCCTTAGCCTAAGTCTAGGGGTGCCCTAGCCTAAGCCTAGGGGTGCCCGAGCCTAAGCCTAGGGGTGCCCTAGCTTAAGCCTAGGGGTGCTTTAGCCTTCGGCTAGGGGAGCCCTAGCCTTGGCTTAAGCCTACGGGTGCCCTAGCCTAAGCTTAGGGGTGCCCTAGCCTAAGCCTAGGGGTGCCCTAGCCTTAAGCTTGGGGAGCCCTAGCCTTAGCCTAAGCCTAGGGGTGCCCTAGCCTAAGCCTAGTGGTGCCCTAGCCTAAGCCTAGGGGTGCCCTTACCGTAGACTAGGGGAGCCCTAGCCTTAGCCTAAGCCTAGGGGTGCCCTAGCCTAAGCCTAGGGGTGCCCTAGCCTAAGCCTAAGGATGCCCTAGTAAGCCTAGGGGTGCCCTAGCCTAAGCCTAGGGGTGCCCTAGCCTAAGCTTAGGGGTGCCCTAGCCTAAGTCTACGGGTGCCCTAGCCTAAGCTTAGGGGTGCCCTAGCCTAAGTCTACGGGTGCCCTAACCTAAGCTTAGGGGTGCCCTAGCCTAAGACTAGGGGTGCCCTAGCCTAAGCCTAGGGGTGCCCTAGCCTTAGGCTAGGGGAGGCATAGCCTTAGCCTAAGCATTGGGGTGCCCTAGCCTGAGCCTTGGGTGCCCTAGCCTTAGGCTACGGAGCCCTAGCCTTAGCCTAAGCCTAAGGGTGCCCTAGCCTAAGCCTAGGGGTGCCCTAGCCTTAGGCTAGGGGAGCCCTAGCCTTAGCCTAAGCTACGGATGCCCTAGCCTAAACTTAGAGGTGCCCTAGCCTAATCCTAGGGGTGCCCTAGCATTAGGCTAGGGGAGCCCTAGCCTTAGGCTAAGCGTAGGGGTGCCCTAGCCTAAGCCTTGGGGTGCCCAAGCCTAAACCTAGGGGTGCCGTAGCCTAAGCCTAGGGGTGCCCTAACCTAAGCTTAGGGGTGACCTAGTCTAAGCCTAGGGGTGCCCGAGCCTAAGCCTAGGGGTGCCCTAACCTAAGCCTAGGGGTGCCTTAGCCTTAGGATAGGGGAGCCCTAGCCTTAGCTTAAGCCTAGGGGTGCCCTAGCCTAAGCCTAGGGGTGCCCTAGCCAAAGCCTTGGGGTGCGATAGCCTAAGCCTAGGGGTGCCCAAGCCTAAGCCTAAAGGTGCCCTAGCCTTAGGCTAGGGGTGCCCAAGCCTAAGCCTCTGGGTGCCCTCGCGTAAGCCTAGGGGTGCCCTAGCCTTAGGCTAGGGGAGCCCTAGCCTTAACCCAAGCCTAGGGGTGCCCTAGCCTAAGCCTAGGGGTGCCCTAGCCTAAGCCTAGGGGTGTCCTAGCCTAAGCTTAGGGGTGCCCTAGCCTAAGCCTAGGGGTGCCCTAGCCTTAGGCAAGGGGAGCCCTAGCCTTAGCCTAAGCCTAGGGGTGCCCTAGCCTAAGCCTAGGGGTGCCCTAGCCTAAGCCTAGGGGTGCCCTCGCCTAAACATAGGGGTGCCCTAGCCTTAGGCTAGGGGAGCCCTAGCCTTAACCCAAGCCTAGGGGTGCCATAGCCTAAGCCTAGGGGTGCCGTAGCCTAAGCCTAGGGGTGTCCTAGCCTAAGCCTTTGGGTGCCCTAGCCTAAGCCTAGGGGTGCCTAGCCTTAGGCTATGGGAGCCCTAGCCTTAGCCTAAGCCAAGGGGTGTCCTAGTATAAGCCTAGGGGTGGCCTAGCCTAAGTCTAGGGGTGCCGTAGCCTTAGGGTAGGGGAGCTCCAGCCTTAGCCTAAGCCTAGGGGTGCCCTAGCCTAAGCCTAGTGGTGCCCTGGACTAAGCCTAGGGGTGCCCTAGTCTTAGGCTGGTGAGCCCAAGCCTTAGCCTAAGCCTAGGGGTGCCCTAGCCTAAGCCAAAGGATGCCCTAGTAAGCCTAGGGGTGCCCTAGCCTAAGCCTAGGAGTACCCTAGCCTTAGGCAAGGGAAGCCCTAGACTTAGCCTAAGCCTAGGGGTGCCCTAGCCTAAGCCTAGGGGTGCCCTAGCCTAAGCCTCGGGGTGCCCTAGCCTAAGCCTAGGGGTGCCCTAGCCTAAGCTTAGGGGTGCCCTAACCTAAGTCTACGGGTGCCCTAGCCTAAGCTTAGGGGTGCCCTAGCCTAAGACTAGGGGTGCCCTAGCCTAAGCCTAGGGGTGCCCTAGCCTAAGCTTAGGGGTGCCCTAGCCTAAGTCTATGGGTGCCCTAACCTAAGCTTCGGGGTACCCTAGCCTAAGACTAGGGGTGCCCTAGCCTAAGCCTAGGGGTGCCCTAGCTTTAGGCTAGGGGAGCCCTAGCCTTAGCCTAAGCCTTGGGGTGCCCTAGCCTAAGCCTTGGGTGACCTAGCCTTAGGCTATGGGAGCCCTAGCCTTAGCCTAAGCCTAAGGGTGCCCTAGCCTAATCCTAGGGGTGCCCTAGCCTTAGGCTAGGGGAGCCCTAGCCTTAGCCTAAGCTACGGATGCCCTAGCCTAAACTTAGAGGTACCCTAACCTAATCCTAGGGGTGCCCTAGCATTAGGATAGGGGAGCCCTAGCCTTAGGCTAAGCATAGGGGTGCCCTAGCCTAAGCCTAGGGGTGCCCTAGCCTAAGCCTAGGGGTGCCCTGGCCTTAGGCTAGGGGAGCCCTAGCCTAAGCCTAAGCCTTGGGGTACCCTAGCCTAAGCCTAGGGGTGCCCTAGTCTTAGACTATGGGAGCCCTAGCCTTAGCATAAGCCTAGGGGTGCCCTAATCTAAGCCTAGGGTTGCCCGGGCCTAAGCCTAGGGGTGCCTTAGCCTTAGGCTAGGAGAGCCCTAGCCTTAGCTTAAGCCTAGGGGTGCCCTAGCCTAATCCTAGGGGTGCCCTAGCCTAAGCCTAGGGGTGCCCTCGTAAGCCTAGGGGTGCCCTAGCCTAAGCCTAGGGGTACCCTAGCCTTAGGCAAGGGGAGCCCTAGCCTTAGCCTAAGCCTAGGGGTGCCCTAGCCTAAGCCTAGGGGTGCCCTAGCCTTAGCCTAATGATAGTGGTGCCCTAGCCTAAGACTAGGGGTGCCCTAGCCTAAACCTAGGGGTGCCCTAGCCTTAGGCTTGGGGAGCCCTAGCCTTAGCCTAATCCTTGGGGTGCCCTATCGTAAGCCTAGGGGTGCCCTAGCCTTAGGCTAGGGGAGCCCTAGCCTTAGGCTAGGGGTGCCCTAGCATTAGGCTAGGGGAGCCCTAGCCTTAGGCTAAGCATAGGGGTGCCCTAGACTAAACCTAGGGGTGCCCAACCCTAAGCCTAGGGATGCCCAAGCCTAAGCCTAGGGGTGCCCTAGCCTTAGGCTATGGGAGCCCTAGCCTTAGCCTAAGCCTAGGGGTGCCCTAGCCTAAGCCTAGGGGTGCCCTGGCCTAAGCCTTAGCGTGCCCTAGCCTAAGCCTAGGGGTGCCCTCGCCTAAGCCTAGGGGTGCACTAGCCTTAGGCTAGGGGAGCCCTAGCCTTAACCCAAGCCTAGGGGTGCACTAGCCTAAGCCTAGGGGTGCCCTCGCCTAAGCCTAGGGGTGTCCTAGCCTAAGCCTAGGGGTGCCCTAGCCTAAGCCTAGGGGTGCCTAGCCTTAGGCTATGGGAGCCCTAGCCTTAGCCTAAGCCAAGGGGTGTCCTAGTATAAGCCTAGGGGTGGCCTAGCCGAAGTCTAGGGGTGCCCTAGCCTTAGGGTAGGGGAGCCCCAGCGTTAGCGTAAGCCTAGGGGTGCCCTAGCCTAAGCCTAGGGGTGCCCTGGACTAAGCCTAGGGGTGCCCTAGTCTTAGGCTGGTGAGCCCAAGCCTTAGCCTAAGCGTAGGGGTGCTCTAGCCTAAGCCTAGGGGTGCCCTAGCCTAAGCCTAAGGATGCCCTAGTAAGCCTAGGGGTGCCCTAGCCTAAGCCTAGGGGTACCCTAGCCTTAGGCAAGGGAAGCCCTAGACTTAGCCTAAGCCTAGGCGTGCCCTAGCCTAAGCCTAGGGGTGCCCTAGCCTAAGCCTAGGGGTGCCCTAGACTAAGATTAGGGGTACCCTAGCCTAAGTCTACGGGTGCCCTAACCTAAGCTTAGGGGTGCCCTAGCCTAAGACTAGGGGAGCCCTAGCCTAAGCCTAGGGGTGCCCTAGCCTTAGGCTAGGGGAGCCATAGCCTTAGCCTAAGCATTGGGGTGCCCTAGCCTGAGCCTTGGGTGCCCTAGCCTTAGGCTATGGGAGCCCTAGCCTTAGCCTAAGCCTAGGGGTGCCCTAGACTAAGATTAGGGGTACCCTAGCCTAAGTCTACGGGTGCCCTAACCTAAGCTTAGGGGTGCCCTAGCCTAAGACTAGGGGAGCCCTAGCCTAAGCCTAGGGGTGCCCTAGCCTTAGGCTAGGGGAGCCATAGCCTTAGCCTAAGCATTGGGGTGCCCTAGCCTTAGGCTAGGGGAGCCCAAGCCTTAGCCTAAGCTACGGATGCCCTAGCCTAAACTTAGAGGTGCCCTAGCCTAATCCTAGGGGTGCCCTAGCGTTAGGCTAGGGGAGCCCTAGCCTTAGGCTAAGCGTAGGGGTGCCCTAGCCTAAGCCTTGGGGTGCCCAAGCCTAAACCTAGGGGTGCCGTAGCCTAAGCCTAGGGGTGCCCTAACCTAAGCTTAGGGGTGACCTAGTCTAAGCCTAGGGGTGCCCGAGCCTAAGCCTAGGGGTGCCCTAACCTAAGCCTAGGGGTGCCTTAGCCTTAGGATAGGGGAGCCCTAGCCTTAGCTTAAGCCTAGGGGTGCCATAGCCTAAGCCTAGGGGTGCCCTAGCCAAAGCCTAGGGGTGCGATAGCCTAAGCCTAGGGGTGCCCAAGCCTAAGCCTAAGGTTGCCCTAGCCTTAGGCTAGGGGAGCCCTAGCCTTAACCCAAGCCTAGGGGTGCCCTAGCCTAAGCCTAGGGGTGCCCTAGCCTAAGCTTAGGGTTGCCCTAGCCTAAGCCTAGGGGTGTCCTAGCCTAAGCCTAGGGGTGCCCTAGCCTAAGCCTAGGGGTGCCCTAGCCTTACGCCAGGGGAGCCCTAGCCTTAGCCTAAGCCTAGGGGTGCCCTAGCCTAAGCCTAGGGGTGCCCTCGCCTAAACCTAGGGGTGCCCTAGCCTTAGGCTAGGGGAGCCCTAGCCTTAACCCAAGCCTAGGGGTGCCCTAGCCTAAGCCTAGGGGTGCCCTAGCCTAAGCCTAGGGGTGCCCTAGCCTAAGCCTAGGGGTGTCCTAGCCTAAGCCTAGGGGTGCCCTAGCCTAAGCCTAGGGGTGCCTAGCCTTAGGCTATGGGAGCCCTAGCCTTAGCCTAAGCCAAGGGGTGTCCTAGTATAAGCCTAGGGGTGGCCTAGCCTAAGTCTAGGGGTGCCGTAGCCTTAGGGTAGGGGAGCCCCAGCCTTAGCCTAAGCCTAGGGGTGCCCTAGCCTAAGCCTAGGGGTGCCCTGGACTAAGACTAGGGGTGCCCTAGCCTAAGCCTAGGGGTGCCCTAGCCTAAGCTTAGGGGTGACCTAGCCTAAGCCTACGGGTGCCCTAGCCTAAGCTTACGGGTGCCCTAGCCTAAGACTAGGGGTGCCCTAGCCTAAGCCTAGGTGTGCCCTAGCCTAAGCTTAGGGGTGCCCTAGCCTAAGTCTACGGGTGCCCTAACCTAAGCTTCGGGGTGCCCTAGCCTAAGACTAGGGGTGCCCTAGCCTAAGCCTAGGGGTGCCCTAGCCTTAGGCTAGGGGAACCCTAGCCTTAGCCTAAGCCTTGGGGTGCCCTAGCCTAAGCCTTGGGTGCCCTAGCCTTAGGCTATGGGAGCCCTAGCCTTAGCCTAAGCCTAAGGGTGCCCTAGCCTAAGCCTAGGGGTGCCCAGCCTTAGGCTAGGGGAGCCCTAGCCTTAGCCTAAGCTACGGATGCCCTAGCCTAAACTTAGAGGTGCCCTAACCTAATCCTAGGGGTGCCCTAGCATTAGGCTAGGGGAGCCCTAGCCTTAGGCTAAGCGTAGGGGTGCCCTAGCCTAAGCCTAGGGGTGCCCAACCCTAAGCCTAGGGATGCCCAAGCCTAAGCCTAGGGTTGGCCTAGCCTAAGTCTAGGGGTTCCCTAGCCTTAGTCTAGTGGAGCCCTAGCCTTAGCCTAAGTCTAGGGGTGCCCTAGCCTAAGCCTAGGGGTGCCCGAGCCTAAGCCTAGGGGTGCCCTAGCTTAAACCTAGGGGTGCTTTAGCCTTCGGCTAGGGGAGCCCTAGCCTTGGCTTAAGCCTACGGGTGCCCTAGCCTAAGCTTAGGGGTGCCCTAGCCTAAGCCTAGGGGTGCCCTAGCCTTAAGCTTGGGGAGCCCTAGCCTTAGCCTAAGCCTAGGGGTGCCCTAGCCTAAGCCTAGTGGTGCCCTAGCCTAAGCCTAGGGGTGCCCTTACCGTAGACTAGGGGAGCCCTAGCCTTAGCCTAAGCCTAGGGGTGCCCTAGCCTAAGCCTAGGGGTGCCCTAGCCTAAGCCTAAGGATGCCCTAGTAAGCCTAGGGGTGCCCTAGCCTAAGCCGAGGGGTACCCTAGCCTTAGGCAAGGGAAGCCCTAGACTTAGCCTAAGCCTAGGGGTGCCCTAGCCTAAGCCTAGGGGTGCCCTAGCCTAAGCTTAGGGGTGCCCTAGCCTAAGTCTACGGGTGCCCTAGCCTAAGCTTAGGGGTGCCCTAGCCTAAGTCTACGGGTGCCCTAACCTAAGCTTAGGGGTGCCCTAGCCTAAGACTAGGGGTGCCCTAGCCTAAGCCTAGGGGTGCCCTAGCCTTAGGCTAGGGGAGGCATAGCCTTAGCCTAAGCATTGGGGTGCCCTAGCCTGAGCCTTGGGTGCCCTAGCCTTAGGCTACAGAGCCCTAGCCTTAGCCTAAGCCTAAGGGTGCCCTAGCCTAAGCCTAGGGGTTCCCTAGCCTTAGGCTAGGGGAGCCCTAGCCTTAGCCTAAGCTACGGATGCCCTAGCCTAAACTTTGAGGTGCCCTAGCCTAATCCTAGGGGTGCCCTAGCATTAGGCTAGGGGAGCCCTAGCCTTAGGCTAAGCGTAGGGGTGCCCTAGCCTAAGCCTTGGGGTGCCCAAGCCTAAACCTAGGGGTGCCGTAGCCTAAGCCTAGGGGTGCCCTAACCTAAGCTTAGGGGTGACCTAGTCTAAGCCTAGGGGTGCCCGAGCCTAAGCCTAGGGGTGCCCTAACCTAAGCCTAGGGGTGCCTTAGCCTTAGGATAGGGGAGCCCTAGCCTTAGCTTAAGCCTAGGGGTGCCCTAGCCTAAGCCTAGGGGTGCCCTAGCCAAAGCCTTGGGGTGCGATAGCCTAAGCCTAGGGGTGCCCAAGCCTAAGCCTAAAGGTGCCCTAGCCTTAGGCTAGGGGTGCCCAAGCCTAAGCCTCTGGGTGCCCTCGCGTAAGCCTAGGGGTGCCCTAGCCTAAGCCTAGGGGTGTCCTAGCCTAAGCTTAGGGGTGCCCTAGCCTAAGCCTAGGGGTGCCCGAGCCTAAGCCTAGGGGTGCCCTAGCTTAAGCCTAGGGGTGCTTTAGCCTTCGGCTAGGGGAGCCCTAGACTTGGCTTAAGCCTACGGGTGCCCTAGCCTAAGCTTAGGGGTGCCCTAGCCTAAGCCTAGGGGTGCCCTAGCCTTAAGCTTGGGGAGCCCTAGCCTTAGCCTAAGCCTAGGGGTGCCCTAGCCTAAGCCTAGTGGTGCCCTAGCGTAAGCCTAGGGGTGCCCTTACCGTAGACTAGGGGAGCCCTAGCCTTAGCCTAAGCCTAGCGGTGCCCTAGCCTAAGCCTAGGGGTGCCCTAGCCTAAGCCTAAGGATGCCCTAGTAAGCCTAGGGGTGCCCTAGCCTAAGCCGAGGGGTACCCTAGCCTTAGGCAAGGGAAGCCCTAGACTTAGCCTAAGCCTAGGGGTGCCCTAGCCTAAGCCTAGGGGTGCCCTAGCCTAAGCCTAGGGGTGCCCTAGCCTAAGCTTAGGGGTGCCCTAGCCTAAGTCTACGGGTGCCCTAGCCTAAGCTTAGGGGTGCCCTAGCCTAAGTCTACGGGTGCCCTAACCTAAGCTTAGGGGTGCCCTAGCCTAAGACTAGGGGTGCCCTAGCCTAAGCCTAGGGGTGCCCTAGCCTTAGGCTAGGGGAGGCATAGCCTTAGCCTAAGCATTGGGGTGCCCTAGCCTGAGCCTTGGGTGCCCTAGCCTTAGGCTACGGAGCCCTAGCCTTAGCCTAAGCCTAAGGGTGCCCTAGCCTAAGCCTAGGGGTGCCCTAGCCTTAGGCTAGGGGAGCCCTAGCCTTAGCCTAAGCTACGGATGCCCTAGCCTAAACTTAGAGGTGCCCTAGCCTAATCCTAGGGGTGCCCTAGCATTAGGCTAGGGGAGCCCTAGCCTTAGGCTAAGCGTAGGGGTGCCCTAGCCTAAGCCTTGGGGTGCCCAAGCCTAAACCTAGGGGTGCCGTAGCCTAAGCCTAGGGGTGCCCTAACCTAAGCTTAGGGGTGACCTAGTCTAAGCCTAGGGGTGCCCGAGCCTAAGCCTAGGGGTGCCCTAACCTAAGCCTAGGGGTGCCTTAGCCTTAGGATAGGGGAGCCCTAGCCTTAGCTTAAGCCTAGGGGTGCCCTAGCCTAAGCCTAGGGGTGCCCTAGCCAAAGCCTTGGGGTGCGATAGCCTAAGCCTAGGGGTGCCCAAGCCTAAGCCTAAAGGTGCCCTAGCCTTAGGCTAGGGGTGCCCAAGCCTAAGCCTCTGGGTGCCCTCGCGTAAGCCTAGGGGTGCCCTAGCCTTAGGCTAGGGGAGCCCTAGCCTTAACCCAAGCCTAGGGGTGCCCTAGCCTAAGCCTAGGGGTGCCCTAGCCTAAGCCTAGGGGTGTCCTAGCCTAAGCTTAGGGGTGCCCTAGCCTAAGCCTAGGGGTGCCCTAGCCTTAGGCAAGGGGAGCCCTAGCCTTAGCCTAAGCCTAGGGGTGCCCTAGCCTAAGCCTAGGGGTGCCCTAGCCTAAGCCTAGGGGTGCCCTCGCCTAACCATAGGGGTGCCCTAGCCTTAGGCTAGGGGAGCCCTAGCCTTAACCCAAGCCTAGGGGTGCCCTAGCCTAAGCCTAGGGGTGCCGTAGCCTAAGCCTAGGGGTGTCCTAGCCTAAGCCTAGGGGTGCCCTAGCCTAAGCCTAGGGGTGCCTAGCCTTAGGCTATGGGAGCCCTAGCCTTAGCCTAAGCCAAGGGGTGTCCTAGTATAAGCCTAGGGGTGGCCTAGCCTAAGTCTAGGGGTGCCGTAGCCTTAGGGTAGGGAAGCTCCAGCCTTAGCCTAAGCCTAGGGGTGCCCTAGCCTAAGCCTAGGGGTGCCCTGGACTAAGCCTAGGGGTGCCCTAGTCTTAGGCTGGTGAGCCCAAGCCTTAGCCTAAGCCTAGGGGTGCCCTAGCCTAAGCCAAAGGATGCCCTAGTAAGCCTAGGGGTGCCCTAGCCTAAGCCTAGGAGTACCCTAGCCTTAGGCAAGGGAAGCCCTAGACTTAGCCTAAGCCTAGGGGTGCCCTTGCCTAAGCCTAGGGGTGCCCTAGCCTAAGCCTCGGGGTGCCCTAGCCTAAGCCTAGGGGTGCCCTAGCCTAAGCTTAGGGGTGCCCTAGCCTAAGTCTACGGGTGCCCTAGCCTAAGCTTAGGGGTGCCCTAGCCTAAGACTAGGGGTGCCCTAGCCTAAGCCTAGGGGTGCCCTAGCCTAAGCTTAGGGGTGCCCTAGCCTAAGTCTATGGGTGCCCTAACCTAAGCTTCGGGGTACCCTAGCCTAAGACTAGGGGTGCCCTAGCCTAAGCCTAGGGGTGCCCTAGCTTTAGGCTAGGGGAGCCCTAGCCTTAGCCTAAGCCTTGGGGTGCCCTAGCCTAAGCCTTGGGTGACCTAGCCTTAGGCTATGGGAGCCCTAGCCTTAGCCTAAGCCTAAGGGTGCCCTAGCCTAATCCTAGGGGTGCCCTAGCCTTAGGCTAGGGGAGCCCTAGCCTTAGCCTAAGCTACGGATGCCCTAGCCTAAACTTAGAGGTACCCTAACCTAATCCTAGGGGTGCCCTAGCATTAGGCTAGGGGAGCCCTAGCCTTAGGCTAAGCGTAGGGGTGCCCTAGCCTAAGCCTAGGGGTGCCCTAGCCTAAGCCTAGGGGTGCCCAACCCTAAGCCGAGGGATGCCCAAGCCTAAGCCTAGGGTTGGCCTAGCCTAAGTCTAGGGGTTCCCTAGCCTTAGTCCAGGGGCGCCCTAGCCTTAGCCTAAGCCTAGGGGTGCCCTAGCCTAAGCCTAGGGGTGCCCGAGCCTAAGCCTAGGGGTGCCCTAGCCTAAGCCTAGGGGTGCTTTAGCCTTCGGCTAGGGGAGCCCTAGCCTTAGCTTAAGCCTACGGGTGCCCTAGCCTAAGCTTAGGGGTGCCCTAGCCTAAGCCTAGGGGTGCCCTAGCCTTAAGCTTTGGGAGCCCTAGCCTTAGCCTAAGCCTAGGGGTGCCCTAGCCTAAGCCTAGGGGTGCCCTTACCATAGACTAGGGGAGCCCTAGCCTTAGCCTAAGCCTAGGGGTGCCCTAGCCTAAGCCTAGGGGTGCCCTCGCCTAAGCCTAGGGGTGCCCTCGCCTAAGCCTAGGGGTGCCTTAGCCTTAGGCAAGGGGAGCCCTAGCCTTAGCCTAAGCCTAGGGGTTCCCAAGCCTAAGCCTAGGGGTGCCCTGTCCTAAGGCTTGGGGTGCCCTAGTCTTAGGCTAGGGGAGTCCTAGCCTTAGCCTAAGTCTAGGGGTGCCCTAGCCTAAGCCTAGGGGTGCCCTAGCCTAAGCCTAGGGGTGCTCTAGCCTAAGCCTAGGGGTGCCTTAGCCTTAGGCTAGGGGAGCCCTAGCCTTAATTTAAGACTAGGTGTGCCCTAGACTAAGCCTAGGGGTGCCCTAAAAAAAGCCTAGGGGTGCCCTAGCCTAAGCCTAGGGGTGCCCTAGACTAAGCTTAGGGGTACCCTAGCCTAAGTCTACGGGTGCCCTAACCTAAGCTTTGGGGTGCCCTAGCCTAAGACTAGGGGTGCCCTAGCCTTAGGCTAGGGGAGCCATAGCCTTAGCCTAAGCATTGGGGTGCCCTAGACTGAGCCTTGGGTGCCCTAGCCTTAGGCTATGGGAGCCCTAGCCTAAGCCTAAGCCTAAGGGTGCCCTAGCCTAAGCCTAGGGGTGCCCTAGCCTTAGGCTAGGGGAGCCCTAGCCTTAGCCTAAGCTACGGATGCCCTAGCCTAAACTTAGAGGTGCCCTAGCCTAATCCTAGGGGTGCCCTAGCATTAGGCTAGGGGAGCCCTAGCCTTAGGCTAAGCGTAGGGGTGCCCTAGCCTAAGCCTTGGGGTGCCCAAGCCTAAACCTAGGGGTGCCGTAGCCTAAGCCTAGGGGTGCCCTAACCTAAGCTTAGGGGTGACCTAGTCTAAGCCTAGGGGTGCCCGAGCCTAAGCCTAGGGGTGCCCTAACCTAAGCCTAGGGGTGCCTTAGCCTTAGGATAGGGGAGCCCTAGCCTTAGCTTAAGCCTAGGGGTGCCATAGCCTAAGACTAGGGGTGCCCTAGCCAAAGCCTAGGGGTGCGATAGCCTAAGCCTAGGAGTGCCCAAGCCTAAGCCTAAGGTTGCCCTAGCCTTAGGCTAGGGGAGCCCAAGCCTTAGCCTAGGCCTAGGGGTGCCCTAGCCTAAGCCTAGGAGTGCCCTCGCCTAAGCCTAGGGGTGCCCTAGCCTTAGGCTAGGGGAGCCCTAGCCTTAACCCAAGCGTAGGGGTGCCCTAGCCTAAGCCTAGGGGTGCCCTAGCCTAAGCCTAGGGGTGTCCTAGCCTAAGCCTAGGGGTGCCCTAGCCTAAGCCTAGGGGTGCCCTAGCCTTAGGCCAGGGGAGCCCTAGCCTTAGCCTAAGCCTAGGGGTGCCCTAGCCTAAGCCTAGGGGTGCCCTCGCCTAAACCTAGGGGTGCCCTAGCCTTAGGCTAGGGGAGCCCTAGCCTTAACCCAAGCCTAAGGGTGACCTAGCCTAAGCCTAGGGGTGCCCTAGCCTAAGCCTAGGGGTGTCCTAGCCTAAGCCTAGGGGTGCCCTAGCCTAAGCCTAGGGGTGCCTAGCCTTAGGCTATGGGAGCCCTAGCCTTAGCCTAAGCCAAGGGGTGTCCTAGTATAAGCCTAGGGGTGGCCTAGCCTAAGTCTAGGGGTGCCATAGCCTTAGGGTAGGGGAGCCTCAGCCTTGGCCTAAGCCTAGGGGTGCCCTAGCATAAGCCTAGGGGTGCCCTGGACTAAGACTAGGGGTGCCGTAGTCTTAGGCTGGTGAGCCCAAGCCTTAGCCTAAGCCTAGGGGTGCCCTAGCCTAAGCCTAGGGGTGCCCTAGCCTAAGCCTTGGGGTGCCCAAGCCTAAACCTAGGGGTGCCGTAGCCTAAGCCTAGGGGTGCCCTAACCTAAGCTTAGGGGTGACCTAGTCTAAGCCTAGGGGTGCCCGAGCCTAAGCCTAGGGGTGCCCTAACCTAAGCCTAGTGGTGCCTTAGCCTTAGGATAGGGGAGCCCTAGCCTTGGCTTAAGCCTAGGGGTGCCATAGCCTAAGCCTAGGGGTGCCCTAGCCAAAGCCTAGGGGTGCGATAGCCTAAGCCTAGGGGTGCCCAAGCCTAAGCCTAAGGTTGCCCTAGCCTTAGGCTAGGGGAGCCCAAGCCTTATCCTAGGCCTAGGGGTGCCCTAGCCTAAGCCTAGGAGTGCCCTCGCCTAAGCCTAGGGGTGCCCTAGCCTTAGGCTAGGGGAGCCCTAGCCTTAACCCAAGCCTAGGGGTGCCCTAGCCTAACCCTAGGGGTGCCCTAGCCTAAGCATAGGGGTGCCCTAGCCTAAGCCTAGGGGTGCCCTAGCCTAAGCCTAGGGGTGCCCTAGCCTTAGGCCAGGGGAGCCCTAGCCTTAGCCTAAGCCTAGGGGTGCCCTAGCCTAAGCCTAGGGGTGCCCTCGCCTAAACCTAGGGGTGCCCTAGCCTTAGGCTAGGGGAGCCCTAGCCTTAACCCAAGCCTAGGGGTGCCCTAGCCTAAGCCTAGGGGTGCCGTAGCCTAAGCCTAGGGGTGTCCTAGCCTAAGCCTAGGGGTGCCCTAGCCTTAGGCTAGGGGAGCCATAGCCTTAGCCTAAGCATTGGGGTGCCCTAGCCTGAGCCTTGGGTGCCCTAGCCTTAGGCTATGGGAGCCCTAGCCTAAGCCTAAGCCTAAGGGTGCCCTAGCCTAAGCCTAGGGGTGCCCTAGCCTTAGGCTAGGGGAGCCCTAGCCTTAGCCTAAGCTACGGATGCCCTAGCCTAAACTTAGAGGTGCCCTAGCCTAATCCTAGGGGTGCCCTAGCATTAGGCTAGGGGAGCCCTAGCCTTAGGCTAAGCGTAGGGGTGCCCTAGCCTAAGCCTTGGGGTGCCCAAGCCTAAACCTAGGGGTGCCGTAGCCTAAGCCTAGGGGTGCCCTAACCTAAGCTTAGGGGTGACCTAGTCTAAGCCTAGGGGTGCCCGAGCCTAAGCCTAGGGGTGCCCTAACCTAAGCCTAGGGGTGCCTTAGCCTTAGGATAGGGGAGCCCTAGCCTTAGCTTAAGCCTAGGGGTGCCATAGCCTAAGAATAGGGGTGCCCTAGCCAAAGCCTAGGGGTGCGATAGCCTAAGCCTAGGAGTGCCCAAGCCTAAGCCTAAGGTTGCCCTAGCCTTAGGCTAGGGGAGCCCAAGCCTTAGCCTAGGCCTAGGGGTGCCCTAGCCTAAGCCTAGGAGTGCCCTCGCCTAAGCCTAGGGGTGCCCTAGCCTTAGGCTAGGGGAGCCCTAGCCTTAACCCAAGCGTAGGGGTGCCCTAGCCTAAGCCTAGGGGTGCCCTAGCCTAAGCCTAGGGGTGTCCTAGCCTAAGCCTAGGGGTGCCCTAGCCTAAGCCTAGGGGTGCCCTAGCCTTAGGCCAGGGGAGCCCTAGCCTTAGCCTAAGCCTAGGGGTGCCGTAGCCTAAGCTTAGGGGTGCCCTCGCCTAAACCTAGGGGTGCCCTAGCCTTAGGCTAGGGGAGCCCTAGCCTTAACCCAAGCCTAAGGGTGACCTAGCCTAAGCCTAGGGGTGCCCTAGCCTAAGCCTAGGGGTGTCCTAGCCTAAGCCTAGGGGTGCCCTAGCCTAAGCCTAGGGGTGCCTAGCCTTAGGCTATGGGAGCCCTAGCCTTAGCCTAAGCCAAGGGGTGTCCTAGTATAAGCCTAGGGGTGGCCTAGCCTAAGTCTAGGGGTGCCATAGCCTTAGGGTAGGGGAGCCTCAGCCTTGGCCTAAGCCTAGGGGTGCCCTAGCATAAGCCTAGGGGTGCCCTGGACTAAGACTAGGGGTGCCGTAGTCTTAGGCTGGTGAGCCCAAGCCTTAGCCTAAGCCTAGGGGTGCCCTAGCCTAAGCCTAGGGGTGCCCTAGCCTAAGCCTTGGGGTGCCCAAGCCTAAACCTAGGGGTGCCGTAGCCTAAGCCTAGGGGTGCCCTAACCTAAGCTTAGGGGTGACCTAGTCTAAGCCTAGGGGTGCCCGAGCCTAAGCCTAGGGGTGCCCTAACCTAAGCCTAGTGGTGCCTTAGCCTTAGGATAGGGGAGCCCTAGCCTTGGCTTAAGCCTAGGGGTGCCATAGCCTAAGCCTAGGGGTGCCCTAGCCAAAGCCTAGGGGTGCGATAGCCTAAGCCTAGGGGTGCCCAAGCCTAAGCCTAAGGTTGCCCTAGCCTTAGGCTAGGGGAGCCCAAGCCTTATCCTAGGCCTAGGGGTGCCCTAGCCTAAGCCTAGGAGTGCCCTCGCCTAAGCCTAGGGGTGCCCTAGCCTTAGGCTAGGGGAGCCCTAGCCTTAACCCAAGCCTAGGGGTGCCCTAGCCTAACCCTAGGGGTGCCCTAGCCTAAGCCTAGGGGTGCCCTAGCCTAAGCCTAGGGGTGCCCTAGCCTTAGGCCAGGGGAGCCCTAGCCTTAGCCTAAGCCTAGGGGTGCCCTAGCCTAAGCCTAGGGGTGCCCTCGCCTAAACCTAGGGGTGCCCTAGCCTTAGGCTAGGGGAGCCCTAGCCTTAACCCAAGCCTAGGGGTGCCCTAGCCTAAGCCTAGGGGTGCCGTAGCCTAAGCCTAGGGGTGTCCTAGCCTAAGCCTAGGGGTGCCCTAGCCTAAGCCTAGGGGTGCCTAGCCTTAGGCTATGGGAGCCCTAGCCTTAGCCTAAGCCAAGGGGTGTCCTAGTATAAGCCTAGGGGTTGCCTAGACTAAGTCTAGGGGTGCCGTAGCCTTAGGGTAGGGGAGCCCCAGCCTTAGCCTAAGCCTAGGGGTGCCCTAGCCTAAGCCTAGGGGTGCCCTGGACTAAGACTAGGAGTGCCCTAGTCTTAGGCTGGTGAGCCCAAGCCTTAGCCTAAGCCTAGGGGTGCCCTAGCCTAAGCCTAGGGGTGCCCTAGCCTAAGCCTAGGGGTGCCCTAGCCTAAGCCTAGGGATGCCCTAGCCTAAGCTTAGGGGTGCCCTAGCCTAAGCCTACGGGTGCCCTAGCCTAAGCCTAGGGGTGCCCTAGCCTAAGCTTAGGGTTGCCCTAGCCTAAGTCTACGGGTGCCCTAACCTAAGTTTGGGGTGCCCTAGCCTAAGACTAGGGGTGCCCTAGCCTAAGCCTAGGGGTGCCCTAGCCTTAGGCTGGGGGAACCCTAGCCTTAGCCTAAGCCTTGGGGTGCCCTAGCCTAAGCCTTGGGTGCCCTAGCCTTAGGCTATGGGAGCCCTAGCCTTAGCCTAAGCCTAAGGGTGCCCTAGCCTAAGCCTAGGGGTGCCCTAGCCTTAGGCTAGGGGAGCCCTAGCCTTAGCCTAAGCTACGGATGCCCTAGCCTAAACTTAGAGGTGCCCTAGCCTAATCCTAGGGGTGCGCTAGCATTAGGCTAGGGGAGCCCTAGCCTTAGGCTAAGCGTAGGGGTGCCCTAGCCTAAGCCTAGGGGTGCCCAACCCTAAGCCTAGGGATGCCCAAGCCTAAGCCTAGGGTTGGCCTAGCCTAAGTCTAGGGGTTCCCTAGCCTTAGTCTAGGGGAGCCCTAGCCTTAGCCTAAGCCTAGGGGTGCCCTAGCCTAAGCCTAGGGGTGCCCGAGCCTAAGCCTAGGGGTGCCCTAGCTTAAGCCTAGGGGTGCTTTAGCCTTCGGCTAGGGGAGCCCTAGCCTTAGCTTAAGCCTACGGGTGCCCTAGCCTAAGCTTAGGGGTGCCCTAGCCTAAGCCTAGGGGTGCCCTAGCCTTAAGCTTGGGGAGCCCTAGCCTTAGCCTAAGCCTAGGGGTGCCCTAGCCTAAGCCTAGTGGTGCCCTAGCCTAAGCCTAGGGGTGACCTTACCGTAGACTAGGGGAGCCCTAGCCTTAGCCTAAGCCTAGGGGTGCCCTAGCCTAAGCCTAGGGGTGCCCTAGCCTAAGGCTAAGGATGCCCTAGTAAGCCTAGGGGTGCCCTAGCCTAAGCCTAGGGGTACCCTAGCCTTAGGCAAGGGAAGCCCTAGACTTAGCCTAAGCCTAGGGGTGCCCTAGCCTAAGCCTAGGGGTGCCCTAGCCTAAGCCTATGGGTGCCCTAGCCTAAGTATGGGGTGCCCTAGCCTAAGTCTACGGGTGCCCTAGCCTAAGCTTAGGGGTGCCCTAGCCTAAGTCTATGGGTGCCCTAACCTAAGCTTAGGGGTGCCCTAGCCTAAGACTAGGGGTGCCCTAGCCTAAGCCTAGGGGTGCCCTAGCCTTAGGCTAGGAGAGGCATAGCCTTAGCCTAAGCATTGGGGTGCCCTAGCCTGAGCCTTGGGTGCCCTAGCCTTAGGCTACGGAGCCCTAGCCTTAGCCTAAGCCTAAGGGTGCCCTAGCCTAAGCCTAGGGGTGCCCTAGCCTTAGGCTAGGGGAGCCCTAGCCTTAGCCTAAGCTACGGATGCCCTAGCCTAAACTTAGAGGTGCCCTAGCCTAATCCTAGGGGTGCCCTAGCATTAGGCTAGGGGAGCCCTAGCCTTAGGCTAAGCGTAGGGGTGCCCTAGCCTAAGCCTTGGGGTGCCCAAGCCTAAACCTAGGGGTGCCGTAGCCTAAGCCTAGGGGTGCCCTAACCTAAGCTTAGGGGTGACCTAGTCTAAGCCTAGGGGTGCCCGAGCCTAAGCCTAGGGGTGCCCTAACCTAAGCCTAGGGGTGCCTTAGCCTTAGGATAGGGGAGCCCTAGCCTTAGCTTAAGCCTAGGGGTGCCATAGCCTAAGCCTAGTGGTGCCCTAGCCAAAGCCTAGGGGTGCGATAGCCTAAGCCTAGGGGTGCCCAAGCCTAAGCCTAAGGGTGCCCTAGCCTTAGGTAGGGGAGCCCTAGCCTTAGCCTAAGCCTAGAGGTGCCCTAGCCTAAGCCTAGGGGTGCCCTCGCCTAAGCCTAGGGGTGCCCTAGCCTTAGGCTAGGGGAGCCCTAGCCTTAACCCAAGCCTAGGGGTGCCCTAGCCTAAGCCTAGGGGTGCCCTAGCCTAAGCCTAGTGGTGTCCTAGCCTAAGCCTAGGGGTGCCCTAGCCTAAGCCTAGGGGTGCCCTAGCCTTAGGCCAGGGGAGCCCTAGCCTTAGCCTAAGCCTAGGGGTGCCCTAGCCTAAGCCTAGGGGTGCCCTCGCCTAAACATAGGGGTGCCCTAGCTTTAGGCTAGGGGAGCCCTAGCCTTAACCCAAGCCTAGGGGTGCCCTAGCCTAAGCCTAGGGGTGCCGTAGCCTAAGCCTAGGGGTGTCCTAGCCTAAGCCTAGGGGTGCCCTAGCCTAAGCCTAGGGGTGCCTAGCCTTAGGCTATGGGAGCCCTAGCCTTAGCCTAAGCCAAGGGGTGTCCTAGTATAAGCCTAGGGGTGGCCTAGCCTAAGTCTAGGGGTGCCGTAGCCTTAGGGTAGGGGAGCTCCAGCCTTAGCCTAAGCCTAGGGGTGCCCTAGCCTAAGCCTCGGGTGCCCTGGACTAAGCCTAGGGGTGCCCTAGTCTTAGGCTGGTGAGCCCAAGCCTTAGCCTAAGCCTAGGGGTGCCCTAGCCTAAGCCTAGGGGTGCCCTAGCCTAAGCCTAAGGATGCCCTAGTAAGCCTAGGGGTGCCCTAGCCTAAGCCTAGGAGTACCCTAGCCTTAGGCAAGGGAAGCCCTAGACTTAGCCTAAGCCTAGGGGTGCCCTAGCCTAAGCCTAGGGGTGCCCTAGCCTAAGCCTAGGGTTGCCCTAGCCTAAGCCTAGGGGTGCCCTAGCCTAAGCTTAGGGGTGCCCTAGCCTAAGTCTACGGGTGCCCTAGCCTAAGACTAGGGGTGCCCTAGCCTAAGCCTAGGGTGCCCTAGCCTAAGCTTAGGGGTGCCCTAGCCTAAGTCTATGGGTGCCCTAACCTAAGCTTTGGGGTGCCCTAGCCTAAGACTAGGGGTGCCCTAGCCTAAGCCTAGGGGTGCCCTAGCCTTAGCCTAAGCCTTGGGGTGCCCTAGCCTAAGCCTTGGGTGCCCTAGCCTTAGGCTATGGGAGCCCTAGCCTTAGCCTAAGCCTAAGGGTGCCCTAGCCTAAGCCTAGGGGTGCCCTAGCCTTAGGCTAGGGGAGCCCTAGCCTTAGCCTAAGCTACGGATTCCCTAGCCTAAACTTAGAGGTGCCCTAACCTAATCCTAGGGGTGCCCAACCCTAAGCCTAGGGATGCCCAAGCCTAAGCCTAGGGTTGGCCTAGCCTAAGTCTAGGGGTTCCCTAGCCTTAGTCTAGGGGCGCCCTAGCCTTAGCCTAAGCCTAGGGGTGCCCTAGCCTAAGCCTAGGGGTGCCCGAGCCTAAGCCTAGGGGTGCCCTAGCCTAAGCCTAGGGGTGCTTTAGCCTTCGGCTAGGGGAGCCCTAGCCTTAACTTAAGCCTACGGGTGCCCTAGCCTAAGCTTAGGGGTGCCCTAGCCTAAGCCTAGGGGTGCCCTAGCCTTAAGCTTGGGGAGCCCTAGCCTTAGCCTAAGCCTAGGGGTGCCCTAGCCTAAGCCTAGTGGTGCCCTAGCCTAAGCCTAGGGGTGCCCTAGCCTAAGCCTAGGGGTGCCCTCGCCTAAGCCTAGGGGTGCCCTCGCCTAAGCCTAGGGGTGCCTTAGCCTTAGGCTAGGGGAGCCCTAGCCTTAGCCTAAGCCTAGGGGTTCCCAAGCCTAAGCCTAGGGGTACCCTGTCCTAAGGCTTGGGGTGCCCTAGTCTTAGGCTAGGGGAGCCCTAGCCTTAGCCTAAGTCTAGGGGTGCCCTAGCCTAAGACTAGGGGTGCCCTAGCCTAAGCCTAGGGGTGCCCTAGCCTAAGCCTAGGGGTGCCTTAGCCTTAGGCTAGGGGAGCCCTAGCCTTAATTTAAGACTAGGTGTGCCCTAGCCTAAGCCTAGGGGTGCCCTAGAAAAAGCCTAGGGGTGCCCAAGCCTAAGCCTAACGGTGCCCTAGCCTAAGCCTAACGGTGCCCTACCCTTAGGCTAGGGGAGCCCTAGCCTAAGCATAAGCCTATTGGTGCCCTAGCCTAAGCCTAGGGGTGCCCTAGCCTAAGCCTAGGGGTGCCCTAGCCTTAGGCTAGGGGAGCCCTAGCCTTAGCCTAAGCCTACGGGTGCCCTCTCCTAAACCTAGGGATGCCCTAGCCTTAGGCTAGGGGAGCCCTAGCCTTGACCCAAGCCTAGGGGTGCCCGAGCCTAAGCCTAGGGGTGCCCTAGCCTAAGCCTAGGGGTGTCCTAGGCCAAGCCTAGGGGTGCGGTAGCCTAAGCCTAGGGGTGCCCTAGCCTAAGCCTACGGGTGCCCTAGCCTAAGCCTAGGGGTGCCCTAGCCTAAGCCTAGGGGTGCCCGAGCCTAAGCCTAGGGGTGCCCTAGCTTAAGCCTAGGGGTGCTTTAGCCTTCGGCTAGGGGAGCCCTAGCCTTAGCTTAAGCCTACGGGTGCCCTAGCCTAAGCTTAGGGGTGCCCTAGCCTAAGCCTAGGGGTGCCCTAGCCTTAAGCTTGGGGAGCCCTAGCCTTAGCCTAAGCCTAGGGGTGCCCTAGCCTAAGCCTAGTGGTGCCCTAGCCTAAGCCTAGGGGTGACCTTACCGTAGACTAGGGGAGCCCTAGCCTTAGCCTAAGCCTAGGGGTGCCCTAGCCTAAGCCTAGGGGTGCCCTAGCCTAAGGCTAAGGATGCCCTAGTAAGCCTAGGGGTGCCCTAGCCTAAGCCTAGGGGTACCCTAGCCTTAGGCAAGGGAAGCCCTAGACTTAGCCTAAGCCTAGGGGTGCCCTAGCCTAAGCCTAGGGGTGCCCTAGCCTAAGCCTATGGGTGCCCTAGCCTAAGTATGGGGTGCCCTAGCCTAAGTCTACGGGTGCCCTAGCCTAAGCTTAGGGGTGCCCTAGCCTAAGTCTATGGGTGCCCTAACCTAAGCTTAGGGGTGCCCTAGCCTAAGACTAGGGGTGCCCTAGCCTAAGCCTAGGGGTGCCCTAGCCTTAGGCTAGGAGAGGCATAGCCTTAGCCTAAGCATTGGGGTGCCCTAGCCTGAGCCTTGGGTGCCCTAGCCTTAGGCTACGGAGCCCTAGCCTTAGCCTAAGCCTAAGGGTGCCCTAGCCTAAGCCTAGGGGTGCCCTAGCCTTAGGCTAGGGGAGCCCTAGCCTTAGCCTAAGCTACGGATGCCCTAGCCTAAATTTAGAGGTGCCCTAGCGTAATCCTAGGGGTGCCCTAGCATTAGGCTAGGGGAGCCCTAGCCTTAGGCTAAGCGTAGGGGTGCCCTAGCCTAAGCCTTGGGGTGCCCAAGCCTAAACCTAGGGGTGCCGTAGCCTAAGCCTAGGGGTGCCCTAACCTAAGCTTAGGGGTGACCTAGTCTAAGCCTAGGGGTGCCCGAGCCTAAGCCTAGGGGTGCCCTAACCTAAGCCTAGGGGTGCCTTAGCCTTAGGATAGGGGAGCCCTAGCCTTAGCTTAAGCCTAGGGGTGCCATAGCCTAAGCCTAGTGGTGCCCTAGCCAAAGCCTAGGGGTGCGATAGCCTAAGCCTAGGGGTGCCCAAGCCTAAGCCTAAGGGTGCCCTAGCCTTAGGTAGGGGAGCCCTAGCCTTAGCCTAAGCCTAGAGGTGCCCTAGCCTAAGCCTAGGGGTGCCCTCGCCTAAGCCTAGGGGTGCCCTAGCCTTAGGCTAGGGGAGCCCTAGCCTTAACCCAAGCCTAGGGGTGCCCTAGCCTAAGCCTAGGGGTGCCCTAGCCTAAGCCTAGTGGTGTCCTAGCCTAAGCCTAGGGGTGCCCTAGCCTAAGCCTAGGGGTGCCCTAGCCTTAGGCCAGGGGAGCCCTAGCCTTAGCCTAAGCCTAGGGGTGCCCTAGCCTAAGCCTTGGGGTGCCCTTGCCTAAACATAGGGGTGCCCTAGCTTTAGGCTAGGGGAGCCCTAGCCTTAACCCAAGCCTAGGGGTGCCCTAGCCTAAGCCTAGGGGTGCCGTAGCCTAAGCCTAGGGGTGTCCTAGCCTAAGCCTAGGGGTGCCCTAGCCTAAGCCTAGGGGTGCCTAGCCTTAGGCTATGGGAGCCCTAGCCTTAGCCTAAGCCAAGGGGTGTCCTAGTATAAGCCTAGGGGTGGCCTAGCCTACGTCTAGGGGTGCCGTAGCCTTAGGGTAGGGGAGCTCCAGCCTTAGCCTAAGCCTAGGGGTGCCCTAGCCTAAGCCTAGGGGTGCCCTGGACTAAGCCTAGGGGTGCCCTAGTCTTAGGCTGGTGAGCCCAAGCCTTAGCCTAAGCCTAGGGGTGCCCTAGCCTAAGCCTAGGGGTGCCCTAGCCTAAGCCTAAGGATGCCCTAGTAAGCCTAGGGGTGCCCTAGCCTAAGCCTAGGAGTACCCTAGCCTTAGGCAAGGGAAGCCCTAGACTTAGCCTAAGCCTAGGGGTGCCCTAGCCTAAGCCTAGGGGTGCCCTAGCCTAAGCCTAGGGTTGCCCTAGCCTAAGCCTAGGGGTGCCCTAGCCTAAGCTTAGGGGTGCCCTAGCCTAAGTCTACGGGTGCCCTAGCCTAAGCTTAGGGGTGCCCTAGCCTAAGACTAGGGGTGCCCTAGCCTAAGCCTAGGGTGCCCTAGCCTAAGCTTAGGGGTGCCCTAGCCTAAGTCTATGGGTGCCCTAACCTAAGCTTTGGGGTGCCCTAGCCTAAGACTAGGGGTGCCCTAGCCTAAGCCTAGGGGTGCCCTAGCCTTAGCCTAAGCCTTGGGGTGCCCTAGCCTAAGCCTTGGGTGCCCTAGCCTTAGGCTATGGGAGCCCTAGCCTTAGCCTAAGCCTAAGGGTGCCCTAGCCTAAGCCTAGGGGTGCCCTAGCCTTAGGCTAGGGGAGCCCTAGCCTTAGCCTAAGCTACGGATGCCCTAGCCTAAACTTAGAGGTGCCCTAACCTAATCCTAGGGGTGCCCAACCCTAAGCCTAGGGATGCCCAAGCCTAAGCCTAGGGTTGGCCTAGCCTAAGTCTAGGGGTTCCCTAGCCTTAGTCTAGGGGCGCCCTAGCCTTAGCCTAAGCCTAGGGGTGCCCTAGCCTAAGCCTAGGGGTGCCCGAGCCTAAGCCTAGGGGTGCCCTAGCCTAAGCCTAGGGGTGCTTTAGCCTTCGGCTAGGGGAGCCCTAGCCTTAACTTAAGCCTACGGGTGCCCTAGCCTAAGCTTAGGGGTGCCCTAGCCTAAGCCTAGGGGTGCCCTAGCCTTAAGCTTGGGGAGCCCTAGCCTTAGCCTAAGCCTAGGGGTGCCCTAGCCTAAGCCTAGTGGTGCCCTAGCCTAAGCCTAGGGGTGCCCTAGCCTAAGCCTAGGGGTGCCCTCGCCTAAGCCTAGGGGTGCCCTCGCCTAAGCCTAGGGGTGCCTTAGCCTTAGGCTAGGGGAGCCCTAGCCTTAGCCTAAGCCTAGGGGTTCCCAAGCCTAAGCCTAGGGGTACCCTGTCCTAAGGCTTGGGGTGCCCTAGTCTTAGGCTAGGGGAGCCCTAGCCTTAGCCTAAGTCTAGGGGTGCCCTAGCCTAAGACTAGGGGTGCCCTAGCCTAAGCCTAGGGGTGCCCTAGCCTAAGCCTAGGGGTGCCTTAGCCTTAGGCTAGGGGAGCCCTAGCCTTAATTTAAGACTAGGTGTGCCCTAGCCTAAGCCTAGGGGTGCCCTAGAAAAAGCCTAGGGGTGCCCAAGCCTAAGCCTAACGGTGCCCTAGCCTAAGCCTAACGGTGCCCTACCCTTAGGCTAGGGGAGCCCTAGCCTAAGCATAAGCCTATTGGTGCCCTAGCCTAAGCCTAGGGGTGCCCTAGCCTAAGCCTAGGGGTGCCCTAGCCTTAGGCTAGGGGAGCCCTAGCCTTAGCCTAAGCCTAGGGGTGCCCTCTCCTAAACCTAGGGATGCCCTAGCCTTAGGCTAGGGGAGCCCTAGCCTTGACCCAAGCCTAGGGGTGCCCGAGCCTAAGCCTAGGGGTGCCCTAGCCTAAGCCTAGGGGTGTCCTAGCCTAAGCCTAGGGGTGCGGTAGCCTAAGCCTAGGGGTGCCCTAGCCTAAGCCTACGGGTGCCCTAGCCTAAGCCTAGGGGTGCCCTAGCCTAAGCCTAGGGGTGCCCTAGCCTAAGCCTAGGGGTGCTCTAGCATAAGCCTAGGGTTGCCCTAGCCTAAGCCTAGGGGTGCCCTGGACTAAACCTAGGGGTGCCCTAGAGTTAGGCTAGGTGAGCCCAAGCCTTAGCCTAAGCCTAGGTGTGCCCTAGCCTAAGCCTAGGGGTGCCCTAGCCTAAGCCTAGGGGTGCCCTAGCCTAAGCCTACGGGTGCCCTAGCCTAAGCCTAGGGGTTCCCTAGCCTTAGCCTAATCCTAGGGGTGCCCTAGCCTAAAACTAGGGGTGCCCTAGCCTAAGCCTAGGGGTGATCTAGCCTTAGGCTAGGGGAGCCCTAGCCTTAGCCTAAGCCTTGGGGTGCCCTACCCTTAGGCTATGGGAGCCCTAGCCTTAGCCTAAGCCTAGGGTTGCCCTAGCCTTAGGCTAGGGGAGCCCTAGCCTTAGAATAAGCTACGGATGCCCTAGCCTAAACTTAGAGGTGCCCTAGCCTAAGCCTAGGGGTGTCCTAGCCTAAGCCTAGGGGTGCCCTAGCCTAAGCCTAGGGGTTCCCTAGCCTTAGGCTAGGGGAGCCCTAGCCTTAGCCTAAGCCTAGGGGTGCCCTAGCCTAAACCTAGGGGTGCCCTAGCCTAAGCCTAAGGGTGCCCTAGCCTAAGCCTAGGGGTGCCGTAGCCTTAGGCTATGGGAGCCCTATCCTTAGCCTAAGCCAAGGAGTGTCCTAGTATAAGCCTAGGGGTGGCCTAGTCTAAGTCTAGGGGAGCCCTAGCCTTAGGGTAGGGGAGCCCTAGCCTTAGCCTAAGCCTAGGGGTGCCCTAGCCTAAGCCTAGGGTTGCTCTAACCTAAGCCTAGGGGTGCCCTGGACTAAGCCTAGGGGTGCCCTAGTCTTAGGCTAGGGGAGCCCAAGCCTTAGCCTAAGCCTAGGGGTGCCCTAGCCTAAGCCTAGGGGTGCACTAGCCTAAGCCTAGGGGTGCCCTAGTAAACCTAGGGGTGCCCTAGCCTAATCCTTGGGGTACCCTAGCCTTAGGCAAGGGGCCCTAGCCTTACCCTAAGCGTAGGGGTGCCCTAGCCTAAGCCTAGGGGTTCCCTAGCCTAAGCTTAGGGGTGCCCTAGCCTAAGTCTACGGGTGCCCTAATCTAAGCTTAGGGTGCCCTAGCCTAAGCCTAGGGGTGCCCTAGCCTTAGCCTAATCCTAGGAGTGCCCCAGCCTAAGACTAGGGGTGCCCTACCTAAGCCTATGGGTGCCCTAGCCTTAGGCTAGGGGAGCCCTAGCCTTAGCCTAAGCCTTGGGGGGCCCTAGCCTAAGCCTAGGGGTGCCCTAGCCTTAGCTGATGGGAGCCCTAGCCTTAGCCTAAGCCTAGGGGTGCCCTAGTCTAAGCCTAGGGGTACCCTATCCTTGGGCTAGGGGAGCCCTAGCCTTAGCCTAAGCCTAGGGGTGCCCTAGCCTAAGCTTAGGGGTGCCCTAGCCTAAGATTAGGGGTGCCCTAGCCTTAGCCTAAGCCTAGGTGTGCCCTAGCCTAAGCCTAGGGGTGCCCTAGCTTAAGCCTAGGGGTGCCCTAGTCTAAGCCTAAGGGTGCCCTAGCCTAAGTCTAGGGGTGCCCTAACCTAAGCCTAGGGGTGCCCTAGCCTTAGCTTAAGCCTAGGGGTGGCTTAGCCTAAGTCTAGGGGTGCCCTAGCCTAAGCCTAGGGGTGCCCTAGCGTAAGGCTAGGGGAGCCCTAGCTTAATCCTAGGGGTACCCTAGCCTGAGCCTAGGGGTGCCCTAGCCTTAAGCTTGGGGAGCCCTAGCCTTAGCCTAAGCCTAGGGGTGCCCTAGCCTAAGCCTAGGGGTGCCATAGCCTAAGCCTAGGGGTGCCCAAGCCTAAGCCTAAGGGTGCCCTAGCCTTAGGCTCGGGGAGCCCTAGACTAAGCCTAACCCTAGTGGAGCCCTAGCCTAAGCCTAGTGGTGCTGTATACTAAGCCTAGGGGTGCCCTAGCCGTAGCAAAAGGGAACCCTAGCCTTAGCCTAAGCCTAGGGGTTCCCTAGCCTAAGCCTAGGGGTGCCCTCGCCTAAGCCTAGGTGTGCCCTCGCCTTAGACTACGGGTGCCCTAGCCTTAGGGTAGGGGAGCCCTAGTCTTAACCTAAGCCTAGGGGTGCGCTAGTCTAAGCCTAGGGGTGCCCTAGCCTAATTTTAGGGGTGCCCTAGCCTAAGCCTAGGGGTGCCCTAGCCTTAGGCTTGGGGAGCCCTAGCCTTAGCCTAGTCATAGGGGTGCCCTAGCCTAAGCCTAGGGGTGCCCTACCCTTAGGCTAGGGGAGCCCTAGCATTAGCCTAAGCTACGGATGCCCTAGCCTAAGCTTAGGGGTACCCTAGCTTAAGCCTAGGGGTGCCCTAGCCTAATTTTAGGGGTGCCCTAGCCTAAGCCTAGGGGTGCCCTAGCCTTAGGCTTGGGGAGCCCTAGCCTTAGCCTAGTCATAGGGGTGCCCTAGCCTAAGCCTAGGGGTGCCCTACCCTTAGGCTAGGGGAGCCCTAGCATTAGCCTAAGCTACGGATGCCCTAGCCTAAGCCTAGGGGTGCCCTAGCCTAAGCCTAGTGGTGCCCTAGCCTAAGCCTAGGGGTGCCCTTACCGTAGACTAGGGGAGCCCTAGCCTTAGCCTAAGCCTAGGGGTGCCCTAGCCTAAGCCTAGGGGTGCCCTAGCCTAAGGCTAAGGATGCCCTAGTAAGCCTAGGGGTGCCCTAGCCTAAGCCTAGGGGTACCCTAGCCTTAGGCAAGGGAAGCCCTAGACTTAGCCTAAGCCTAGGGGTGCCCTAGCCTAAGCCTAGGGGTGCCCTAGCCTAAGCCTAGGGGTACCCTAGCCTAAGTATGGGGTGCCCTAGCCTAAGTCTACGGGTGCCCTAGCCTAAGCTTAGGGGTGCCCTAGCCTAAGTCTATGGGTGCCCTAACCTAAGCTTAGGGGTGCCCTAGCCTAAGACTAGGGGTGCCCTAGCCTAAGCCTAGGGGTGCCCTAGCCTTAGGCTAGGGGAGCCATAGCCTTAGCCTAAGCATTGGGGTGCCCTAGCCTGAGCCTTGGGTGCCCTAGCCTTAGGCTACGGAGCCCTAGCCTTAGCCTAAGCCTAAGGGTGCCCTAGCCTAAGCCTAGGGGTGCCCTAGCCTTAGGCTAGGGGAGCCCTAGCCTTAGCCTAAGCTACGGATGCCCTAGCCTAAACTTAGAGGTGCCCTAGCCTAATCCTAGGGGTGCCCTAGCATTAGGCTAGGGGAGCCCTAGCCTTAGGCTAAGCGTAGGGGTGCCCTAGCCTAAGCCTTGGGGTGCCCAAGCCTAAACCTAGGGGTGCCGTAGCCTAAGCCTAGGGGTGCCCTAACCTAAGCTTAGGGGTGACCTAGTCTAAGCCTAGGGGTGCCCGAGCCTAAGCCTAGGGGTGCCCTAACCTAAGCCTAGGGGTGCCTTAGCCTTAGGATAGGGGAGCCCTAGGCTTAGCTTAAGCCTAGGGGTGCCATAGCCTAAGCCTAGTGGTGCCCTAGCCAAAGCCTAGGGGTGCGATAGCCTAAGCCTAGGGGTGCCCAAGCCTAAGCCTAAGGGTGCCCTAGCCTTAGGTAGGGGAGCCCTAGCCTTAGCCTAAGCCTAGAGGTGCCCTAGCCTAAGCCTAGGGGTGCCCTCGCCTAAGCCTAGGGGTGCCCTAGCCTTAGGCTAGGGGAGCCCTAGCCTTAACCCAAGCCTAGGGGTGCCCTAGCCTAAGCCTAGGGGTGCCCTAGCCTAAGCCTAGTGGTGTCCTAGCCTAAGCCTAGGGGTGCCCTAGCCTAAGCCTAGGGGTGCCCTAGCCTTAGGCCAGGGGAGCCCTAGCCTTAGCCTAAGCCTAGGTGTGCCCTAGCCTAAGCCTAGGGGTGCCCTCGCCTAAACATAGGGGTGCCCTAGCTTTAGGCTAGGGGAGCCCTAGCCTTAACCCAAGCCTAGGGGTGCCCTAGCCTAAGCCTAGGGGTGCCGTAGCCTAAGCCTAGGGGTGTCCTAGCCTAAGCCTAGGGGTGCCCTAGCCTAAGCCTAGGGGTGACTAGCCTTAGGCTATGGGAGCCCTAGCCTTAGCCTAAGCCAAGGGGTGTCCTAGTATAAGCCTAGGGGTGGCTTAGCCTAAGTCTAGGGGTGCCGTAGCCTTAGGGTAGGGGAGCTCCAGCCTTAGCCTAAGCCTAGGGGTGCCCTAGCCTAAGCCTAGGGGTGCCCTGGACTAAGCCTAGGGGTGCCCTAGTCTTAGGCTGGTGAGGCCAAGCCTTAGCCTAAGCCTAGGGGTGCCCTAGCCGAAGCCTAGGGGTGCCCTAGCCTAAGCCTAAGGATGCCCTAGTAAGCCTAGGGGTGCCCTAGCCTAAGCCTAGGAGTACCCTAGCCTTAGGCAAGGGAAGCCCTAGACTTAGCCTAAGCCTAGGGGTGCCCTAGCCTAAGCCTAGGGGTGCCCTAGCCTAAGCCTAGGGTTGCCCTAGCCTAAGCCTAGGGGTGCCCTAGCCTAAGCTTAGGGGTGCCCTAGCCTAAGTCTACGGGTGCCCTAGCCTAAGCCTAGGGTTGCCCTAGCCTAAGCCTAGGGGTGCCCTAGCCTAAGCTTAGGGGTGCCCTAGCCTAAGTCTACGGGTGCCCTAGCCTAAGACTAGGGGTGCCCTAGCCTTAGCCTAGGGTGCCCTAGCCTAAGCTTAGGGGTGCCCTAGCCTAAGTCTATGGGTGCCCTAACCTAAGCTTTGGGGTGCCCTAGCCTAAGACTAGGGGTGCCCTAGCCTAAGCCTTGGGGTGCCCTAGCCTAAGCCTTGGGTGCCCTAGCCTTAGGCTATGGGAGCCCTAGCCTTAGCCTAAGCCTAAGGGTGCCCTAGCCTAAGCCTAGGGGTGCCCTAGCCTTAGGCTAGGGGAGCCCTAGCCTTAGCCTAAGCTACGGATGCCCTAGCCTAAACTTAGAGGTGCCCTAACCTAATCCTAGGGGTGCCCAACCCTAAGCCTAGGGATGCCCAAGCCTAAGCCTAGGGTTGGCCTAGCCTAAGTCTAGGGGTTCCCTAGCCTTAGTCTAGGGGCGCCCTAGCCTTAGCCTAAGCCTAGGGGTGCCCTAGCCTAAGCCTATGGGTGCCCGAGCCTAAGCCTAGGGGTGCCCTAGCCTAAGCCTAGGGGTGCTTTAGCCTTCGGCTAGGGGAGCCCTAGCCTTAACTTAAGCCTACGGGTGCCCTAGCCTAAGCTTAGGGGTGCCCTAGCCTAAGCCTAGGGGTGCCCTAGCCTTAAGCTTGGGGAGCCCTAGCCTTAGCCTAAGCCTAGGGGTGCCCTAGCCTAAGCCTAGTGGTGCCCTAGCCTTAGCCTAGGGGTGCCCTTACCGTAGACTAGGGGAGCCCTAGCCTTAGCCTAAGCCTAGGGGTGCCCTAGCCTAAGCCTAGGGGTGCCCTCGCCTAAGCCTAGGGGTGCCCTCGCCTAAGCCTAGGGGTGCCTTAGCCTTAGGCTAGGGGAGCCCTAGCCTTAGCCTAAGCCTAGGGGTTCCCAAGCCTAAGCCTAGGGGTGCCCTGTCCTAAGGCTTGGGGTGCCCTAGTCTTAGGCTAGGGGAGCCCTAGCCTTAGCCTAAGTCTAGGGGTGCCCTAGCCTAAGACTAGGCGTGCCCTAGCCTAAGCCTAGGGGTGCCCTAGCCTAAGCCTAGGGGTGCCTTAGCCTTAGGCTAGGGGAGCCCTAGCCTTAATTTAAGACTAGGTGTGCCCTAGCCTAAGCCTAGGGGTGCCCTAGAAAAAGCCTAGGGGTGCCCAAGCCTAAGCCTAACCTTGCCCTAGCCTAAGCCTAACGGTGCCCTACCCTTAGGCTAGGGGAGCCCTAGCCTAAGCATAAGCCTATTGGTGCCCTAGCCTAAGCCTAGGGGTGCCCTAGCCTAAGCCTAGGGGTGCCCTAGCCTTAGGCTAGGGGAGCCCTAGCCTTAGCCTAAGCCTAGGGGTGCCCTCTCCTAACCCTAGGGATGCCCTAGCCTTAGGCTAGGGGAGCCCTAGCCTTGACCCAAGCCTAGGGGTGCCCGAGCCTAAGCCTAGGGGTGCCCTAGCCTAAGCCTAGGGGTGTTCTAGCCTAAGCCTAGGGGTGCGGTAGCCTAAGCCTAGGGGTGCCCTAGCCTAAGCCTACGGGTGCCCTAGCCTAAGCCTAGGGGTGCCCTAGCCTAAGCCTAGGGGTGCCCTAGCCTAAGCCTAGGGGTGCTCTAGCATAAGCCTAGGGTTGCCCTAGCCTAAGCCTAGGGGTGCCCTGGACTAAACCTAGGGGTGCCCTAGTCTTAGGCTAGGTGAGCCCAAGCCTTAGCCTAAGCCTAGGGGTGCCCTAGCCTAAGCCTAGGGGTGCCCTAGACTAAGCCTAGGGGTACCCTAGTAAGCCTAGGGGTGCCCTAGCCTAAGCCTAGGGGTACCCTAGCTTTAGGCAAGGGGAGCCCTAGCCTTAGCTTAAGCCTAGGTGTGCCCTAGCCTTAGCCTAGGGGTGCCCTAGCCTAAGCCTAGGGGTGCCCTAGCCTAAGCCTACGGGTGCCCTAGCCTAAGCCTAGGGGTGCCCTAGCCTTAGCCTAATCCTAGGGGTGCCCTAGCCTAAAACTAGGGGTGCCCTAGCCTAAGCCTAGGGGTGATCTAGCCTTAGGCTAGGGGAGCCCTAGCCTTAGCCTAAGCCTTGGGGTGCCCTAGCCTTAGGCTATGGGAGCCCTAGCCTTAGCCTAAGCCTAGGGTTGCCCTAGCCTTAGGCTAGAGGAGCCCTAGCCTTAGAATAAGCTACGGATGCCCTAGCCTAAACTTAGAGGTGCCCTAGCCTAAGCCTAGGGGTGTCCTAGCCTAAGCCTAGGGGTGCCCTAGCCTAAGCCTAGGGGTGCCCTAGCCTTAGGCTAGGGGAGCCCTAGCCTTAGCCTAAGCCTAGGGGTGCCCTAGCCTAAACCTAGGGGTGCCCTAGCCTAAGCCTAAGGGTGCCCTAGCCTAAGCCTAGGGGTGCCCTAGCCTTAGGCTATGGGAGCCATATCCTTAGCCTAAGCCAAGGAGTGTCCTAGTATAAGCCTAGGGGTGGCCTAGTCTAAGTCTAGGGGAGCCCTAGCCTTAGGGTAGGGGAGCCCTAGCCTTAGCCTAAGCCTAGGGGTGCCCTAGCCTAAGCCTAGGGTTGCTCTAACCTAAGCCTAGGGGTGCCCTGGACTAAGCCTAGGGGTGCCCTAGTCTTAGGCTAGGGGAGCCCAAGCCTTAGCCTAAGCCTAGGGGTGCCCTAGACTAAGCCTAGGGGTGCACTAGCCTAAGCCTAGGGGTGCCGTAGTAAGCCTAGGGGTGCCCTAGCCTAATCCTTGGAGTACCCTAGCCTTAGGCAAGGGGCCCTAGCCTTAGCCTAAGCGTAGGGGTGCCCTAGCCTAAGCCTAGGGGTTCCCTAGCCTAAGCTTAGGGGTGCCCTAGCCTAAGTCTACGGGTGCCCTAATCTAAGCTTAGGGTGCCCTAGCCTAAGCCTAGGGGTGCCCTAGCCTTAGCCTAATCCTAGGAGTGCCCCAGCCTAAGACTAGGGGTGCCCTACCTAAGCCTAGGGGTGCCCTAGCCTTAGGCTAGGGGAGCCCTAGCCTTAGCCTAAGCCTTGGGGGGCCCTAGCCTAAGCCTAGGGGTGCCCTAGCCTTAGCTGATGGGAGCCCTAGCCTTAGCCTAAGCCTAGGGGTGCCCTAGTCTAAGCCTAGGGGTACCCTATCCTTGGGCTAGGGGAGCCCTAGCCTTAGCCTAAGCCTAGGGGTGCCCTAGCCTAAGCTTAGGGGTGCCCTAGCCTAAGATTAGGGGTGCCCTAGCCTTAGCCTAAGCCTAGGTGTACCCTAGCCTAAGCCTAGGGGTGCCCTAGCTTAAGCCTAGGGGTGCCCTAGTCTAAGCCTAAGGGTGCCCTAGCCTAAGTCTAGGGGTGCCCTAACCTAAGCCTAGGGGTGCCCTAGCCTTAGCTTAAGCCTAGGGGTGGCTTAGCCTAAGTCTAGGGGTGCCCTAGCCTAAGCCTAGGGGTGCCCTAGCGTAAGGCTAGGGGAGCCCTAGCTTAATCCTAGGGGTACCCTAGCCTGAGCCTAGGGGTGCCCTAGCCTTAAGCTTGGGGAGCCCTAGCCTTAGCCTAAGCCTAGGGGTGCCCTAGCCTAAGCCTAGGGGTGCCCTAGCCTAAGCCTAGGGGTGCCCTAACCTTAGGCTAGGGGTGCCCTAGCCTTACGCTAGGGTAGCCCTAGCCTTAGCCTAAGCCTAGGGGTGCCCTAGCCTAAGCCTCGGGGTGCCCTAGCCTAAGTCTAGGGGTGCCCTAACATAAACCTAGGGGTGCCCTAGCCTTAGGCTAGGGGAGCCCTAGCCTTAGTTTAAGCCTCGGGGTAGCCTAGCCTAAGCCTAGGGGTTCCCGAGCCTTAGTCTAGGGGAGCCCTAGCCTTAGCCTAAGCCTAGGGGTGCCCTAGCCTAAGCCTAGGGGTGCCCTAGCTTAAGCCTAGGGGTGCCCTAGCTTAAGCCTAGGGGTGTCCTAGCCTAAGCCTAGGGGTGCGGTAGCCTAAGCCTAGGGGTGCCCTAGCCTAAGCCTACGGGTGCCCTAGCCTAAGCCTAGGGGTGCCCTAGCCTAAGCCTAGGGGTGCCCTAGCCTAAGCCTAGGGGTGCTCTAGCATAAGCCTAGGGTTGCCCTAGCCTTAGCCTAGGGGTGCCCTGGACTAAACCTAGGGGTGCCCTAGTCTTAGGCTAGGTGAGCCCAAGTCTTAGCCTAAGCCTAGGGGTGCCCTAGCCTAAACCTAGGGGTGTCCTAGCCTAAGCCTAGGGGTACCCTAGTAAGCCTAGGGGTGCCCTAGCCTAAGCCTAGGGGTACCCTAGCTTTAGGCAAGGGGAGCCCTAGCCTTAGCCTAAGCCTAGGTGTGCCCTAGCCTAAGCCTAGGGGTGCCCTAGCCTAAGCCTAGGGGTGCCCTACCCTAAGCCTACGGGTGCCCTAGCCTAAGCCTAGGGGTGCCCTAGCCTTAGCCTAATCCTAGGGGTGCCCTAGCCTAAAACTAGGGGTGCCCTAGCCTAAGCCTAGGGGTGATCTAGCCTTAGGCTAGGGGAGCCCTAGCCTTAGCCTAAGCCTTGGGGTGCCCTAGCCTTAGGCTATGGGAGCCCTAGCCTTAGCCTAAGCCTAGGGTTGCCCTAGCCTTAGGCTAGGGGAGCCCTAGCCTTAGAATAAGCTACGGATGCCCTAGCCTAAACTTAGAGGTGCCCTAGCCTAAGCCTAGGGGTGTCCTAGCCTAAGCCTAGGGGTGCCCTAGCCTAAGCCTAGGGGTGCCCTAGCCTTAGGCTAGGGGAGCCCTAGCCTTAGCCTAAGCCTAGGGGTGCCCTAGCCTAAACCTAGGGGTGCCCTAGCCTAAGCCTAAGGGTTCCCTAGCCTAAGCCTAGGGGTGCCCTAGCCTTAGGATATGGGAGCCCTATCCTTAGCCTAAGCCAAGGAGTGTCCTAGTATAAGCCTAGGGGTGGCCTAGTCTAAGTCTAGGGGAGCCCTAGCCTTAGGGTAGGGGAGCCCTAGCCTTAGCCTAAGCCTAGGGGTGCCCTAGCCTAAGCCTAGGGTTGCTCTAACCTAAGCCTAGGGGTGCCCTGGACTAAGCCTAGGGGTGCCCTAGTCTTAGGCTAGGGGAGCCCAAGCCTTAGCCTAAGCCTAGGGGTGCCCTAGCCTAAGCCTAGGGGTGCACTAGCCTAAGCCTAGGGGTGCCCTAGTAAGCCTAGGGGTGCCCTAGCCTAATCCTTGGGGTACCCTAGCCTTAGGCAAGGGGCCCTAGCCTTAGCCTAAGCGTAGGGGTGCCCTAGCCTAAGCCTAGGGGTTCCCTAGCCTAAGCTTAGGGGTGCCCTAGCCTAAGTCTACGGGTGCCCTAATCTAAGCTTAGGGTGCCCTAGCCTAAGCATAGGGGTGCCCTAGCCTTAGCCTAATCCTAGGAGTGCCCCAGCCTAAGACTAGGGGTGCCCTACCTAAGCCTAGGGGTGCCCTAGCCTTAGGCTAGGGGAGCCCTAGCATTAGCCTATGCCTTGGGGGGCCCTAGCCTAAGCCTAGGGGTGCCCTAGCCTTAGCTGATGGGAGCCCTAGCCTTAGCCTAAGCCTAGGGGTGCCCTAGTCTAAGCCTAGGGGTACCCTATCCTTGGGCTAGGGGAGCCCTAGCCTTAGCCTAAGCCTAGGGGTGCCCTAGCCTAAGCTTAGGGGTGCCCTAGCCTAAGATTAGGGGTGCCCTAGCCTTAGCCTAAGCCTAGGTGTGCCCTAGCCTAAGCCTAGGGGTGCCCTAGCTCAAGCCTAGGGGTGCCCTAGTCTAAGCCTAAGGGTGCCCTAGCCTAAGTCTAGGGGTGCCCTAACCTAAGCCTAGGGGTGCCCTAGCCTTAGCTTAAGCCTAGGGGTGTCTTAGCCTAAGTCTAGGGGTGCCCTAGCCTAAGCCTAGGGGTGCCCTAGCGTAAGGCTAGGGGAGCCCTAGCTTAATCCTAGGGGTACCCTAGCCTGAGCCTAGGGGTGCCCTAGCCTTAAGCTTGGGGAGCCCTAGCCTTAGCCTAAGCCTAGGGGTGCCCTAGCCTAAGCCTAGGGGTGCCATAGCCTAAGCCTAGGGGTGCCCAAGCCTAAGCCTAAGGGTGCCCTAGCCTTAGGCTCGGGGAGCCCTAGACTAAGCCTAACCCTAGTGGAGCCCTAGCCTAAGCCTAGTGGTGCTGTATACTAAGCCTAGGGGTGCCCTAGCCGTAGCAAAAGGGAACCCTAGCCTTAGCCTAAGCCTAGGGGTTCCCTAGCCTAAGCCTAGGGGTGCCCTCGCCTAAGCCTAGGTGTGCCCTCGCCTAAGACTACGGGTGCCCTAGCCTTAGGGTAGGGGAGCCCTAGTCTTAACCTAAGCCTAGGGGTGCACTAGTCTAAGCCTAGGGGTGCCCTAGCCTAATTTTAGGGGTGCCCTAGCCTAAGCCTAGGGGTGCCCTAGCCTTAGGCTTGGGGAGCCCTAGCCTTAGCCTAGTCATAGGGGTGCCCTAGCCTAAGCCTAGGGGTGCCCTACCCTTAGGCTAGGGGAGCCCTAGCATTAGCCTAAGCTACGGATGCCCTAGCCTAAGCTTAGGGGTACCATAGCTTAAGCCTAGGGGTGCCCTAGCATTAGGCTAGGGGACCCTAGCCTTAGGCTAAGCGTAGGTTTGCCCTAGCCTAAGCCTAGTGGTGCCCAAGCCTAAGCGTAGGGATGCCCTAGCCTAAGCATAGGGGTGCCCTGGCCTAAGGCTAGGGGTGCCCTAATCTTAGGCTAGGGGAGCCCTAGCCTTAGCCTAAGCCTAGGGGTGTCTTAGCCTAAACCTAGGGGTGCCCTCTCCTAAGCTTAGGGGTGCCCTAGCCTAAGCCTAGGGGTGCCCTAGCCTAAGCTTAGGGGTGCCCTAGCTTAAGCCTAGGGGTGCCCAAGCCTAAGCCCAGGGGTTCCCTAGCCTTAGGCTAGGGGAGCCCTAGTCTTAGCCTAATCCTAGGGGTGCCCTAGCCTAAGCTTATGGGTCCCCAAGCCTAAGCCTAGCGGTGCCCTAGCCTTAGCCTAAGCCTTGGGGTGCCGTAGCCTAAGCCTAGGGTTGCCCTAGTCTAATCCTAGGGGTGCCCTAGCCAAAGCCTAGGGGTACCCTAGCTTTAGGCAAGGGGAGCCCTAGCCTTAGCCTAAGCCTAGGTGTGCCCTAGCCTAAGCCTAGGGGTGCCCTAGGCTAAGCCTAGGGGTGCCCTAGCCTAAGCCTACGGGTGCCCTAGCCTAAGCCTAGTGGTGCCCTAGCCTAAGCTTAGGGGTGCCTAGCCTAAGTCTACGTGTGCCCTAACCTAAGCTTAGGGGTGCCCTAGCCTAAGCCTAGGGGTGCCCTAGCCTTAGCCTAATCCTAGGGGTGCCCAAGCCTAAAACTAGGGGTGCCCTAGCCTATTCCTAGGGGTGACCTAGCCTTAGGCTAGGGGAGCCCTAGCCTTAGCCTAAGCCTTGGGGTGCCCTAGCCTAAGCCTAGGGGTGCCCTAGCCTTAGGCTATGGGAGCCCTAGCCTTAGCCTAAGCCTAGGGGTGCCCTAGCCTAAGCCTAGGGGTGTCCTAGCCTAATCCTAGGGGTGCCCTAGCCTAAGCCTAGGGGTGCCCTAGCCTAAGACTAGGGGTGCCCTAGCCTTAGGCTATGGGAGCCCTAGCCTTAGCCTAAGCCAAGGAGTGTCCTAGTATAAGCCTAGGGGTGGCCTAGACTAAGTCTAGGGGAGCCCTAGCCTTAGGGTAGGGGAGCCCTAGCCTTAGCCTAAGCCTAGGGGTGCCCTAGCCTAAGCCTAGGGTTGCTCTAGCCTAAGCCTAGGGGTGCCCTGGACTAAGCCTAGGGGTGCCCTAGCCTAAGCCTAGGGGTGCCCTAGCCTAAGCCTAGGGGTGCCCTAGTAAGCCTAGGGGTGCCCTAGACTAATTATAGGGGTACCCTAGCCTTAGGAAAGGGGCCCTAGCCTTAGCCTAAGCGTAGGGGTGCCCTAGCCTAAGCCTAGGGTTGCCCTAGCCTAAGCCTAGGGGTGCCCTAGCCTAAGAATAGGGGTGCCCTAGCCTAAGCCTAGGGGTGCCCTAGCCTGAGCTTAGGGGTGCCCTAGCCTAAGTCTACGGGTGCCCTAATCTAAGCGTAGGGTGCCCTAGCCTAAGCCTAGGGGTGCCCTAGCCTAAGCCTAGGGGTGCCCTAGCCTAAGCTTAGGGGTGCCCTAGCCTAAGTCTACGGGTGCCCTAATCTAAGCGTAGGGTGCCCTAGCCTAAGCCTAGGGGTGCCCTAGCCTAAGCCTAGGGGTGCCCTAGCCTAAGCCTAGGGGTGCCGTAGCTTAAGCCTAGTGGTGCCCTAGTCTAAGCCTAGGTGTGCCCTAGCCTAAGTCTAGGGGTGCCCTAACCTAAGCCTAGGGGTGCCTTAGCCTTAGCTTAAGCCTAGGGGTGGCTTAGCCTAAGTCTAGGGGTGCCCTAGCCTAAGCCTAGGGGTGCCCTGGCCTTAGGCTAGGGGAGCCCTAGCCTTATCCTAAGCCTTGGGGTACCCTAGCCTGAGCCTAGGGGTGCCCTAGCCATAGGCTATGGGAGCCCTAGCCTTAGCCTAATCCTAGGGGTGCCCTAGTCTAAGCCTAGCGGTGCCCTAGCCTATGCCTAGGGGTGCCCTAGCCTAAGCCTAGGGGTGCCCTAACCTTAGGCTAGGGGTGCCCTAGCCTTACGCTAGGGTAGCCCTAGCCTTAGCCTAAGCCTAGGGGTGCCCTAGCCTAAGCCTCGGGGTGCCCTAGCTTAAGCCTAGGGGTGCCCTAGCCTAAGCCTAGGGGTGCCCTAGCCTAAGTCTAGGGGTGCCCTAACATAAGCCTAGGGGTGCCCTAGCCTTAGGCTAGGGGATCCCTAGCCTTAGTTTAAGCCTCGGGGTAGCCTAGCCTAAGCCTAGGGGTTCCCTAGCCTTAGTCTAGGGGAGCCCTAGCCTTAGCCTAAGCCTAGGGGTGCCCTAGCCTAAGCCTAGGGGTGCCCTAGCTTAAGCCTAGGGGTGCCCTAGCTTAAGCCTAGGGGTGCCCTAGCCTAAGCCTAGGGGTGCCCTAGCCTTAAGCTTGGGGAGCCCTAGCCTTAGCCTAAGCCTAGGGGTGCCCTAGCCTAAGCCTAGGGGTGCCATAGCCTAAGCCTAGGGGTGCCCAAGCCTAAGCCTAAGGGTGCCCTAGCCTTAGGCTCGGGGAGCCCTAGACTAAGCCTAACACTAGTGGAGCCCTAGCCTAAGCCTAGTGGTGCCCTATACTAAGCCTAGGGGTGCCCTAGCCGTAGCCAAAGGGAACCCTAGCCTTAGCCTAAGCCTAGGGGTGCCCTAGCCTAAGCCTAGGGGTGCCCTCGCCTAAGCCTAGGTGTGCCCTCGCCTAAGACTACGGGTGCCCTAGCCTTAGGGTAGGGGAGCCCTAGTCTTTACCTAAGCCTAGGGGTGCGCTAGTCTAAGCCTAAGGGTGCCCTAGCCTAATTTAAGGGGTGCCCTAGCCTAAGCCTAGGGGTGCCCTAGCCTTAGGCTTGGGGAGCCCTAGCCTTAGCCTAATCATAGGGGTGCCCTAGCCTAAGCCTAGGGGTGCCCTAGCCTTAAGCTAGGGGAGCTCTAGCATTAGCCTAAGCTACGGATGCCCTAGCCTAAGCTTAGGGGTACCTTAGCCTAAGCCTAGGGGTGCCCTAGCATTAGGCTAGGGGACCCTAGCCTTAGGCTAAGTGTAGGTTTGCCCTAGCCTAAGCCTAGGGGTGCCCAAGCCTAAGCCTAGGGGTGCCCTAGCCTAAGCATAGGGGTGCCCTAGCCTAAGCCTAGAGGTGCCCTAGCCTAAGCCTAGGGGTGTCCTAGCTTAAGCCTAGGGGTGCCTTAGCCTAAGCCTAGGGGTGCCCTAGCCTTAGGCTAGGGGAGCCCTAGCCTTAGGCTAAGCGTAGGGGTGCCCTAGCCTAAGCCTAGGGGTGCCCAAGCCTAAGCCTAGGGGTGCCCAAGCCTAAGCCTAGGGGTGCCCTAGCCTTAGGCTATGGGAGCCCTAGCCTTAGCCTAAGCCTAGGGGTGCCCTAGCCTAAGCCTAGGGGTGCCCTGGCCTAAAGCTAGGGGTGCCCCAGTCTTAGTCTAGGGGAGCCCTAGCCTTAGCCTAAGCCTAGGTGTGCCCTAGCCTAAGCCTAGGGGTGCCCTAGCCTAAGCCTAGGGGTGCCCTAGCCTAAGCCTAGGGGTGCCCTAGCCTTAGGCTATGGGAGCCCTAGCCTTAGCCTAAACCAAGGGGTGTCCTAGTATAAGCCTAGGGGTGACCTAGCCTAAGTCTAGGGGTGCCCTAGCCTTAGGGTAGGGTAGCCCTAGCCTTAGCCTAAGCCTAGGGGTGCCGTAGCCTAAGCCTAGGGTTGCGCTTGCCTAAGCCTAGGAGTGCCCTGGACTAAGCCTTGGGGTGCCCTAGTCATAGGCTAGTGGAGCCCAAGCCTTAGCCTAAGCCTAGGGGTGCCCTAGCCTAAGCCTAGGGGTGCCCTAGCCTAAGCCTAGGGGTGCCCTAGCCTTAGGCTAGGGGAGCCCTAGCCTTAGTTTAAGCCTCGGGGTAGCCTAGCCTAAGCCTAGGGGTTCCCTAGCCTTAGTCTAGGGGAGCCCTAGCCTTAGCCTAAGCCTAGGGGTGCCCTAGCCTAAGCCTAGGGGTGCCCTATCTTAAGCCTAGGGGTGCCCTAGCTTAAGCCTAGGGGTGCCCTAGCCTAAGCCTAGGGGTGCCCTAGCCTTAAGCTTGGGGAGCCCTAGCCTTAGCCTAAGCCTAGGGGTGCCCTAGCCTAAGCCTAGGGGTGCCATAGCCTAAGCCTAGGGGTGCCCAAGCCTAAGCCTAAGGGTGCCCTAGCCTTAGGCTCGGGGAGCCCTAGACTAAGCCTAACCCTAGTGGAGCCCTAGCCTAAGCCTAGTGGTGCCCTATACTAAGCCTAGGGGTGCCCTAGCCGTAGCCAAAGGGAACCCTAGCCTTAGTCTAAGCCTAGGGGTGCCCTAGCCTATGCCTAGGGGTGCCCTCGCCTAAGCCTAGGTGTGCCCTCGCCTAAGACTACGGGTGCCCTAGCCTTAGGGTAGGGGAGCCCTAGTCTTAACCTAAGCCTAGGTGTGCGCTAGTCTAAGCCTAGGGGTGCCCTAGCCTAATTTAAGGGGTGCCCTAGCCTAAGCCTAGGGGTGCCCTAGCCTTAGGCTTGGGGAGCCCTAGCCTTAGCCTAATCATAGGAGTGCCCTAGCCTAAGCCTAGGGGTGCCCTAGCCTTAGGCTAGGGGAGCTCTAGCATTAGCCTAAGCTACGGATGCCCTAGCCTAAGCTTAGGGGTACCTTAGCCTAAGCCTAGGGGTGCCCTAGCATTAGGCTAGGGGACCCTAGCCTTAGGCTAAGTGTAGGTTTGCCCTAGCCTAAGCCTAGGGGTGCCCAAGCCTAAGCCTAGGGGTGCCCTAGCCTAAGCATAGGGGTGCCCTAGCCTAAGCCTAGGGGTGCCCTAGCCTAAGCCTAGGGGTGTCCTAGCTTAAGCCTAGGGGTGCCTTAGCCTAAGCCTAGGGGTGCCCTAGCCTTAGGCTAGGGGAGCCCTAGCCTTAGCCTAAGCCTAGGGGTGCCCTAGCCTAAGCCTAGGGGTGCCCTAGCCTAAGCCTAGGGGTGCCCTGCACTAAGCCTAGGGGTGCCCTGCACTAAGCCTAGGGGTGCCCTAGTCTTAGGCTAGGGGAGCCCTAGCCTTAGGCTAAGCGTAGGGGTGCCCTAGCCTAAGCCTAGGGGTGGCCAAGCCTAAGCCTAGGGGTGCCCAAGCCTAAGCCTAGGGGTGCCCTAGCCTTAGGCTATGGGAGCTCTAGCCTTAGCCTAAGCCTAGGGGTGCCCTAGCCTAAGCCTAGGGGTGCCCTGGCCTAAAGCTAGGGGTGCCCTAGTCTTAGTCTAGGGGAGCCCTAGCCTTAGCCTAAGCCTAGGTGTGCCCTAGCCTAAGCCTAGGGGTGCCCTAGCCTAAGCCTAGAGGTGCCCTAGCCTTAGGCTATGGGAGCCCTAGCCTTAGCCTAAACCAAGGGGTGTCCTAGTATAAGCCTAGGGGTTACCTAGCCTAAGTCTAGGGGTGCCCTAGCCTTAGGGTAGGGGAGCCCTAACCTTAGCCTAAGCCTAGGGGTGCCGTAGCCTAAGCCTAGGTTTGCCCTTGCCTAAGCCTAGGAGTGCCCTGGACTAAGCCTAGGGGTGCCCTAGTCTTAGGCTAGTGGAGCCCAAGCCTTAGCCTAAGCCTAGGGGTGCCCTAGCCTAAGCCTAGGGGTGCCCTAGCCTAAGCCTAGGGGTGCCCTAGTAAGCCTAGTGGTGCCCTAGCCTAATCCTAGGGGTACCCTAACCTTAGGCAACGGGAGCCCTAGCCTTAGCCTAAGCCTAGTGGTGCCCTAGCCTAAGCCTAGGGGTGCCTTAGCCTAAGCCTAGGGGTGCCCTAGCCTAAGAATAGGGGTGCCCTAGCCTAAGCCTAGGGGTGCCCAAACCTAAGCTTGGGGGTGCCCTAACCTAAGCCTAGGGGTGCCCTAGCTTTAGCCTAAGCCTAGGGGTGCCCTAGTCTAAGCCTAGGGGTACCCTAGCCTTGGGCTAGGGGAGCCCTAGCCTTAGCCTAAGCCTAGGGGTGCCCTAGCCTAAGCTTAGGGGTTCCCTAGCCTAAGCCTAGGGGTGCCCTAGCCTTAGGCTAGGGGTGCCCTAGCCTAAGCCTAGGGGTGCACGAGCCTAAGCCTAGGCGTGCCCTAGCCTAAGCCTAGGGGTGCCTTAGCCTTAGGCTAGGGGAGACTTAGCCTTAGCTTAAGCGTAGGGGTGCCCTATCATAAGCCTAGGGGTGCCCTAGCCTAAGCCTAGGGGTGCCCTAGCCTTAAGCTTGGGCAGCCCTAGCCTTAGCCTAAGCCTAGGGGTGCCCTAGCCTAAGCCTATGGGTCCCCTAGCCTAAGCCTAAGGGTGCCCTAGCCTTAGGCTCGGGGAGCCCTAGCCTAAGCCTAAGCCTAGTGGAGCCCTGGCCTAAGCCTAGTGGTGCCCTAGCCTAAGCCTAGGGGTGCCCTAGCCGTAGCTTAAGGGAGCCCTAGCCTTAGCCTAAGCCTAGGGGTGCCCTAGCCTAAGCCTAGGGGTGCCCCCCTAAGCCTAGGGGTGCCCTCGCCTAAGCCTACGGGTGCCCTAGCCTTAGGGTAGGGGAGCCCTAGTCTTAACCTAAGCCTAGGGGTGCCCTAGTCTAAGCCTAGGGGTGCCCTAGCCTAAGTTTAGGGGTGCCCTAGCCTAAGCCTAGGGTTGCCCTAGCCTTAGGCTTGGGAAGCCCTAGCCTTAGCCTAATCCTAGGGGTGCCCTAGCCTAAGCCTAGGTGTGCCCTAGCCTTTGGCTAGGGGAGCCCTAGCATTAGCCTAAACTACGGATGCCCTAGCCTAAGTTTAGGGGTACCCTAACCTAAGCCTAGGGGTGCCCTAGCATTAGGCTAGTAGACCCTAGCCTTAGGCTAAGCGTAGGGGTGCCCTAGCCTAAGCCTAGGGGTGCCCAAGCCTAAGCCTAGGGGTGCCCAAGCCTAAGCGTAGGGGTGCCATAGCCTAAGCCTAGGGGTGCCCTGACCTAAGGCTAGGGGTGCCCTAGTCTTACGCTAGGGGAGCCCTAGCCTTAGCCTAAGCCTTGGGGTGCCCTAGCCTAAGCGTAGGGCTGCCCTAGCCTAAGCTTAGGGGTGCCCTAGCCTAAGCCTAGGGGTTCCCTAGCCTAAGCTTAGGGGTGCCCTAGCTTAAGCCTAGGGGTGCCCAAGCCTAAGCCCAGGGGTTCCCTAGCCTTAGGCTAGGGGAGCCCTAGTCTTAGCCTAATCCTAGGGTTGCCCTAGCCTAAGCCTATGGGTCCCCTAGCCTAAGCCTAGGGGTGCCCTAGCTTTAGACTAGGAGTGCCCTAGCCTTAGCCTAAGCCTAGGGGTGCCCTAGCCTAAGCCTAGGGGTGTCCTAGCCTAAGCCTAGGGGTGCCTTAGCCTAAGCCTAGGGGTGCCCTAGCCTTAGGCTAGGGGAGCCCTAGCCTTAGCCTAAGCCTAGGGGTGCCCTAGCTTAAGCCTAGGGGTGCCCTAGCCTAAGCCTAGGGGTGCCCTAGCCTTAGGCTATGGGAGCCCAAGCCTTAGCCTAAGCCAAGGGGTGTCCTAGTATAGCCTAGGGGTGGCCTAGCCTAAGTCTAGGGGTGCCCTAGGCTTAGGGTAGGGGAGCCCTAGCCTTAGCCTAAGCCTAGGGGTACCCTAGCCTAAGCCTAGGGGTGCCCTAGCCTAAGCCTAGGGGTGCCCTAGTAAGCCTAGGGGTGCCCTTGCCTAATCCTAGGGATACCCTTGCCTTAGGCAACGGGAGCCCTAGCCTTAGCCTAAGCCTAGGGGTGCCCTAGCCTAAGCCTAGGGGTGCCATAGCCTAAGCCTAAGGGTGCCCTAGCCTAAAAATAGGGGTGCCCTAGCCTAAGCCTAGGGGTGCCCTAGCCTAAGCTTAGGGGTGCGCTAGCCTTAGCCTAATCCTAGGGGTGCCCCAGCCTAAGACTATGGGTGGCCTAGCCTAAGCCTAGGGGTGCCCTAGCCTTAGGCTAGGTGAGCCCTAGCCTTAGCCTAAGCCTTGGGGTGCCCTAGCCTAAGCCTAGGGGTGCCCTAGCCTTAGGCTATGTTAGCCCTAGCCTTTGCCTAAGCCTAGGGGTGCCCTAGTCTAAGCCTAGGGATACCCTAGCCTTGGGCTAGGGGAGCCCTAGCCTTAGCCTAAGCCTAGGGGTGCTCTAGCCTAAGCTTAGGGGTGCCCTAGCCTAAGCCTAGGGGTGCCCTAACCTTAGGCTAGGGGTGCCCTAGCCTTAGGCTAGGGTAGCCCTAGCCTTAGCCTAAGCCTAGGGGTGCCCTAGCCTAAGCCTAGGGGTGCCCTAGCTTAAGACTAGGGGTGCCCTAGTCTAAGCCTAGGGGTGCCCTAACCTAAGCCTAGGGGTGACCTAGCCTTAGGCTAGGGGAGCCCTAGCCTTAGCTTAAGCCTAGGGGTGGCCTAGCCTAAGTCTAGGGGTGCCCTAGCCTAAGCCTAGGGGTGCCCTTGCCTTAGTCTAGGGGAGCCCTATCCTTAGCCTAAGCCTTGTGGTACCCTAGCCTGAGCCTAGGGGTGCCCTAGCCTTAGGCTATGGGAGCCCTAGCCTTAGCCTAAGCCTAGGGGTGCCCTAGTCTAAGCCTAGGGGTGCCCTAGCCTAAGCCTAGGGGTGCCCTAGCCTAAGCCTAGGGGTGCCCCAGCCTTAGGCTAGGGGTGCCCTAGCCTTAGGCTAGGGCAGCCCTAGCCTTAGCCTAAGCCTAGGCGTGCCCTAGCCTAAGCCTCGGGGTGCCCTAGCTTAAGCCTAGGGGTGCCCTAGCCTAAGTCTAGGGGTGCCCTAACCTAAGCCTAGGGGTGCCCTAGCCTTAGGCTAGGGGAGCCCTAGCCTTAGTTTAAGCCTAGCGGTGCCCTAGCCTAAGCCTAGGGGTGCCCTAGCCAAAGTCTAGGGGTGCTCTAGCCTAAGCCTAGGGGTGCCTTAGCCTTAGGCTAGGGGAGCCCTAGCCTTAGCTTAAGCCTAGGGGTGACCTAGCTTAAGCCTAGGGGTGCCCTAGCCTAAGCCTAGGGGTGCCCTAGCCTTAAGCTTGGGGAACCCTAGCCTTAGCCTAAGCCTAGGGGTGCCCTAGCCTAAGCCTAGGGGTGCCATAGCCTAAGCCTAGGGTTGCCCAAGCCTAAGCCTAAGGTGCCCTAGCCTTAGGCTCGGGGAGCCCTAGCCTAAGCCTAAGCCTAGTGGAGCCCTAGCCTAAGCCTAGTCGTGCCCTAGCCTAAGCCTAGGGGTGCACTAGCCGTAGCCTAAGGGAGCCTTAGCCTTAGCCTAAGCCTAGGGGTGCCCTAGCCTAAGCCTAGGGGTTCCCTCGCCTAAGCCTAGGGGTGCCCTCGCCTAAGCCTACGGGTGCCCTAGCCTTAGGGTAGGGGAGCTCTAGTCTTAACCTAAGCCTAGGGGTGCCCTAGTCTAAGCCTAGGGGTGCCCTAACCTAAGCCTAGGTGTTCCCTAGCCTAAGGCTTGGGGAGCCCTAGCCTTAGCCTAATCCTAGGGGTGCCCTAGCCTAAACCTAGGGGTGCCCTAGCCTTAGGCTAGAGGAGCCCTAGCATTAGCCTAAGCTATGGATGCCCTAGCCTAAGCTTAGGGGTACCCTAGCCTAAGCATAGGGGTGCCCTAACATTAGGCTAGGGGACCCTAGCCTTAGGCTAAGCGTAGGGGTGCCCTAGCCTAAGCCTAGGGGTGCCCAAGCCTAAGCCTAGGGGTGCCCAAGCCTAAGCCTAGGGGTGCCCTAGCCTAAGCCTAGGGGTGCCATGGCCTAAGGCTAGGGGTACCCTAGTCTTAGGCTAGGGGAGCCCTAGTCTTAGCCTAAGCCTAGGGGTGCCCTAGCCTAAGCCTAGGGGTGCCCTAGCCTAAGCTTAGGGGTGCCCTAGCCTAAGCCTAGGGGTTCCCTAGCCTAAGCTTAGGGGTGCCCTAGCTTAAGCCTAGGGGTGCCCAAGCCTAAGTCCAGGGGTTCACTAGCCTTAGGCTAGGGGAGCCCTAGTATTAGCCTAATCCTAGGGGTGCCCTAGCCTAAGCCTATGGGTCCCCTAGCCTAAGCCTAGGGGTGCCCTACCCTTAGGCTAGGGGAGCCCTAGCCTTAGCCTAAGCCTAGGGGTGCCCTAGCCTAAGAATATGGGTGCCCTAGCATAAGCCTAGGGGTGCCCTAGCCTAAGCTTAGGGGTGCCCTAGCCTAAGTCTACGGGTGCCCTAACCTAAGCTTGGGGGTGCCCTAGCCTAAGCCTAGGGGTGCCCTAGCCTAAGCCTAGGGGTGCCCTAGCCTTAGCCTAATCCTAGGGGTGCCCTAGCCTTAGCCTAATCCTAGGGGTGCCCCAGCCTAAGACTAGGGGTGCCCTAGCCTAAGCCTAGGGGTGCCCTAGCCTAAGCCTAGGGGTGCCCTAGCCTTAGGCTATGGGAGCCCTAGCCTTAACCTAAGCCTAGGGGTGCCCTAGTCTAAGCCTACGGGTACCCTAGCCTTGGGCTAGGGGAGCCCTAGCCTTAGCCTAAGCCTAGGGGTGCCCTAGCCTAAGCTTAGGGGTGCCCTAGCCTAAGCCTAGGGGTGCCCTAGCCTTAGGCTAGGGGAGCCCTAGCCTTAGCCTAAGCCTAGGGGTGCCCTAGCCTAAGCCTAGGGGTGCCCTAGCCTAAGCCTAGGGGTGCCCTAGCCTTAGGCTATGGGAGCCCAAGCCTTCGCCTAAGCCAAGGGGTGTCCTAGTATAGCCTAGGGGTGGCCTAGCCTAAGCCTAGGGGTGCCCTAGGCTTAGGGTAGGGGAGCCCTAGCCTTAGCCTAAGCCTAGGGGTGCCCTAGCCTAAGCCTATGGGTGCCCTAGCCTATGCCTACGGGTGCCCTGGACTAAGCCTAGGGGTGCCCTATTCTTAGGCTAGGGGAGCCCTAGCGTTAGGCTAAGCGTAGGGGTGCCCTAGCCTAAGCCTAGGGGTGCCGAAGCCTTAGCCTAGGGGTGCCCAAGCCTAAGCCTAGGGGTGCCCTAGCCTTAGGCTATGGGAGCCCTAGCCTTAGCCTAAGCCTAGGGGTGCCCTAGCCTAAGCCTAGGGGTGCCCTGGCCTGAGGCTAGGTGTGCCCTAGTCTTAGGCTAGGGGAGCCCTAGCCTTAGCCTAAGCCTAGGTGTGCCCTAGCCTAAGCCTAGGGGTGCCCTAGCCTAAGCCTAGGGGTGCCCTAGTCTTAGGCTATGGGAGCACTAGCCTAAGCCTAAGTCAAGGGGTGTCGTAGTATAAGCCTAGGGGTGGCCTAGCCTAAGTCTAGGGGTGCCCTAGCCTTAGGGTAGGGGAGCCCTAGCCTTAGCCTAAGCCTAGGGGTACCCTAGCCTAAGCCTAGGGGTGCCCTAGTAAGCCTAGGGGTGCCCTTGCCTAATCCTAGGGGTACCCTAGCCTTAGGCAACGGGAGCCCTAGCCTTAGCCTAAGCCTAGGGGTGCCCTAGCCTACGCCAAGGGGTGCCCTAGCCTAAGCCTAGGGGTGCCCTAGCCTAAGAATAGGGGTGCCCTAGCCTAAGCCTAGGGGTGCCCTAGTCTTAGGCTAGGGGAGCCCTAGCCTTAGCCTTAGCCTAGGTGTGCCCTAGCCTAAGCCTAGGTGTGCCTAGCCTAAGCCTAGGGGTGCCCTAGTCTTAGGCTATGGGAGCACTAGCCTAAGCCTAAGCCAAGGGGTGTCGTAGTATAAGCCTAGGGGTGGCCTAGCCTAAGTCTAGGGGTGCCCTAGCCTTAGGGTAGGGGAGCCCTAGCCTTAGCCTAAGCGTAGGGGTACCCTAGCCTAAGCCTAGGGGTGCCCTAGTAAGCCTAGGGGTGCCCTTGCCTAATCCTAGGGGTACCCTAGCCTTAGGCAACGGGAGCCCTAGCCTTAGCCTAAGCCTAGGGGTGCCCTAGCCTACGCCTAGGGGTGCCCTAGCCTAAGCCTAGGGGTGCCCTAGCCTAAGAATAGGGGTGCCCTAGCCTAAGCCTAGGGGTGCCCTAGCCTAAGCTTAGGGGTGCGCTAGCCTTAGCCTAATCCTAGGGGTGCCCCAGCCTAAGACTAGGGGTGGCCTAGCCTAAGCCTAGGGGTGCCCTATCCTTAGGCTAGGTGAGCCCTAGCCTTAGCCTAAGCCTTGGGGTGCCCTAGCCTAACCTAGGGGTGCCCTAGCCTTAGGCTATAGGAGCCCTAGCCTTTGCCTAAGCCTAGGGGTGCCCTAGTCTAAGCCTAGGGGTACCCTAGCCTTGGGCTAGGGGAGCCCTAGCTTTAGCCTAAGCCTAGGGGTGCCCTAGCCTAAGCTTAGGGGTGCCCTAGCCTAAGCCTAGGGGTGCCCTAGCCTTAGGCTAGGGGTGCCCTAGCCTTAGGCTAGGGTAGCCCTAGTCTTAGCCTAAGCCTAGGGGTGCCCTAGCCTAAGCCTAGGGGTGCCCTAGCTTAAGCCTAGGGGTGCCCTAGTCTAAGCATAGGGGTGCCCTAACCTAAGCCTAGGGGTGACCTAGCATTAGGCTAGGGGAGCCCTAGCCTTAGCTTAAGCCTAGGGGTGGCCTAGCCTAAGTCTAGGGGTGCCCTAGCCTAAGCCTAGGGGTGCCCTTGCCTTAGTCTAGGGGAGCCCTATCCTTAGCCTAAGCCTTGTGGTACCCTAGCCTGAGCCTAGGGGTGCCCTAGCCTTAGGTTATGGGAGCCCTAGCCTTAGCCTAAGCCTAGGGGTGCCCTAGTCTAAGCCTAGGGGTGCCCTAGCCTAAGTCTAGGGGTGCCCTAGCCTAAGCCTAGGGGTGCCTTAGCCTTAGGCTAGGGGAGCCCTAGCCTTAGCTTAAGCCTAGGGGTGCCCTAGCTTAAGCCTAGTGGTGCCCTAGCCTAAGCCTAGGGGTACCCTAGCCTTAAGCTTGGGGAACCCTAGCCTTAGCCTAAGCCTAGGGGTGCCCTAGCCTAAGCCTAGGGGTGCCATAGCCTAAGCCTGGGGTTGCCCAAGCCTAAGCCTAAGGGTGCCCTAGCCTTAGGCTCGGGGAGCCCTAACCTAAGCCTAAGCCTAGTGGAGCCCTAGCCTAAGCCTAGTCGTGCCCTAGCCTAAGCCTAGGGGTGCACTAGCCGTAGCCTAAGGGAGCCTTAGCCTTAGCCTAAGCCTAGGGGTGCCCTAGCCTAAGCCTAGGGGTTCCCTCGCCTAAGCCTAGGGGTGCCCTAACCTAAGCCTAGGTGTTCCCTAGTCTAAGGCTTGGGGAGCCCTAGCCTTAGCCTAATCCTAGGGGTGCCCTAGCCTAAACCTAGGGGTGCCGTAGCCTTAGGCTAGAGGAGCCCTAGCATTAGCCAAAGCTACGGATGCCCTAGCCTAAGCTTAGGGGTACCCTAGCCTAAGCCTAGGGGTGCCCTAGCATTAGGCTAGGGGACCCTAGCCTTAGGCTAAGCGTAGGGGTGCCCTAGCCTAAGCCTAGGGGTGCCCAAGCCTAAGCCTAGGGGTGCCCAAGCCTAAGCATAGGGGTGCCCTAGCCTAAGCCTAGGGGTGCCCTGTCTTAAGGCTAGGGGTACCCTAGTCTTAGGCTAGGGGAGCCCTAGACTTAGCCTAAGCCTAGGGGTGCCCTAGCCTAAGCCTAGGGGTGCCCTAGCCTAAGCTTAGGGGTGCCCTAGCCTAAGCCTAGGGGTTCCCTAGCCTAAGCTTAGGGGTGTCCTAGCTTAAGCCTAGGGGTGCCCAAGCCTAAGCCCAGGGGTTCACTAGCCTTAGGCTAGGGGAGCCCTAGTATTAGCCTAATCCTAGGGGTGCCCTAGCCTAAGCCTATGGGTCCCCTAGCCTAAGCCTAGGGGTGCCCTAGCCTTAGGTTAGGGGAGCCCTAGCCTTAGCCTAAGCCTTGGGGTGCCGTAGCCTAAGCCTAGGGGTGCCCTAGCCTAAGCCTAGGGGTGCCCTAGCCTAAGCTTAGGGGTGCCCTAGTCTAAGCCTAAGCCTATTGGTGCCCTAGCCTAAACCTATTGGTGCCCTAGCCTAAGCCTAGGGGTGCCCTACCCTTAGGCTAGGGGAGCCCTATCCTTAGCCTAAGCCTAGGGGTGCCCTAGCCTAAGAATAGGGGTGCCCTAGCCTAAGCCTAGGGGTGCCCTAGCCTAAGCTTAGGGGTGCCCTAGCCTAAGTCTACGGGTGCCCTAACCTAAGCTTGGGGGTGCCCTAGCCTAAGTCTAGGAGTGCCCTAGCCTAAGCCTAGGGGTGCCCTAGCCTTAGCCTAATCCTAGGGGTGCCCCAGTCTAAGACTAGGGGTGCCCTAGCCTAAGCCTAGGGGTGCCCTAGCCTAAGCCTAGGGGTGGCCTAGCCTAAGGCTATGGGAGCCCTAGCCTTAACCTAAGCCTAGAGGAGCCCTAGTCTAAGCCTACGGGTACCCTAGCCTTGGGCTAGGGGAGCCCTAGCCTTAGCCTAAGCCTAGGGGTGCCCTAGCCTAAGCTTAGGGGTGCCCTAGCCTAAGCCTAGGGGTGCCCTAGCCTTAGGCTAGGGGAGCTCTAGCCTTAGCCTAAGCCTAGGGGTGCCCTAGCCTAAGCTTAGGGGTGCCCTAGCCTAAGCCTAGGGGTGCCCTAGCCTTAGGCTATGGGAGCCGAAGCCTTAGCCTAAGCCAAGGGGTGTCCTAGTATAGCCTAGGGGTGGCCTAGCCTAAGTCTAGGGGTGCCCTAGGCTTAGGGTAGGGTAGCCCTAGCCTTAGCCTAAGCCTAGGGGTGCCCTAGCCTAAGCCTAGGGGTGCCAAAGCCTTAGCCTAGGGGTGCCCAAGCCTAAGCCTAGGGGTGCCCTAGCCTTAGGCTATGGGAGCCCTAGCCTTAGCCTAAGCCTAGGGGTGCCCTGGCCTAAGGCTAGGTGTGCCCTAGTCTTAGGCTAGGGGAGCCCTAGCCTTAGCCTAAGCCTAGGTGTGCCCTAGCCTAAGCCTAGGGGTGCCCTACCCTAAGCCTAGGGGTGCCCTAGCCTTAGGCTATGGGAGCACTAGCCTAAGCCTAAGCCAAGGGGTGTCGTAGTATAAGCCTAGGGGTGGCCTAGCCTAAGTCTAGTGGTGCCCTAGCCTTAGGGTAGGGGAGCCCTAGCCTTAGCCTAAGCCTAGGGGTACCCTAGCCTAAGCCTAGGGGTGCCCTAGCCTAAGCCTAGGGGTGCCCTAGTAAGCCTAGGGGTGCCCTTGCCTAATCCTAGGGGTACCCTAGCCTTAGGCAACGGGAGCCCTAGCCTTAGCCTAAGCCTAGGGGTGCCCTAGCCTAAGCCTAGAGGTGCCCTAGCCTAAGCCTAGGGGTGCCCTAGCCTAAGCTTAGGGGTGCGCTAGCCTTAGCCTAATCCTAGGGGTGCCCCAGCCTAAGACTAGGGGTGGCCAAGCCTAAGCCTAGGGGTGCCCTAGCCTTAGGCTAGGCGAGCCCTAGCCTTAGCCTAAGCCTTGGGGTGCCCTAGCCTAAGCCTAGGGGTGCCCTAGCCTTAGGCTATGGGAGCCCTAGCCTTTGCCTAAGCCTAGGGGTGCCCTAGTCTAAGCCTAGGGGTACCCTAGCCTTGGGCTAGGGGAGCCCTAGCCTTAGCCTAAGCCTAGGGGTGCCCTAGCCTAAGCTTAGGGGTGCCCTAGCCTAAGCCTAGGGGTTCCCTAGCCTAAGCTTAGGGGTGTCCTAGCTTAAGCCTAGGGGTGCCCAAGCCTAAGCCCAGGGGTTCACTAGCCTTAGGCTAGGGGAGCCCTAGTATTAGCCTAATCCTAGGGGTGCCCTAGCCTAAGCCTATGGGTCCCCTAGCCTAAGCCTAGGGGTGCCCTAGCCTTAGGTTAGGGGAGCCCTAGCCTTAGCCTAAGCCTTGGGGTGCCGTAGCCTAAGCCTAGGGGTGCCCTAGCCTAAGCCTAGGGGTGCCCTAGCCTAAGCTTAGGGGTGCCCTAGTCTAAGCCTAAGCCTATTGGTGCCCTAGCCTAAACCTATTGGTGCCCTAGCCTAAGCCTAGGGGTGCCCTACCCTCAGGCTAGGGGAGCCCTATCCTTAGCCTAAGCCTAGGGGTGCCCTAGCCTAAGAATAGGGGTGCCCTAGCCTAAGCCTAGGGGTGCCTTAGCCTAAGCTTAGGGGTGCCCAAGCCTAAGTCTACGGGTGCCCTAACCTAAGCTTGGGGGTGCCCTAGCCTAAGCCTAGGAGTGCCCTAGCCTAAGCCTAGGGGTGCCCTAGCCTTAGCCTAATCCTAGGGGTGCCCCAGTCTAAGACTAGGGGTGCCCTAGCCTAAGCCTAGGGGTGCCCTAGCCTAAGCCTAGGGGTGGCCTAGCCTTAGGCTATGGGAGCCCTAGCCTTAACCTAAGCCTAGAGGAGCCCTAGTCTAAGCCTACGGGTACCCTAGCCTTGGGCTAGGGGAGCCCTAGCCTTAGCCTAAGCCTAGGGGTGCCCTAGCCTAAGCTTAGGGGTGCCCTAGCCTAAGCCTAGGGGTGCCCTAGCCTTAGGCTAGGGGAGCTCTAGCCTTAGCCTAAGCCTAGGGGTGCCCTAGCCTAAGCTTAGGGGTGCCCTAGCCTAAGCCTAGGGGTGCCCTAGCCTTAGGCTATGGGAGCCGAAGCCTTAGCCTAAGCCAAGGGGTGTCCTAGTATAGCCTAGGGGTGGCCTAGCCTAAGTCTAGGGGTGCCCTAGGCTTAGGGTAGGGGAGCCCTAGCCTTAGCCTAAGCCTAGGGGTGCCCCAGCCTAAGCCTAGGGGTGCCAAAGCCTTAGCCTAGGGGTGCCCAAGCCTAAGCCTAGGGGTGCCCTAGCCTTAGGCTATGGGAGCCCTAGCCTTAGCCTAAGCCTAGGGGTGCCCTGGCCTAAGGCTAGGTGTGCCCTAGTCTTAGGCTAGGGGAGCCCTAGCCTTAGCCTAAGCCTAGGTGTGCCCTAGCCTAAGCCTAGGGGTGCCCTAGCCTAAGCCTAGGGGTGCCCTAGCCTTAGGCTATGGGAGCACTAGCCTAAGCCTAAGCCAAGGGGTGTCGTAGTATAAGCCTAGGGGTGGCCTAGCCTAAGTCTAGTGGTGCCCTAGCCTTAGGGTAGGGGAGCCCTAGCCTTAGCCTAAGCCTAGGGGTACCCTAGCCTAAGCCTAGGGGTGCCCTAGCCTAAGCCTAGGGGTGCCCTAGTAAGCCTAGGGGTGCCCTTGCCTAATCCTAGGGGTACCCTAGCCTTAGGCAATGGGAGCCCTAGCCATAGCCTAAGCCTAGGGGTGCCCTAGCCTAAGCCTAGAGGTGCCCTAGCCTAAGCCTAGGGGTGCCCTAGCCTAAGCTTAGGGGTGCGCTAGCCTTAGCCTAATCCTAGGGGTGCCCCAGCCTAAGACTAGGGGTGGCCAAGCCTAAGCCTAGGGGTGCCCTAGCCTTAGGCTAGGCGAGCCCTAGCCTTAGCCTAAGCCTTGGGGTGCCCTAGCCTAAGCCTAGGGGTGCCCTAGCCTTAGGCTATGGGAGCCCTAGCCTTTGCCTAAGCCTAGGGGTGCCCTAGTCTAAGCCTAGGGGTACCCTAGCCTTGGGCTAGGGGAGCCCTAGCCTTAGCCTAAGCCTAGGGGTGCCCTAGCCTAAGCTTAGGGGTGCCCTAGCCTAAGCCTAGGGGTGCCCTAGCCTTAGGCTAGGGGTGCCCTAGCCTTAGGCTAGGGTAGCCCTAGCCTTAGCCTAAGCCTAGGGGTGCCCTAGCCTTAGGCTAGGGGAGCTCTAGCCTTAGCCTAAGCCTAGGGGTGCCCTAGCCTAAGCTTAGGGGTGCCCTAGCCTAAGCCTAGGGGTGCCCTAGCCTTAGGCTATGGGAGCCGAAGCCTTAGCCTAAGTCAAGGGGTGTCCTAGTATAGCCTAGGGGTGGCCTAGCCTAAGTCTAGGGGTGCCCTAGGCTTAGGGTAGGGGAGCCCTAGCCTTAGCCTAAGCCTAGGGGTGCCCTAGCCTAAGCCTAGGGGTGCCAAAGCCTTAGCCTAGGGGTGCCCAAGCCTAAGCCTAGGGGTGCCCTAGCCTTAGGCTATGGGAGCCCTAGCCTTAGCCTAAGCCTAGGGGTGCCCTGGCCTAAGGCTAGGTGTGCCCTAGTCTTAGGCTAGGGGAGCCCTAGCCTTAGCCTAAGCCTAGGTGTGCCCTAGCCTAAGCCTAGGGGTGCCCTAGCCTAAGCCTAGGGGTGCCCTAGCCTTAGGCTATGGGAGCACTAGCCTAAGCCTAAGCCAAGGGGTGTCGTAGTATAAGCCTAGGGGTGGCCTAGCCTAAGTCTAGGGGTGCCCTAGCCTTAGGGTAGGGGAGCCCTAGCCTTAGCCTAAGCCTAGGGGTACCCTAGCCTAAGCCTAGGGGTGCCCTAGCCTAAGGCTAGGGGTGCCCTAGTAAGCCTAGGGGTGCCCTTGCCTAATCCTAGGGGTACCCTAGCCTTAGGCAACGGGAGCCCTAGCCTTAGCCTAAGCCTAGGGGTGCCCTAGCCTAAGCCTAGAGGTGCCCTAGCCTAAGCCTAGGGGTGCCCTAGCCTAAGCTTAGGGGTGCGCTAGCCTTAGCCTAATCCTAGGGGTGCCCCAGCCTAAGACTAGGGGTGGCCAAGCCTAAGCCTAGGGGTGCCCTAGCCTTAGGCTAGGCGAGCCCTAGCCTTAGCCTAAGCCTTGGGGTTCCCTAGCCTAAGCCTAGGGGTGCCCTAGCCTTAGGCTATGGGAGCCCTAGCCTTTGCCTAAGCCTAGGGGTGCCCTAGTCTAAGCCTAGGGGTACCCTAGCCTTAGGCTATGGGAGCCCTAGCCTTTGCCTAAGCCTAGGGGTGCCCTAGTCTAAGCCTAGGGGTACCCTAGCCTTAGGCTAGGGTAGCCCTAGCCTTAGCCTAAGCCTAGGGGTGCCCTAGCCTAAGCCTAGGGGTGCCCTAGCTTAAGCCTAGGGGTGCCCTAGTCTAAGCCTAGGGGTGCCCTAACCTAAGCCTAGGGTTGACCTAGCCTTAGGCTAGGGGAGCCCTAGCCTTAGCTTAAGCCTAGGGGTGGCCTAGCCTAAGTCTAGGGGTGCCCTAACCTAAGCCTAGGGGTGCCCTTGCCTTAGTCTAGGGGAGCCCTATCCTTAGCCTAAGCCTTGTGGTACCCTAGCCTGAGCCTAGGGGTGCCCTAGCCTTAGGCTATGGGAGCCCTAGCCTTAGCCTAAGCCTAGGGGTGCCCTAGTCTAAGCCTAGGGGTGCCCTAACCTAAGCCTAGGGGTGCCCTAGCCTAAGCCTAGGGGTGCCCCAGCCTTAGGCTAGGGGTGCCCTAGCCTTAGATTAGGGTAGCCCTACCCTTAGCCTAAGCCTAGGGGTGCCCTAGCCTAAGCCTCGGGGTGCCCTAGCTTAAGCCTAGGGGTGCCCTAGCCTAAGCCTAGGGGTGCCCTAGCCTAAGTCTAGGGTGCCCTAGCCTAAGTCTAGGGGTGCCCTAGCCTAAGCCTAGGGGTGCCTTAGCCTTAGGCTAGGGGAGCCCTAGCCTTAGCTTAAGCCTAGGGGTGCCCTAGCTTAAGCCTAGGGGTGCCCTAGCCTAAGCCTAGGGGTGCCCTAGCCTTAAGCTTGGGGAACCCTAGCCTTAGCCTAAGCCTAGGGGTGCCATAGCCTAAGCCTAGGGTTGCCCAAGCCTAAGCCTAAGGGTGCCCTAGCCTTAGGCTCGGGGAGCCCTAGCCTAAGCCTAAGCCTAGTGGAGCCCTAGCCTAAGCCTAGTCGTGCCCTAGCCTAAGCCTAGGGGTGCACTAGCCGTAGCCTAAGGGAGCCTTAGCCTTAGCCTAAGCCTCGGGGTGCCCTAGCTTAAGCCTAGGGGTGCCCTAGCCTAAGCCTAGGGGTGCCCTAGCCTAAGTCTAGGGTGCCCTAGCCTAAGTCTAGGGGTGCCCTAGCCTAAGCCTAGGGGTGCCTTAGCCTTAGGCTAGGGGAGCCCTAGCCTTAGCTTAAGCCTAGGGGTGCCCTAGCTTAAGCCTAGGGGTGCCCTAGCCTAAGCCTTGGGGTGCCCTAGCCTTAAGCTTGGGGAACCCTAGCCTTAGCCTAAGCCTAGGGGTGCCATAGCCTAAGCCTAGGGTTGCCCAAGCCTAAGCCTAAGGGTGCCCTAGCCTTAGGCTCGGGGAGCCCTAGCCTAAGCCTAAGCCTAGTGGAGCCCTAGCCTAAGCCTAGTCGTGCCCTAGCCTAAGCCTAGGGGTGCACTAGCCGTAGCCTAAGGGAGCCTTAGCCTTAGCCTAAGCCTAGGGGTGCCCTAGCCTAAGCCTAGGGGTTCCCTCGCCTAAGCCTAGGGGTGCCCTCGCCTAAGCCTACGGGTGCCCTAGCCTTAGGGTAGGGGAGCTCTAGTCTTAACCTAAGCCTAGGGGTGCCCTAGTCTAAGCCTAGGGGTGCCCTAACGTAAGCCTAGGTGTTCCCTAGCCTAAGGCTTGGGGAGCCCTAGCCTTAGCCTAATCCTAGGGGTGCCCTAGCCTAAACCTAGGGGTGCCCTAGCCTTAGGCTAGAGGAGCCCTAGCATTAGCCTAAGCTACGGATGCCCTAGCCTAAGCTTAGGGGTACCCTAGCCTAAGCCTAGGGGTGCCCTAGCATTAGGCTAGGGGACCCTAGCCTTAGGCTAAGCGTAGGGGTGCCCTAGCCTAAGCCTAGGGGTGCCCAAGCCTAAGCCTAGGGGTGCCCAAGCCTAAGCCTAGGGGTGCCCTAGCCTAAGCCTAGGGGTGCCCTGGCCTAAGGCTAGGGGTACCCTTGTCTTAGGCTAGGGGAGCCCTAGTCTTAGCCTAAGCCTAGGGGTGCCCTAGCCTAAGCCTAGGGGTGCCCTAGCCTAAGCTTAGGGATGCCCTAGCCTAAGCCTAGGGGTTCCCTAACCTAAGCTTAGGGGTGCCCTAGCTTAAGCCTAGGGGTGCCCAAGCCTAAGCCCAGGGGTTCCCTAGCCTTAGGCTAGGGGAGCCCTAGTATTAGCCTAATCCTAGGGGTGCCCTAGCCTAAGCCTATGGGTCCCCTAGCCTAAGCCTAGGGGTGCCCTAGCCTTAGGCTAGGGGAGCCCTAGCCTTAGCCTAAGCATTGGGGTGCCGTAGCCTAAGCCTAGGGGTGCCCTAGCCTAAGCCTAGTGGTGCCCTAGCCTAAGCTTAGGGGTGCCCTAGTCTAAGCCTAAGCCTATTGGTGCCCTAGCCTAAACCTATTGGTGCCCTAGCCTAAGCCTAGGGGTGCCCTACCCTTAGGCTAGGGGAGCCCTAGCCTAAGCTTAGGGGTGCGCTAGCCTTAGCCTAATCCTAGGGGTGCCCCAGCCTAAGACTAGGGGTGGCCAAGCCTAAGCCTAGGGGTGCCCTAGCCTTAGGCTAGGTGAGCCCTAGCCTTAGCCTAAGCCTTGGGGTGCCCTAGCCTAAGCCTAGAGGTGCCCTAGCCTAAGCCTAGGGGTGCCCTAGCCTAAGCTTAGGGGTGCGCTAGCCTTAGACTAATCCTAGGGGTGCCCCAGCCTAAGACTAGGGGTGGCCAAGCCTAAGCCTAGGGGTGCCCTAGCCTTAGGCTAGGTGAGCCCTAGCCTTAGCCTAAGCCTTGGGGTGCCCTAGCCTAAGCCTAGGGGTGCCCTAGCCTTAGGCTATGGGAGCCCTAGCCTTTGCCTAAGCCTAGGGGTGCCCTAGTCTAAGCCTAGGGGTACCCTAGCCTTGGGCTAGGGGAGCCCTAGCCTTAGCCTAAGCCTAGGGGTGCCCTAGCCTAAGCTTAGGGGTGCCCTAGCCTAAGCCTAGGGGTGCCCTAGCCTTAGGCTAGGGGTGCCCTAGCCTTAGGCTAGGGTAGCCCTAGCCTTAGCCTAAGCCTAGGGGTGCCCTAGCCTAAGCCTAGGGGTGCCCTAGCTTAAGCCTAGGGGTGCCCTAGTCTAAGCCTAGGGGTGCCCTAACCTAAGCCTAGGGTTGACCTAGCCTTAGGCTAGGGGAGCCCTAGCCTTAGCTTAAGCCTAGGGGTGGCCTAGCCTAAGTCTAGGGGTGCCCTAACCTAAGCCTAGGGGTGCCCTTGCCTTAGTCTCGGGGAGCCCTATCCTTAGCCTAAGCCTTGTGGTACCGTAGCCTGAGCCTAGGGGTGCCCTAGCCTTAGGCTATGGGAGCCCTAGCCTTAGCCTAAGCCTAGGGGTGCCCTAGTCTAAGCCTAGGGGTGCCCTAGCCTAAGCCTAGGGGTGCCCTAGCCTAAGCCTAGGGGTGCCCCAGCCTTAGGCTAGGGGTGCCCTAGCCTTAGATTAGGGTAGCCCTACCCTTAGCCTAAGCCTAGGGGTGCCCTAGCCTAAGCCTCGGGGTGCCCTAGCTTAAGCCTAGGGGTGCCCTAGCCTAAGCCTAGGGGTGCCCTAGCCTAAGTCTAGGGTGCCCTAGCTTAAGCCTAGGGGTGCCCTAGCCTAAGCCTAGGGGTGCCCTAGCCTAAGTCTAGGGTGCCCTAGCCTAAGTCTAGGGGTGCCCTAGCCTAAGCCTAGGGGTGCCTTAGCCTTAGGCTAGGGGAGCCCTAGCCTTAGCTTAAGCCTAGGGGTGCCCTAGCTTAAGCCTAGGGATGCCCTAGCCTAAGCCTTGGGGTGCCCTAGACTTAAGCTTGGGGAACCCTAGCCTTAGCCTAAGCCTAGGGGTGCCATAGCCTAAGCCTAGGGTTGCCCAAGCCTAAGCCTAAGGGTGCCCTAGCCTTAGGCTCGGGGAGCCCTAGCCTAAGCCTAAGCCTAGTGGAGCCCTAGCCTAAGCCTAGTCGTGCCCTAGCCTAAGCCTAGGGGTGCACTAGCCGTAGCCTAAGGGAGCCTTAGCCTTAGCCTAAGCCTAGGGGTGCCCTAGCCTAAGCCTAGGGGTTCCCTCGCCTAAGCCTAGGGGTGCCCTCGCCTAAGTCTAGGGTGCCCTAGCCTTAGGGTAGGGGAGCTCTAGTCTTAACCTAAGCCTAGGGGTGCCCTATTCTAAGCCTAGGGGTGCCCTAACGTAAGCCTAGGTGTTCCCTAGCCTAAGGCTTGGGGAGCCCTAGCCTTAGCCTAATCCTAGGGGTGCCCTAGCCTAAACCTAGGGGTGCCCTAGCCTTAGGCTAGAGGAGCCCTAGCATTAGCCTAAGCTACGGATGCCCTAGCCTAAGCTTAGGGGTACCCTAGCCTAAGCCTAGGGGTGCCCTAGCATTAGGCTAGGGGACCCTAGCCTTAGGCTAAGCGTAGGGGTGCCCTAGCCTAAGCCTAGGGGTGCCCAAGCCTAAGCCTAGGGGTGCCCAAGCCTAAGCCTAGGGGTGCCCTAGCCTAAGCCTAGGGGTGCCCTGGCCTAAGGCTAGGGGTACCCTTGTCTTAGGCTAGGGGAGCCCTAGTCTTAGCCTAAGCCTAGGGGTGCCCTAGCCTAAGCCTAGGGGTGCCCTAGCCTAAGCTTAGGGGTGCCCTAGCCTAAGCCTAGGGGTTCCCTAGCCTAAGCTTAGGGGTGCCCTAGCTTAAGCCTAGGGGTGCCCAAGCCTAAGCCCAGGGGTTCCCTAGCCTTAGGCTAGGGGAGCCCTAGTATTAGCCTAATCCTAGGGGTGCCCTAGCCTAAGCCTATGGGTCCCCTAGCCTAAGCCTAGGGGTGCCCTAGCCTTAGGCTAGGGGAGCCCTAGCCTTAGCCTAAGCATTGGGGTGCCGTAGCCTAAGCCTAGGGGTGCCCTAGCCTAAGCCTAGTGGTGCCCTAGCCTAAGCTTAGGGGTGCCCTAGTCTAAGCCTAAGCCTATTGGTGCCCTAGCCTAAACCTATTGGTGCCCTAGCCTAAGCCTAGGGGTGCCCTACCCTTAGGCTAGGGGAGCCCTAGCCTTAGCCTAAGCCTAGGGGTGCCCTAGCCTAAGCCTAGGGGTGCCCTAGCCTAAGCCTAGAGGTGCCCTAGCCTAAGCTTAGGGGTGCCCTAGCCTAAGTCTACGGGTGCCCTAACCTAAGCATGGGGGTGCCCTAGCCTAAGCCTAGGGGTGCCCTAGCCAAAGCCTAGGGGTGCCCTAGCCTTAGCCTAATCCTAGTAGTGCCCCAGCCTAAGACTAGGTGTGCCCTAGCCTAAGCCTACGGGTGCCCTAGCCTAAGCCTAGGGGTGCCCTAGCCTTAGGCTATGGGAGCCCTAGCCTTAACCTAAGCCTAGGGGTGCCCTAGTCTAAGCCTACGGGTACCCTAGCCTTGGGCTAGGGGAGCCCTAGCCTTAGCCTAAGCCTAGGGGTGCCCTAGCCTAAGCTTAGGGGTGCCCTAGCCTAAGCCTAGGGGTGCCCTAGCCTTAGGCTAGGGGTGCCCTAGCCTTAGGCTAGGGTAGCCCTAGCCTTAGCCTAACCCTAGGGGTGCCCTAGCCTAAGCCTAGGGGTGCCCTAGCCTAATCCTAGGGGTGCCCTAGCCTAAGCCTAGGGGTGCCCTAGCGTAAGTGTAGGGGTGCCCTAACCTAAGCCTAGGGGTGCCCTAGCCTTAGGCTAGGGGAGCCCAAGCCTTAGTTTAAGCCTAGGGGTGGCCTACACTAAGTCTAGTGGTTCCCTAGCCTAAGGCTAGGGGATCCCTAGCCTTAGCCTAAGCTTAGGGGTGCCCTAGCCTAAGCCTAGGGGTACCATAGCCTAAGCCTAGGGGTGCCCAAGCCTAAGCCTAGGGGTGCCCTCGCCTAAGCCTAGGGGTGCCCTCGCCTAAGCCTACGGGTGCCCTAGCCATAGGGTAGGGGAGCCCTAGTCTTAACTTAAGCCTAGGGGTGCCCGAGCCTAAGCCTAGGGGTGCCCTAGCCTAAGCCTAGGTGTGCCTTAGCCTAAGCCTAGGGGTGCCATAGCCTAAGCCTAGGGGTGCCGAAGCCTAAGCCTAAGGGTGCCCTAGCCTTAGGCTCGGGGAGCCCTAGCCTAAGCCTAAGCCTAGTGGAGCCCTAGCCTAAGACTAGTGGTGCCCTAGCCTAAGCCTAGGGGTGCCCTAGCCTAAGCATAGGGGTGCCCTAGCCTTAGTCTCGGGGAGCCCTAGCCTTAGCCTAAGCCTAGAGGTGCCCTAGCGTAAGCCTAGGGGTGCCTTAGACTAAGCCTAGGGGTGCCCTAGCCTTAGGCTATGGGAGCCCTAGCCTTAGCCTAAGCATAGGGGTGCCCTAGCCTAAGCTTAGGAGTGCCCTGGCCTAAGGCTAGGGGTGCCCTAGTGTTAGGCTAGGGGAGCCCTAGCCTTAGCCTAAGCCTAGGTGTGCCCTAGCCTAAGCCTAGGGGTGCCCTAGCCTAAGCCTAGGGGTGCCCTACCCTAAGCCTAGGGGTGCCCTAGCCTAAGCTTAGGGGTGCCCTAGCCTAAGCCTAGGGGTGCCCTAGCCTAAGCTTAGGGGTTCCCTAGCTTAAGCCTAGGGGTGCCCTAGCCTAAGCCCAGGGGCGACCTAGCCTTAGGCTAGGGGAGACCTAGTCTTAGCCTAATCCTAGGGGTGCCCTAGCCTAAGCCTATGGGTGCCCTAGCCTAAGCCTAGGGATGCCCTAGCCTTAGGTTAGGGGAGCCCTAGCCTTAGCCTAAGCCTTGGGGTGCCCTAGCCTAAGCCTAGGGGTGCCCTAGCCTAAGCCTATGGGTGCCCTAGCCTAAGCTTAGGGGTGCCCTAGACTAAGCCTAAGCCTATTGATGCCCTAGCCTAAACCTATTGGTGCCCTAGCCTAAGCCTACGGGTGCCTTAGCCTTAGGCTAGGGGAGCCCTAGCCTTAGCCTAAGCCTAGGGGTACCCTAGCCTAAGCCTAGGGGCGCCATCGCCTAAGCCTAGGGGTGTCCTAGCCTAAGCCTAGGGGTTCCCTAGCCTAAGCCTAGGGGTGTCCCAGCCTAAGCCTAGGTGTGCCCTAGCCTTAGGCTAGGGGAGCCCTAGCCTTAGCCTAAGCCTAGGGGTGCCCTAGCCTAAGCCTAGGGGTGCCCTACCCTAAGCCTAGGGGTGCCCCAGCCTTAGGCTATGGGAGTACTAGCCTTAGACTTACCCAAGGTGTGTCCTAGTATAAGCGTAGGGGTGCCCTAGCCTAAGCCTAGGGGTGCCCTGGACTAAGCCTTGGTGTGCCCTAGTCTTAGGCTACGGTAGCCCTAGCCTTAGCCTAAGCCTAGGGGTGCCCTAGCCTAAGCCTAGGGGTGCCCTAGCCTAAGACTAGGGGTGCCCTAGTAGCCTAGGTGTGCCCTAGCCTAAACCTAGGGGTACCCTAGCCTTAGTTCAGGGGAGCCCTAGCCTTAGCCTAAGCCTAGGGGTGCCCTAGCCTAAGCCTAGGGGTGCCCTAGCCTAAGCCTAGGGGTGCCCAAGCCTAAGCCTAGGGGTGCACAAGCCTAAGCCTCGGGGTGCCCTAGCCTAAGCCTACGGGTGCCCTGGCCTAAGGCTAGGGGTGCCCTAGTCTTAGGCTAGGGGAGCCCTAGCCTTAGCCTAGGCCTAGGGGTGTCCTAGCCTAAGCCTAGGGGTGCCCTAGCTTAAGCTTAGGGGTGCCCTAGCCTAAGCCTAGGGGTGCCCTAGCCTAAGCCTAGGGGTGCCCAAGCCTAAGCCCAGGGGTTCCCTAGCCTTAACCTAAGGGAGCCCTAGTCTTAACCTAATCCTAGGGGTGCCCTAGCCTAAGCCTATGGCTCCCTAGCCTAAGCCTAGGGGTGCCCTAGCCTTAGGCTAGGGGAGACCTAGCCTTAGCCTAAGCCTTGGGGTGCCCTAGCCTAAGCCTAGGGGTGCCCTAGCCTAAGCCTAGGGGTGCCCAAGCCTAAGCCCAGGGGTTCCCTAGCCTTAACCTAAGGGAGCCCTAGTCTTAACCTAATCCTAGGGGTGCCCTAGCCTAAGCCTATGGCTCCCTAGCCTAAGCCTAGGAGTGCCCTAGCCTTAGGCTAGGGGAGCCCTAGCCTTAGCCTAAGCCTTGGGGTGCCTTAGCCTAAGCCTAGGGGTGCCCTAGCCTAAGCCTATGGGTGCCCTAGCCTAAGCCTAGGGATGCCCTAGCCTTAGGTTAGGGGAGCCCTAGCCTTAGCCTAAGCCTTGGGGTGCCCTAGCCTAAGCCTAGGGGTGCCCTAGCCTAAGCCTATGGGTGCCCTAGCCTAAGCCAAGGGGTGCCATAGCCTAAGCTTAGGGGTGCCCTTGTATAAGCCTAAGCCTATTGGTGCACTAGCCTTAGGCTAGGGGAGCCCTAGCCTTAGCCTAAGCCTTGGGGTGCCTTAGCCTAAGCCTAGGGGTGCCCTAGCCTAAGCCTATGGGTGCCCTAGCCTAAGCCTAGGGATGCCCTAGCCTTAGGTTAGGGGAGCCCTAGCCTTAGCCTAAGCCTAGAGGCGCCATCGCCTAAGCCTAGGGGTGTCCTAGCCTAAGCCTAGGGGTTCTCTAGCCTAAGCCTAGGGGTGTCCCAGCCTAAGCCTAGGTGTGCCCTAGCCTTAGGCTAGGGGAGCCCTAGACTTAGGCTAAGCCTAGGGGTGCCCTAGCCTAAGCCTAGGGGTGCCCTACCCTAAGCCTAGGGGTGCCCCAGCCTTAGGCTATGGGAATCCTAGCCTTAGCCTTAGCCAAGGTGTGTCCTAGTATAAGCCTAGGTGTGCCCTAGCCTAAGCCTAGGGGTGCCCTGGACTAAGCCTTGGTGTGCCCTAGACTTAGGCTAGGGTAGCCCTAGCCTTAGCCTAAGCCTAGGGGTGCCCTAGCCTAAGACTAGGGGTGCCCTAGTAGCCTAGGTGTGCCCTAGCCTAAACCTAGGGGTACCCTAGCCTTAGTTCAGGGGAGCCCTAGCTTTATCCTAAGCCTAGGGGTGCCCTAGCCTAAGCCTAGGGGTGCCCAAGCCTAAGCCTAGGGGTGCCCAAGCCTAAGCCTCGGGGTGCCCTAGCCTAAGCCTAGGGGTGCCCTGGCCTAAGGCTAGGGGTGCCCTAGTCTTAGGCTAGGGGAGCCCTAGCCTTAGCCTAAGCCTAGGGGTGTCCTAGCCTAAGCCTAGGGGTGCCCTAGCTTAAGCTTAGGGGTGCCCTAGCCTAAGCCTAGGGGTGCCCTAGCCTAAGCTTTGGGGGGCCCTAGCTTAAGCCTAGGGGTGCCCAAGCCTAAGCCCAGGGGTTCCCTAGCCTTAACCTAAGGGAGCCCTAGTCTTAGCATAATCCTAGGGGTGCCCTAGCCTAAGCCTAAGCCTTGGGGTGCCATAGCCTCAGCCTAGGGGTGCCCTAACCTAAGCTTAGGGGTGCCCTTGTCTAAGCCTAAGCCTATTGGTGCACTAGCCTTAGGCTAGGGGAGCCCTAGCCTTAGCCTAAGCCTTGGGGTGCCTTAGCCTAAGCCTAGGGGTGCCCTAGCCTAAGCCTAGGGGTGCCCTAGCCTACGCTTAGTGGTGCCCTAGCCTAAGCCTAGGGGTGCCCTAGCCTAACCTTATGGGTGCCCTGGCCTAAGCTTAGGGGTGCCCTAGCCAAAGCCTACGGGTGCCCTAACCTAAGCTTAGGGGTGCCCTAGCCTAAGCCTAGGGGTGCCCTAGACTAAGACTAGGGGTGCCCTAGCCTTAGGCTAGGGGAGCCCTAGCCTTAGCCTAATCCTAGGGGTGCCTTAGCCTAAGACTAGGGGTGCCCTAGCCTAAGCTTAGGGGTGCCCTAGCCTTAGGCTTGGGGAACCCTATCCTTAGCCTAAGCGTAGGGGTGCTCTAGCCTAAGCCTAGGGGTGCCGTAGCCTAAGCCTTGGGGTGCCCTAGCCTAAGTTTAGTGGTGCCCTAGCCTAAGCCTACGGGTGCCCTAGCCTAAGCCTAGGGGTACCCTTGCCTTAGGCAAGGGGAGCCCTAGCCTAAGCCAAAGCCTAGGGGTGCCCTAGCCTAAGCCTAGGGGTGCCCTAGCCTAAGCGTTGGGGTGCCCTAGCCTAAGCCTAGGGGTGCCCTATCCTAAGCCTAGGGGTGCCCTAGCCTTAGGCTAGGGGAGTCCTAGCCTTAGCCTAATCGTAGGTGTGCCCTAGCCTAAGCCTAGGGGTGCCCTAGGGTTAGGCAAGGGGAGCCCTAGCCTTAGCCTAAGCCTAGGGGTGCCCTAGCCTAAGCCTAGGGGTGCCATAGCCTAAGCCTTGGGGTGTCCTAGCCTAAGTTTAGGGGTGCCCTAGCCTAAGCCTACGGGTGCCCTAGCCTAAGCCTAAGCCTTGGGGTGCCTTAGCCTAAGCCTAGGGGTGCCCTAGCCTAAGCCTAGGGGTGCCCTAACCTACGCCTAGTGGTGCCCTAGCCTAAGCCTAGGGGTGCCCTAGCCTAACCTAACGGGTGCCCTAGCCTAAGCTTAGTGGTGCCCTAGCCAAAGCCTACGGGTGCCCTAACCTAAGCTTAGGGGTGCCCTAGCCTAAGCCTAGGGGTGCCCTAGACTAAGACTAGGGGTGCCCTAGCCTTAGGCTAGGGGAGCCCTAGCCTTAGCCTAATCCTAGTGGTGCCCTAGCCTAAGATTAGGGGTGCCCTAGCCTAAGCCTAGGGGTGCCCTAGCCTTAGGCTTGGGGAACCCTAGCCTTAGCCTAAGCGTAGGGGTGCCCTAGCCTAAGCGTAGGGGTGCCCTATCCTAAGCCTAGGGGTGCCCTAGTAAGCCTAGGGGTGCCCTAGCCTAAGCCTAGGGGTACCCTGGCCTTAGGCAAGGGGAGCCCTAGCCTAAGCCAAAGCTTAGGGGTGCCCTAGCCTAAGCCTAGGGGTGCCCTAGCCTAAGCCTTGGGGTGCCCTAGCCTAAGCCTAGGGGTGCCCTATCCTAAGCCTAGGGGTGCCCTAGCCTTAGGCTAGGGGAGTCCTAGCCTTAGCCTAAGCGTAGGTGTGCCCTAGCCTAAGCCTAGGGGTGCCCTAGGGTTAGGCAAGGGGAGCCCTAGCCTTAGCCTAAGCTTAGGGGTGCCCTAGCCTAAGCCTAGGGGTGCCATAGCCTAAGCCTTGGGGTGCCCTAGCCTAAGCCTACGGGTGCCCTAGTCTAAGCCTAGGGGTGCCCTAGCCTAAGCCTAGGGGTGCCCTAGGCTTAGGCTATGGGGCCCTAGCTTTAGCCTAAGCCTAGGGGTGCCCTAGCCTAAGCCTACGGGTGCCCTAGCCTAAGCCTAGGGGTGCCCTAGCCTAAGGCAAGGGGTGCCCTAGCCTTAGGCTATGGGGCCCTAGCTTTAGCCTAAGCCTAGAGGTGCCCTAGCCTTAGACAAGGGGTGTCCTAGCCTAAGCTTAGCGGTGCCCTAGCCTAAGCCTAGGGGTGCCCTAACCTAAGCCTAGGGGTGCCCTAGGGATAGACAAGGGGAGCCCTAGCCTTAGCCTAAGCCTAGGGGTGCCCTAGCCTAAGCCTAGGGGTGCCATAGCCAAAGCCTTCGGGTGCCCTAGCCTAAGCCTAGGGGTGCCCTATCCTAAGCCTAGGGGTGCCCTAGCCTTAGGCTAGGGGAGCCCTAGACTTAGCCTAAGCCTAGGGGTGCCCTAGCCTTAGGCTAGGGGAGCCCTACCTTAGCCTAAGCATAGTGGTGCCCCAGCCTAAGACTAGGGGTACCCTAGCCTAAGTGTAGGGGTGCCCTAGTGTAAGCCTAGGGGTGCCCTAGCCTAAGCCTAGGGGTGCCCTAGCCTAAGCCTAGGGGTGCCCGAACATAAGCCTAGGGGTGCCCTAGCCAAAGCCTAGGGGTGTCCTAGCCTTAGGCTAGGGGAGTCCTAGCCTTATCCTAAGCCTAGGGGTGCCCTAGCCTAAGCCTTGGGGTGCCCTATCCTAAGCCAAGGGGTGCCCTAGCCTAAGCCTAGGGGTGCCCTAGCCTTAGGCTAGGGGAGCCCTAGACTTAGCCTAAGCCTAGGGGTGCCCTAGCCTTAGGCTAGGGGAGCCCTACCTTAGCCTAAGCATAGTGGTGCCCTAGCCTAAGACTAGGGGTACCCTAGCCTAAGTGTAGGGGTGCCCTAGTGTAAGCCTAGGGGTGCCCTAGCCTAAGCCTAGGGGTGCCCTAGCCTAAGCCTAGGGGTGCCCGAACATAAGCCTAGGGGTGCCCTAGCCAAAGCCTAGGGGTGTCCTAGCCTTAGGCTAGGGGAGTCCTAGCCTTATCCTAAGCCTAGGGGTGCCCTAGCCTAAGCCTTGGAGTGTCCTAGCCTAAGCCTAGGTGTACCTTAGCCTTAGGCTAGGGGAGTCCTCGCCTTAGCCGAAGCCTTGAGGTGCCCTAGCCTAAGCCTAGGGGTGCCCTAGCCTTAGCCTAGGGGTGCCCTAGTCTACGCCTAGAGGTGCCCTAGCCTAAGCCTAGTGGTGCCCTAGCCTTAGGCTAGGGGAGCCCTAGCCTTAGCCTAAGCCTAGGGGTGCCCTAGCCTAAGCCTTGGCGTGCCCTAGGGTTAGGCAAGGGGAGCCCTAGCCTTAGCCTAAGCCTAGGGGTGCCCTAGCCTAAGTTTAGGAGTGCCCTATCCTAAGCCTAGGGGTGCCCTAGCCTAAGAGTAGGGGTGCTCTAGCCTAAGCCTAGGGGTGCCCTAGCCTTAGGCTAGGGGGCCCTAGCCTTAGCCTAAGCCTATAGGTGCCCTAGCCTAAGCCTAGGGGTGCCCTAGCCTAAGCCTAGGTGTGCCCTAGCCTAAGCCTAGGGGTGCCCTAGCCTAAGCCTAGGGGTGCCCTAGTCTAAGCCTAAGGGTGCCCTAGCCTTAGACTCGGGGATCCCTAGCCTTAGCCTAAGCCTAGGCGTGCCCTAGCCTAATCCTAGGGGTGCCCTAGCCTAAGCCTAGGGGTGCCCTAGCCTAAGCCTATGGGTGCCCTAGCCTAAGCCTATGGGTGCCCTAACCTTAGGCTAGGGGACCCCTAGCTTTAGCCTAAACCTAGGGGTGCCCTAGCATAAGCCTAGGGGTCACCTAGCCTACGCCTAGGGGTGCCTTAGCCTTAGGCTAGGGGTTCCCTAGCTTTAGGCTAGGGGAGCCCTAGTCTTAGCCTAATCCTACGGTGCACTAGCCTAAGCATATGGGTCCCCTAGCCTAAGCCTAGGGGTGCCCTAGCCTTAGGCTAGGGGAGCCCTAGCCTTAGCCTAAGCCTTGGGGTGCCGTAGCCTAAGCCTAGGGGTGCCCTAGCCTAAGCCTAGGGGTGCCCTAGCCTAAGCTTAGGGGTGCCCTAGTCTAAGCCTAAGCCTATTGGTGCCCTAGCCTAAACTTATTGGTGCCCTAGCCTAAGCCTAGGGGTGCCCTAGCCTTAGGCTAGGGGAGACCTAGCCTTAGCCTAAGCCTAGGGGTGCCCTAGCCTAAGATTAGGGGTGCTCTAGCCTAAGCCTAGGGGTGGCCTAGCCTAAGCTTAGGGGTGCCCTAGCCTAAGTCTACGGGTGCCCTAACCTATGCTTGGGGGTGCCCTAGCCTAAGCCTAGGTGTACCCTAGCCTTAGGCTAGGGGAGTCCTCGCCTTAGCCGAAGCCTTGGGGTGCCCTAGCCTAAGCCTAGGGGTGCCCTAGCCTTAGCCTAGGGGTGCCCTAGCCTACGCCTAGGGGTGCCCTAGCCTAAGCCTAGGGGTGCCTTAGGGTTAGGCAAGGGGAGCCCTAACCTTAGCCTAAGCCTAGGGGTGCCCTAGCCTAAGTTTAGGAGTGCCCTATCCTAAGCCTAGGGGTGCCCTAGCCTAAGAGTAGGGGTTCCCTAGCCTAAGCCTCGGGGTGCCCTAGCTTAAGCCTAGGGGTGCCCTAGCCTAAGCCTAGGGGTGCCCTAGCCCAAGTGTAGGGGTGCCCTAACCTAAGCCTAGGGGTGCCCTAGCCTTAGGCTAGGGGAGCCCTAGCCTTAGTTTAAGCCTAGGGGTGGCCGAGCCTAAGTCTAGGGGTTCCCTAGCCTTAGGCTAGGGGATCCCTAGCCTTAGCCTAAGCCTAGGGGTGCCCTAGCCTAAGCCTAGGGGTGCCCAAGCCTAAGCCTAAGGGTGCCCTAGCCTTAGGCTTGGGGAGCCCTAGCCTAAGCCTAAGCCTAGTGGAGCCCTAGCCTAAGCCTAGTGGTGCCCAAGCCTAAGCCTAGGGGTGCCCTAGGTGTAGCCTAAGGGAGCCCTAGCCTTAGCCTAAGCCTAGGGGTGCCCTAGCCTAAGCCTAGTGGTGCCCTCGCCTAAGCCTAGGGGTGCCCTCGCCTAAGCCTACGGGTGCCCTAGCCATAGGGTAGGGGAGCCCTAGTCTTAACCTAAGCCTAGGGGTGCCCGAGCCTAAGCCTAGGGGTGCCCTAGCCTAAGTCTAGGGGTGCCTTAGCCTAAGGCTAGGGGTGCCCAAGCCTAAGCCTAGGGTTGCCCTAGCCTTAGGGTATGGGAGCCCTAGCCTTAGCCTAAGCCTAGGGGTGCCCTAGCCTAAGCCTAGGGGTGCCCTGGACTAAGCCTAGGGGTGCCCTAGTCTTAGGCTAGGGGAGCCCTAGCCTTAGGCTAAGCATAGGGGTGCCCTAGCCTAAGCCTAAGGGTGCCCAAGCCTAAGCCTAAGGGTGCCCTAGCCTTAGACTCGGGGATCCCTAGCCTAAGCCTAAGCCTAGTGGATCCCTAGCCTAAGCCTAGTGGTGCCCAAGCCTAAGCCTGGGGTGCCCTAGCCGTAGCCTAAGGGAGCCCTAGCCTTAGCCTAAGCCTAGGGGTGCCCTAGCCTAAGCCTAGGGGTGCCCTCGCCTAAACCTATGGGTGCCCTCGCCTAAGCCTACGGGTGCCCTAGCCATAGGGTAGGGGAGCCCTAGTCTTAACCTAAGCCTAGGGGTGCCCGAGCCTAAGCCTAGGGGTGCCCTAGCATAAGACTAGGGGTGCCTTAGCCTAAGCCTAGGGGTGCCATAGCCTAAGCCTAGGGGTGCCCTCGCCTAAGCCTACGGGTGCCCTAGCCTTAGGGTAGGGGAGCCCTAGTCTTAACCTAAGCCTAGGGGTGCCCTAGCCTAAGTTTATGGGTGCCCTAGCCTAAGCCTAGGGGTGCCCTAGCCTTAGGCTTGGGGAGCCCTAGCCTTAGCCAAATCCTAGGGGTGCCCTAGCCTAAGCCTAGGGGTGCCCTAGCCTTAGGCTAGGAGAGCCCTAGCATTAGCCTAAGTTACGGATGCCCTAGCCTAAGCTTAGTGGTACCCTAGCCTAAGCATAGGGGTGCCCTAGCCTTAGGCTAGGGGAGCCCTAGCCTTAGCCTAAGCCTAGGAGTGCCCTAGCCTAAGCTAGGGGTGCCCTAGACTAAGCCTAGAGGTGCCCTAGCCTTAGGCTATGGGAGCCCTAGCCTTAGCATAAGCCAAGGGGTGTCCTAGTATAAGCCTAGGGGTGCCCTAGCCTAAGCCTAGGGGTGCTCTGGACTAAGCCTAGGGGTGCCCTAGTCTTAGGCTAGGGGAGCCCTAGCCTTAGGCTAAGCGTAGGGGTGCCCTAGCCTAAGCCTAGGGGTGCCCAAGCCTAAGCCTAGGGGTGCCCTAGCCTAAGCTTAGGGGTGCCCTAGCCTAAGTTTAGGGGTGCCCTAGCCTAAGCCTAGTGGTGCCCTAGCCTTAGGCTAGGTGAGCCCTAGCATAAGCCTAAGCCTATGGGTGCCCTAGCCTAAGACTAGGGGTGCCTTAGCCTAAGCTTAGGGGTGCCCTAGCCTTAGCCTAATCCTAGGCGTGCCCTAGCCTAAGCCTAGGAGTGCCCTAGCCGAAGCCTAGGGGTGCCCTAACCTTAGGCTACGGAAGCCCTAGCCTTAGCCTAAGCTTAGGGGTTTCGTAGCCTAAGCCTAGGGCTGCCCTAGCCTAAGCCTAGGGGTGCCCTAGCCTAAGCCTAGGGGTGCCCTAGCCTAAGCCTAGGGGTGCACTAGCCTAAGCTTAGGGGTGCCCTAGCCTAAGGCTAGGGGTGCCCTAGCCTTAGGCTAGGGGAGCCCTAGCCTTAGCCTAAGCCTAGGGGTGCCCTAGCCTAAGCCTAGGGGTGCCCTTGCCTAAGCCTAGGGGTGCCCTAGTCTAAGCCTAAGGGTGCCCTAGCCTTAGACTAGGGTAGCCCTAGCCTTAGCCTAAGCCTAGGGCTGCCCCAGCCTAAGCCTAGGGGTGCCCTAGCCTAAGCGTAGGGGTGCCCTAGCCTTAGGGTAGGGGAGCCCTATCCTTAGCCTAAACCAAGGGGTGCCCTAGCCTAAGCCAAGGGGTGCCGAAGCCTGAGCTTAGGGGTGCCCTAGCCTTAGCTTAGGGGTGCCCTAGCCTAAGCCTAGGGGTGCCTTAGCCTAAGCCTAGGGGTCCCCTAGCCTTAGTCTAAGCCTAGGGGTGCCCTAGCCTAAGGCTAGGGGTGCCCTAGCCTAAGCCTCGGGGTGCCTTAGCCTAAGCCTAGGGGTCCCCTCGCATTAGCCTAAGCCTAGGGGAGCCCTAACCTAAGCCTAGGGGTCCCTTAGCCTAAACCTAGGGGTCCCTTAGCCTTAGCCTAAGCCTAGGTGTGCCTTCGGCTGAGCCTAGGGGTGCCGTAGCCTTAGCCTAGGGGTGCCCTAGCCTGAGCCTAGGGGAGCCCTAGCTTTAGCCTAAGCCTAGGGGTGCCCTAGCCTAAATTTAGGGGTGCCCTAGCCTAAGCCTAGGGTTGCCTTAGCCTAAGCCTAGTGGTCCCCTAGCATTAGCCTAAGCCTAGGGGTGCACTAGCCTAAGCCTATGGGTGCCCTAGCCTAAGCCTAGGGGTGCCCTAGCCATAGGGTAGGGGAGCCCTAGCCTTAGCCTAAGCTTAGGGGTGCCCTAGCCTAAGCTTAGAGGTTTCCTAGCCTAAGCCTAGGGGTGCCCTAGCATAAGCCTAGGGGTGCCCTAGCCTGAGCCTAGGGGTGCCGTAGCCTAAGCCTGGGGCTGCCCTAGCCTAAGCCTAGGGGTGCCCTCGCCTTAGGCTAGGGGAGCCCTAGCCTTAGCCTAAGCCTAGGGGTGCCATAGCCTAAGCCTAGGGATGCCCTAGACTGAGCCTAGGGGTGCCCTAGCCTTATGCTAGGGGAGCGCTATCCTTAGCCTAAACCAAGGGGTGCCCTAGCCTAAGCCTAGGGTTGCCGTAGCCTGAGCCTAGGGCTGCTCTAGCCTTAGCCTAGGGGTGCCCTAGCCTAAGCTTAAGGGTGCCCTAGCCTTAGCCTAATCCTAGTCGTGTCCTAGCCTAAGCCTAGGAGTACCCTAGCCTAAGCCTAGGGGTGCCCTAACCTTAGGCTACGGAAGCCCTAGCCTTAGCCTAAGCTTAGGGGTTTCGTAGCCTAAGCCTAGGGCTGCCCTAGCCTAAGCCTAGGGGTGCCCTAGCCTAAGCCTAGGGGTGCCCTAGCCTAAGCCTAGGGGTGCCCTAGCCTAAGCTTAGGGGTGCCCTAGCCTAAGGCTAGGGGTGCCCTAGCCTAAGGCTAGGGGTGCCCTAGCCTTAGGCTAGGGGAGCCCTAGCCTTAGCCTAAGCCTAGGGGTGCCCTAGCCTAAGCCTTGGGGTGCCCTTGCCTAAGCCTAGGGGTGCCCTAGTCTAAGCCTAAGGGTGCCCTAGCCTTAGACTAGGGTAGCCCTAGCCTTAGCCTAAGCCTATGGCTGCCCTAGCCTAAGCCTAGGGGTGCCCTAGCCTAAGCGTAGGGGTGCCCTAGCCTTAGGGTAGGGGAGCCCTATCCTTAGCCTAAACCAAGGGGTGCCCTAGCCTAAGCCAAGGGGTGCCGAAGCCTGAGCTTAGGGGTGCCCTAGCCTTAGCTTAGGGGTGCCCTAGCCTAAGCCTAGGGGTGCCTTAGCCTAAGCCTAGGGGTCCCCTAGCCTTAGTCTAAGCCTAGGGGTGCCCTAGCCTAAGGCTAGGGGTGCCCTAGCCTAAGCCTCGGGGTGCCTTAGCCTAAGCCTAGGGGTCCCCTCGCATTAGCCTAAGCCTAGGGGAGCCCTAACCTAAGCCTAGGGGTCCCTTAGCCTAAACCTAGGGGTCCCTTAGCCTTAGCCTAAGCCTAGGTGTGCCTTCGGCTGAGCCTAGGGGTGCCGTAGCCTTAGCCTAGGGGTGCCCTAGCCTGAGCCTAGGGGAGCCCTAGCTTTAGCCTAAGCCTAGGGGTGCCCTAGCCTAAACTTAGTGGTGCCCTAGCCTAAGCCTAGGGTTGCCTTAGCCTAAGCCTAGTGGTCCCCTAGCATTAGCCTAAGCCTAGGGGTGCACTAGCCTAAGCCTATGGGTGCCCTAGCCTAAGCCTAGGGGTGCCCTAGCCATAGGGTAGGGGAGCCCTAGCCTTAGCCTAAGCTTAGGGGTGCCCTAGCCTAAGCTTAGAGGTTTCCTAGCCTAAGCCTAGGGGTGCCCTAGCATAAGCCTAGGGGTGCCCTAGCCTGAGCCTAGGGGTGCCCTAGCCTAAGCCTGCGGCTGCCCTAGCCTAAGCCTACGGGTGCCCTCGCCTTAGGCTAGGGGAGCCCTAGCCTTAGCCTAAGCCTAGGGGTGCCATAGCCTAAGGCTAGAGATGCCCTAGACTGAGCCTAGGGGTGCCCTAGCCTTATGCTAGGGGAGCGCTATCCTTAGCCTAAACCAAGGGGTGCCCTAGCCAAGCCTAGGGTTGCCGTAGCCTGAGCCTAGGGGTGCTCTAGCCTTAGCCTAGGGGTGCCCTAGCCTAAGCCTAGGGGTGCCTTAGCCTAAGCCTAGGGGTCCCCTAGCCTTAGTCTAAGCCTAGGGGTGCCTTAGCCTAAGCCTAGGGGTCCCCTAGCATTAGCCTAAGCCTAGGGGTGCCCTAACCTAAGCCTAGCGGTCCCTCAGCCTAATCCTAGGGGTCCCTTAGCCTTACCTTAAGTCTAGGTGTGCCTTAGGCTGAGCCAGGGGTGCTGTAGCCTTAGCCTAGGGGTGCCCTAGCCTGAGCCTAGGGGAGCCCAAGCTTTAGCCTAAACTTAGGGGTGCCCTAGCCTAAGCCTAGGGGTGCCTTAGCCTAAGACTAGTGGTCCCCTAGCCTTAGCCTAAGCCTAGGGGTGCCCTAGCCTAAGCCTATGGGTGCCCTAGCCTAAGCCTAGGGGTGCCCTAGCCATAGGCTAGCAGAGCCCTAGCCTTAGCCTAAGCTTAGGGGTGCCCTAGCCTAAGCTTAGGGGTTCCCTAGCCTAAGCCTAGTGGTGCCCTAGCATAAGCCTAGGGGTGCCCTATCCTGAGTCTAGGGGTGCCCTAGCCTGAGCCTACAGGTGCCCTAGCCTGAGGCTAGGGGAGCCGTAGACTTAGTCTAGCCTAGCATTGCCCTAGCCTAAGCTTAGGGGTGCCATAGCCTGAGTCTTGTGGTGCACTAGCCTGAGGCTAGAGGAGCCGTAGCCTTAGCCTAAGCCTAGGGGTGCCCTATCCTAAGCCTAGGTGTTCCCTAGCCTAAGCCTAGGGGTGCCCTAGCCTAAGCCTACGGGTGCCCTCGCCTTAGGCTAGGGGAGCCCTAGCCTTAGCCTAAGCCTAGGGGTGCCATAGCCTAAGCCTAGGGATGCCCTAGACTGAGCCTAGGGCTGCCCTAGCCTAAGCCTAGGGGTGCCCTAGCCTAAGCCTAGGAGAGCCCTAACCTAAGCCTAGGGGTGCCCTAGCCTAAATTTAGGGGTGCCCTAGCCTAAGCCTAGCGGTGCCCAAGCCTTAGGCTAGGGGAGCCCTAGCCTTAGCCTAAGCCTAGGGGTGCCATAGCCTAAGAGTAGGGGTGCCCGAGCCTAATCCTAGGGGTGCCCTAGCCTAAGCCTAGGAGTGCCTTTGCCAACCTAGGGGTGCCCTAGCCTTAGGATAGGGGAGCCCTAGCCTTAGCCTTAGCCTACGGGTGCCTTAGCTTAAGCCTAGCGGTGCCCTAGCCTAAGCCTAGGGGTGCCCTAGCCTTAGGCTAGGGGAGACCTAGCCTTAGCCTAAGCCTATGGGTGCCCTAGCCTCAGCCTAGGGGTGCCCTAGCCTAAGGCTAGGGGTGCCCTAGCCTAAGTCTAGGGGTGCCCTAGCCTAAGTCTAGGGGTGCCCTAGCCTAAGCCTAGGGGTGCCCTAGAAGAAGCCTAGGGGTGCCCTAGCCTTAGGCTAGGGGAGCCCTAGCCTTAGCCTAAGCCTAGGGGTGCCCTAGCCTAAGCCTAATGGTGCCCTATACTAAGCCTAGGGGTGCCCTAGCCTTAGCCTAGGGGTGCCCTAGCCTTAGCCTAGGGGTGCCCTAGCCTAAGCCTAGATGTGCCCTAGCCTAAGCCTAGGGGTGCCCTACCCTAAGCCTAGGGGTGCCCTAGCCTAAGCCTAGGGGTGCCCTAGCCTTAGGCTAGCTGAGCCCTAGCCTTAGCCTAAGCCTAGGGGTGCCCTAGCCTAAGCTTAGGGGTGCCCTAGCCTGAGCCAAGGGGTGACCTAGCCTAAGCCTAGGGGTGCCCTAGCCTTAGGCTAGGGGAGCCCAAGCCTCATCCTAAGCCTAGGGGTGCCCTAGCCTAAGCCTAGGGGTGCCCTAGCCTAAGCCTAGGGGTGCCCTAGCCTAAGCCTAGGGGTGCCCGAACCTAAGCCTAGGGGTGCCCTATCCTAAGGCTAGGGGTGCCCTAGCCATAGGCTAGGGGAGCCCTAGCCTTAGCCTAAGCTTAGGGGTGCCCTAGCCTAAGCTTAGGGGTTCCCTAGCCTAAGCCTAGGGGTGCCCTAACATAAGCCTAGGGGTGCCCTAGCCTGAGCCTCGGGGTGCCCTAGCCTGAGCCTACGGTGCCCTAGCCTAAGCCTAGGGGTGCCATAGCCTGAGTCTTGTGGTGCACTAGCCAGAGGCTAGAGGAGCCGTAGCCTTAGCCTAAGCCTAGGGGTGCCCTAGCCTAAGCCTATGGGTGCTCTAGCCTAAGCCTACGTGTGCCCTCATCTTAGGCTAGGGGAGCCCTAGCCTTAGCTTAAGCCTAGGGCTGCCTTAGCCTAAGCCTAGGGGTGCCCTAGCCTAAGCTTAGGGGTGCCCTAGCCTGAGCCTAGGGGTGCCCTAGCCTTAGGCTAGGGGAGCCCTAGCCTTAACCTAAGCCTAGGGGTGCCCTAGCCTAAGACTAGGGGTGCCCTAGCCTAAGCTTAGGGGTGCCCTATCCTAAGCCTAGGGGTCCCCTAGCCTAACGCTAGGGGTGCCCTAGCCTTAGGCTAGGGGAGCCCTAGCCTTAGCCTAATCCTAGGGGTGCCCTAGCCTAAGCCTAGGAGTGCCCTAGCCTAAGCCTAGGGGTGCCCTAACCTTAGGCTAGGGAAGCCCTAGCCTTAGCCTAGGGGAGCCCAAGCCTTAGCCTAAGCCTAGGGGTGCCCTAGCCTAAGCCTAGGGGTTCCCTAGCCTAAGCCTAGGGGTGCCCTACTCTAAGCCTAGGGGTGCCCTAGCCTAAGCCAAGGGGTGCCCTAGCCTAAGCCTAGGGGTGCCCTAGCCTAAGGCTAGGGGTGCCCTAGCCTTAGGCTAGGGGAGCCCTAGCCTTAGCCTAAGCCTAGGGGTGCCCTAGCCTAAGCCTAGGGGTGCCCTAGCCTAAGCCTAGGGGTGCCCTAGTCTAAGCTTAAGGGTGCCCTAGCCTTAGACTAGGGTAGCCCTAGCCTTAGCCTAAGCCTAGGGCTGCCCTAGCCTAAGCCTAGGGGTGCCCTAGTCTAAGCCTAGGGGTGCCCTAGCCTTAGGGTAGGGGAGCCCTATCCTTAGCCTAAACCAAGGGGTGCCCTAGCCTAAGCCAAGGGGAGCCCTAACCTAAGCCTAGGGGTCCCTTAGCCTAAACCTAGGGGTCCTTAGCCTTAGCCTAAGCCTAGGTGTACCTTAGGCTGAGCCTAGGGGTGCCGTAGCCTTAGCCTAGGGGTGCCCTAGCCTGAGCCTAGGGGAGCCCTAGCTTTAGCCTAAGCCTAGGGGTGCCCTAGCCTAAGCTAGGGGTGCCTTAGCCTAAGCCTAGTGGTCCCCTAGCATTAGCCTAAGCCTAGGGGTGCCCTAGCCTAAGCCTATGGGTGCCCTAGCCTAAGCCTAGGGGTGCCCTAGCCATCGGCTAGGGGAGCCCTAGCCTTAGCCTAAGCTTAGGGGTGCCCTAACCTAAGCTTAGGGGTTCCCTAGCCTAAGCCTAGGGGTGCCCTAGCATAAGCCTAGGGGTGCCCTAGCCTGAGCCTCGGGGTGCCCTAGCCTGAGCCTACGGTGCCCAAGCCTAAGCCTAGAGGTGCCATAGCCTGAGTCTTGTGGTGCACTAGCCAGAGGCTAGAGGAGCCGTAGCCTTAGCCTAAGCCTAGGGGTGCCCTAGCCTAAGCCTAGGGGTGCTCTAGCCTAAGCCTACGTGTGCCCTCGCCTTAGGCTAGGGGAGCCCTAGCCTTAGCCTAAGCCTAGGGCTGCCTTAGCCTAAGCCTAGGGGTGCCCTAGCCTAAGCCTAGGGGAGCCCTAGCCTGAGCCTAGGGGTGCCCTAGCCTTAGGCTAGGGGAGCCCTAGCCTTAGCCTAAGCCTAGGGGTGCCCTAGCCTAAGACTAGGGGTGCCCTAGCCTAAGCTTAGGGGTGCCCTATCCTAAGCCTAGGGGTCCCCTAGCCTAACGCTAGGGGTGCCCTAGCCTTAGGCTAGGGGAGCCCTAGTCTTAGCCTAATCCTAGGGGTGCCCTAGCCTAAGCCTAGGGGTGCCCTAGCCTAAGCCTAGGGGTGCCCTAACCTTAGGCTAGGGAAGCCGTAGCCTTAGCGTAAGCTTAGGGGTGCCGTAGCCTAAGCCTAGGGCTGCCCTAGCCTAAGCCTAGGGGTGCCCTACTCTAAGCCTAGGGGTGCCCTAGCCTAAGCCTAGGGGTGCCCTAGCCTAAGCCTAGGGGTGCCCTAGCCTAAGGCTAGGGGTGCCCTAGCCTTAGGCTAGGGGAGCCCTAGCCTTAGCCTAAGCCTAGGGGTGCCCTAGCCTAAGCCTAGGGGTGCCCTAGCCTAAGCCTAGGGGTGCCCTAGTCTAAGCTTAAGGGTGCCCTAGCCTTTGACTAGGGTAGCCCTAGCCTTAGCCTAAGCCTAGGGCTGCCCTAGCCTAAGCCTAGGGGTGCCCTAGCCTAAGCCTCGGGGTGCCTTAGCCTAAGCCTAGGGGTCCCCTCGCATTAGCCTAAGCCTAGGGGAGCCCTAACCTAAGCCTAGGGGTCCCTTAGCCTAAACCTAGGGGTCCCTTAGCCTTAGCCTAAGCCTAGGTGTGCCTTCGGCTGAGTCTAGGGGTGCCGTAGCCTTAGCCTAGGGGTGCCGTAGCCTGAGCCTAGGGGAGCCCTAGCTTTAGCCTAAGCCTAGGGGTGCCCTAGCCTAAACTTAGGGGTGCCCTAGCCTAAGCCTAGGGGTGCCTTAGCATAAGCCTAGGGGTGCCCTAGCCTGAGCCTAGGGGTGCCCTAGCTTGAGCCTACGGGTCCCCTAGCCTGAGGCTAGGGGAGCCCTAGCCTTAGTCTATCCTAGGATTGCCCTAGCCTAAGCCTAGCGGTGCCATAGCCTGAGTCTTGTGGTGCCCTAGCCTGAGTCCAGAGGAGCCGTAGCCTTAGCCTAAGCCTAGGGGTTCCCTATCCTAAGCCTAGGGGTGCCCTAGCCTTAGCCTAAGCCTAGGGGTGACATAGCCTAAGCCTAGGGATGCCCTAGACTGAGCCTAGGGGTGCCCTAGCCTTAGGCTAGGGGAGCCCTATCCTTAGCCTAAACCAAGGGGTGACCTAGCCTAAGCCTAGGGTTGCCGTAGCCTGAGTCTAGGGGTGCTCTAGCCTTAGCCTTGGGGTGCCCTAGCCTAAGCCTAGGGGTGCCTTAGCCTAAGCCTAGGGGTCCCCTAGCCTTAGTCTAAGACTAGGGGTGCCTTAGCCTAAGCCTAGGGGTCCCCTAGCATTAGCCTAAGCCTATGGGTGCCCTAACCTAAGCCTAGGGGTCCCTCAGCCTAAACCTAGGGGTCCCTTAGCCTTACCTTAAGTCTAGGTGTGCCTTAGGCTGAGCCTAGGGGTGCCGTAGCCTTATCCTAGGGGTGCCCTAGCCTGAGCCCAGGGGAGTCCAAGCTTTAGCCTAAACTTAGGGGTGCCCTAGCCTAAGCCTACGGGTGCCTTAGCCTAAGACTAGTGGTCCCCTAGCCTTAGCCTAAGCCTAGGGGTGCCCTAGCCTAAGCCTATGGGTGCCCTAGCCTAAGCCTAGGGGTGCCCTAGCCATAGGCTAGCGGAGCCCTAGCCTTAGCCTAAGCTTAGGGGTGCCCTAGCCTAAGCTTAGGGGTTCACTAGCCTAAGCCTAGGGGTGCCCTAGCATAAGCCTAGGGTTGCCCTAGCCTGAGCCTAGGGGTGCACTAGCCTGAGCCTACAGGTGCCTGAGCCTGAGGCTAGGGGAGCCGTAGCCTTAGTCTAGCCTAGCATTGCCCTAGCCTAAGCCTAGGGGTGCCCTATCCTAAGCCTAGGGGTTCCCTAGCCTAAGCGTAGGGGTGCCCTAGCCTAAGCCTACGGGTGCCCTCGCCTTAGGCTAGGGGAGCCCTAGCCTTAGCCTAAGCCTAGGGGTGCCATAGCCTAAGCCTAGGGATGCCCTAGACTGAGCCTAGGGGTGCCCTAGCCTTAGGCTAGGGGAGCCCTAGACATAGCCTAAGCCTAGGGCTGCCCTAGCCTAAGCCTAGGGGTGCCCTTGCCTAAGCCTAGGAGAGCCCTAACCTAAGCCTAGGGGTGCCCTAGCCTAAACTTAGGGGTGCCCTAGCCTAAGCCTAGTGGTGCCCAAGCCTTAGGCTAGGGGAGCCCTAGCCTTAGCCTAAGCCTAGCGGTGCCCTAGCCTAAGACTAGGGGTGCCCGAGCCTAATCCTAGGGGTGCCCTAGCCTAAGCCTAGGAGTGCCTTTACCAAACCTAGGGGTGCCCTAGCCTTAGGATAGGGGAGCCCTAGCCTTAGCCTAAGCCTACGGGTGCCTTAGCTTAAGCCTAGCGGTGCCCTATCCTAAGCCTAGGGGTGCCCTAGCCTTAGGCTAGGGGAGACCTAGCCTTAGCCTAAGCCTATGGGTGCCCTAGCCTCAGCCTAGGGGTGCCCTAGCCTAAGCCTAGGGGTGCCCTAGCCTAAGTCTAGGGGTGCCCTAGCCTAAGCCTAGGGGTGCCCTAGAATAAGCCTAGGGGTGCCCTAGCCTTAGACTAGGGGAGCCCTAGCCTTAGCCTAAGCCTAGGGGTGCCCTAGCCTAAGCCTAATGGTGCCCTATACTAAGCCTAGGGGTGCCCTAGCCTAAGCCTAGGGGTGCCCTAGCCTTAGGCTAGGGGAGCCCTAACCTTAGCCTGAGCCTAGGGGTGCCCTAGCAAAAGCCTAGGGGTGCCCTAGCCTAACCCTAGGTGTGCCCTAGCCTTAGCCTAGGGGTGCCCTAGCCTAAGCCTAGATGTGCCCTAGCCTAAGCCTAGGGGTGCCCTACCCTAAGCCTAGGGGTGCCCTAGCCTAAGCCTAGGGGTGCCCTAGCCTTAGGCTAGCTGAGCCCTAGCCTTAGCCTAAGCCTAGGGGTGCCCTAGCCTAAGCTTAGGGGTGCCCTAGCCGGAGCCAAGGGGTGACCTAGCCTAAGCCTAGGGGTGCCCTAGCCTTTGGCTACGGGAGCCCAAGCCTTATCCTAAGCCTATGGGTGCCCTAGCCTAAGCCTAGGGGTGCCCTAGCCTAAGCCTAGGGGTGCCCTAGCCTAAGCCTAGGGGTGCCCGAACCTTAGCCTAGGGGTGCCCTAGCCTAAGCCTAGGGGTGCCCTAGCCATAGGCTAGGGGAGCCCTAGCCTTAGCCTAAGCTTAGGGGTGCCCTAGCCTAAGCTTAGGGGTTCCCTAGCCTAAGCCTAGGGGTGCCCTAGCATAAGCCTAGGGGTGCCCTAGCCTGAGCCTCGGGGTGCCCTAGCCTGAGCCTACGGTGCCCTAGCCTGAGGCTAGGGGAGCCCTAGCATAAGCCTAGGCGTGCCCTAGCCTGAGCCTCGGGGTGCCCTAGCCTGAGCCTACGGTGCCCTAGCCTAAGCCTAGGGGTGCCATAGCCTGAGTCTTGTGGTGCACTAGCCAGTGGCTAGAGGAGCCGTAGCCTTAGCCTAAGCCTAGGGGTGCCCTAGCCTAAGCCTAGGGGTGCTCTAGCCTAAGCCTACGTGTGCCCTCGCCTTAGGCTAGGGGAGCCCTAGCCTTAGCATAAGCCTAGGGCTGCCTTAGCCTAAGCCTAGGGGTGCCTTAGCCTAAGCCTAGGGGAGCCCTAGCCTAAGCCTAGGGGAGCCCTAGCCTAAGCCTAGGGGTGCCCTAGCCTAAGCTTAGGGGTGCCCTAGCCTGAGCCTAGGGGTGCCCTAGCCTTAGGCTAGGGGAGCCCTAGCCTTAACCTAAGCCTAGGGGTGCCCTAGCCTAAGACTAGGGGTGCCCTAGCCTAAGCTTAGGGGTGCCCTATCCTAAGCCTAGGGGTCCCCTAGCCTAACGCTAGGGGTGCCCTAGCCTTAGGCTAGGGGAGCCCTAGCCTTAGCCTAATCCTACGGGTGCCCTAGCCTAAGCCTAGGAGTGCCCTAGCCTAAGCCTAGGGGTGCCCTAACCTTAGGCTAGGGAAGCCCTAGCCTTAGCCTAAGCTTAGGGGTGCCGTAGCCTAAGCCTAGGGCTGCCCTAGCCTAAGCCTAGGGGTGCCCTACTCTAAGCCTAGGGGTGCCCTAGCCTAAGCCAAGGGGTGCCCTAGCCTAAGCCTAGGGGTGCCCTAGCCTAAGGCTAGGGGTGCCCTAGCCTTAGGCTAGGGGAGCCCTAGCCTTAGCCTTAGCCTAAGCCTAGGGGTGCCCAAGCCTAAGCCTAGGGGTGCCCTAGCCTAAGCCTAGAGGTGGCCTAGTCTAAGCTTAAGGGTGCCCTAGCCTTAGACTAGGGTAGCCCTAGCCTTAGCCTAAGCCTAGGGCTGCCCTAGCCTAAGCCTAGGGGTGCCCTAGCCTAAGCCTAGGGGTGCCCTAGCCTAAGCCAAGGGGAGCCCTAACCTAAGCCTAGGGGTCCCTTAGCCTAAACCTAGGGGTCTCTTAGCCTTAGCCTAAGCCTAGGTGTACCTTAGGCTGAGCCTAGGGGTGCCGTAGCCTTAGCCTAGGGGTGCCCTAGCCTGAGCCTAGGGGAGCCCTAGCTTTAGCCTAAGCCTAGGGGTGCCCTAGCCTAAGCCTAGGGGTGCCTTAGCCTAAGCCTAGTGGTCCCCTAGCATTAGCCTAAGCCTAGGGGTGCCCTAGCCTAAGCCTATGGGTGCCCTAGCCTAAGCCTAGGGGTGCCCTAGCCATAGGCTAGGGGAGCCCTAGCCTTAGCCTAAGCTTAGGGGTGCCCTAGCCTAAGCTTAGGGGTTCCCTAGCCTAAGCCTAGGGGTGCCCTAGCATAATCCTAGTGGTGCCCTAGCCTGAGCCTCGGGGTGCCCTAGCCTGAGCCTACGGTGCCCTAGCCTAAGCCTAGGGGTGCCATAGCCTGAGTCTTGTGGTGCACTAGCCAGAGGCTAGAGGAGCCGTAGCCTTAGCCTAAGCATAGGGGTGCCCTAGCCTAAGCCTAGGGGTGCTCTAGCCTAAGCCTACGTGTGCCCTCGCCTTAGGCTAGGGGAGCCCTAGCCTTAGCCTAAGCCTAGGGCTGCCTTAGCCTAAGCCTAGGGGTGCCCTAGCCTAAGCCTAGGGGAGCCCTAGCCTAAGCCTAGGGGTGCCCTAGCCTAAGCTTAGGGGTGCCCTAGCCTGAGCCTAGAGGTGCCCTAGCCTTAGGCTAGGGGAGCCCTAGCCTTAGCCTAAGCCTAGGGGTGCCCTAGCCTAAGACTAGGGGTGCCCTAGCCTAAGCTTAGGGGTGCCCTATCCTAAGCCCAGGTGTCCCCTAGCCTAACGCTAGGGGTGCCCTAGCCTTAGGCTAGGGGAGCCCTAGCCTTAGCCTAATCCTAGGGGTGCCCTAGCCTAAGCCTAGGAGTGCCCTAGCCTAAGCCTAGGGGTGCCCTAACCTTAGGCTAGGGAAGCCGTAGCCTTAGCCTAAGCTTAGCGGTGCCGTAGCCTAAGTCTAGGGCTGCCCTAGCCTAAGCCAAGGGGTGCCCTACTCTAAGCCTAGGGGTGCCCTAGCCTAAGCCTAGGGGTGCCCTAGCCTAAGCCTAGGGGTACACTAGCCTAAGGCTAGGGGTGCCCTAGTCTAAGCTTAAGGGTGCCCTAGCCTTAGACTAGGGTAGCCCTAGCCTTAGCCTAAGCCTAGGGCTGCCCTAGCCTAAGCCTAGGGGTGCCCTAGCCTAAGCCTAGGGGTGCCCTAGCCTTAGGGTAAGGGAGCCCTATCCTTAGCCTAAATCAAGGGGTGCCCTAGCCTAAGCCAAGGGGTGCCGAAGCCTGAGCCTAGGGTTGCCCTAGCCTTAGCCTAGGGGTGCACTAGCCTAAGCCTGGGGGTGCCTTAGCCTAAGCCTAGGGGTCCCCTAGCCTTAGTCTAAGCCTAGGGGTCCCCTAGCCTTAGTCTAAGCCTAGGGGTGCCCTAGCCTAAGGCTAGGGGTGCCCTAGCCTAAGCCTCGGGGTGCCTTAGCCTAAGCCTAGGGGTCCCCTCGCATTAGCCTAAGCCTAGGGGAGCCCTATCCTAAGCCTAGGGGTCCCTTAGCCTAAACCTAGGGGTCCCTTAGCCTTAGCCTAAGCCTAGGTGTGCCTTCGGCTGAGCCTAGGGGTGCCGTAGCCTTAGCCTAGGGGTGCCGTAGCCTGAGCCTAGTGGAGCCCTAGCTTTAGCCTAAGCCTAGGGGTGCCCTAGCCTAAACTTAGGGGTTCCCTAGCCTAAGCCTAGGGGTGCCTTAGCCTAAGCCTAGTGGTCCCCTAGCATTAGCCTAAGCCTAGGGGTGCCCTAGCCTAAGCCTATGGGTGCTCTAGCCTAAGCCTAGGGGTGCCCTTGCCATAGGCTAGGGGAGCCCTAGCCTTAGCCTAAGCTTAGGGGTGCCCTAGCCTAAGCTTAGGGGTTCCCTAGCCTAAGCCTAGGGGTGCCCTAGCATAAGCCTAGGGGTGCCCTAGCCTGAGCCTAGGGGTGCCCTAGCTTGAGCCTACGGGTCCCCTAGCCTGAGGCTAGGGGAGCCCTAGCCTTAGTCTATCCTAGGATTGCCCTAGCCTAAGCCTAGGGGTGCCATAGCCTGAGTCTTGTGGTGCACTAGCCTGAGTCCAGAGGAGCCGTAGCCTTAGCCTAAGCCTAGGGGTGCCCTAGCCTAAGCCTAGGGGTTCCCTAGCCTAAGCCTAGGGGTGCCCTAGCCTAAGCCTACGGGTGCCCTCGCCTTAGGCTAGGGGAGCCCTAGCCTTAGCCTAAGCCTAGGGGTGACATAGCCTAAGCCTAGGGATGCCCTAGACTGAGACTAGGGGTGCCCTAGCCTTAGGCTAGGGGAGCCCTATCCTTAGCCTAAACCAAGGGGTGACCTAGCCTAAGCCTAGTGGTGCCGTAGCCTGAGCCTAGGGGTGCGCTAGCCTTAGCCTAGGGGTGCCCTAGCCTAAGCCAAGGGGTGCCTTAGCCTAAGCCTAGGGGTCCCCTAGCCTTAGTCTAAGCCTAGGGGTGCCCTAGCCTAAGCCTAGGGGTGCCCTAGCCTAAGCCTCGGGGTGCCTTAGCCTAAGCCTAGGGGTCCCCTAACATTAGCCTAAGCCTAGGGGTGCCCTAACCTAAGCTTAGGGGTCCCTCAGCCTAAACCTAGGGGTCCCTTAGCCTTACCCTAAGCCTAGGTGTGCCTTAGGCTGAGCCTAGGGGTCCCGTAGCCTTAGCCTAGGTGTGCCCAGCCTGAGCCCAGGGGAGCCCTAGCTTTAGCCTAAGCCTAGCGGTGCCCTAGCCTAAACTTAGGGGTGCCCTAGCCTAAGCCTAGGGGTGCCTTAGCCTAAATCTAGTGGTCCCCTAGCCTTAGCCTAAGCCTAGGCGTGCCCTAGCCTAAGCCTATGGGTGCCCTAGCCTGAGCCTAGGGGGGCCCTAGCCTGAGCCTACGGTGCCCTAGCCTGAGGCTAGGGGAGCCCTAGCCTTAGTCTAGCCTAGGATTGCCCTAGCCTAAGCCTAGGGGTGCCATAGCCTGATTCTTGTGGTGCACTAGCCAGAGGCTAGAGGAGCCGTAGCCTTAGCCTAAGCCTAGGGGTGCCCTAGCCTAAGCCTAGGGGTGCTCTAGCCTAAGCCTACGTGTGCCCTCGCCTTAGGCTAGGGGAGCCCTAGCCTTAGCCTAAGCCTAGGGGTGCCATAGCCTAAGCCTAGGGATGCCCTAGACTGAGCCTAGGGGTGCCCTAGCCTTAGGCTAGGGGAGCCCTAAACATAGCCTAAGCCTAGGGCTGCCCTAGACTAAGCCTAGGGGTGCCCTAGCCTAAGCCTAGGGGAGCCCTAGCCTAAGCCTAGGGGTGCCCTAGCCTAAGCTTAGGGGTGCCCTAGCCTGAGCCTAGGGGTGCCCTAGCCTTAGGCTAGGGGAGCCCTATCCTTAGCCTAAGCCTAGGGGTGCCCTAGCCTAAGACTAGGGGTGCCCTAGCCTAAGCTTAGGGGTGCCCTAGCCTAAGCCTAGGGGTCCCCTAGCCTAACGCTAGGGGTGCCCTAGCTTTAGGCTAGGGGAGCCCTAGCCTTAGCCTAATCCTAGGAGTGCCCTAGCCTAAGCCTAGGGGTGCCCTAACCTTAGGCTAGGGAAGCCCTAGCCTTAGCCTAAGCTTAGGGGTGCCGTAGCCTAAGCCTACGGCTGCCCTACCCTAAGCCTAGGGGTGCCCTACTCTAAGCCTTGGGGTGCCCTAGCCTTAGCCTAGGGTTACCCTAGCCTAAGACTAGGGGTGCCTTAGCCTAAACCTAGGGGTCCCCTAGCCTTAGTCTAAGCTTAGGGGTGCCCTAGCCTAAGGCTAGGGGTGCCCTAGCCTAAGCCTCGGGGTGCCTTAGCCTAAGCCTAGGGGTCCCCTCGCATTAGCCTAAGCCTAGAGGAGCCCTAACCTAAGCCTAGGGGTCCCTTAGCCTAAACCTAGGGGTCCCTTAGCCTTAGCCTAAGCCTAGGTGTGCCTTAGGCTGAGCCTAGGGGTGCCGTAGCCTTAGCCTAGGGGTGCCCTAGCCTGAGCCTAGGGGAGCCCTAGCTTTACCCTAAGTAGGGGTGCCCTAGCCTAAACTTAGGGGTGCCCTAGCCTAAGCCTAGGGGTGCCTTAGCCTAAGACTAGTGGTCCCCTAGCATTAGCCTAAGCCTAGGGGTGCCCTAGCCTAATCCTATGGGTGCCCTAGCCTAAGCCTAGGGGTGCCCAAGCCATAGGCTAGGGGAGCCCTAGCCTTAGCCTAAGCATAGAGGTGCCCTAGCCTAAGCTTTGGGGTTCCCTAGCCTAAGCCTAGGGGCGCCCTAGCATAAGCCTAGGGGTGCCCTAGCCTGAGCCTAGGGGTGCCCTAGCTTGAGCCTACGGGTGCCCTAGCCTGAGGCTAGGGGAGCCCTAGCCTTAGTCTATACTAGGATTGCCCTAGCCTAAGCCTAGGGGTGCCATAGCCTGAGTCTTTTGGTGCACTAGCCTGAGTCCAGAGGAGCCGTAGCCTTAGCCTAAGCCTAGGGGTGCCCTAGCCTAAGCCTAGGGGTTCCCTAGCCTAAGCCTAGGGGTGCCCTAGTGTAAGCCTACGAGTGCCCTCGCCTTAGGCTAGTGGAGCCCTAGCCTTAGCCTAAGCCTAGGGGTGACATAGCCAAACCTAGGGATGCCCTAGACTGAGCCTAGGGGTGCCCTAGCCTTAGGCTAGGGGAGCCCTATCCTTAGCCTAAACCAAGGGGTGCCCTAGCCTAAGCCTAGTGGTGCCGTAGCCTGAGCCTAGGGGTGCCCTAGCCTTAGCCTAGGGGTGCCCTAGCCTAAGCCTAGGGGTGCCTTAGCCTAAGCTTAGGGGTCCCCTAGCCTTAGTCTAAGCCTAGGGGTGCCCTAGCCTAAGCCTAGGGGTGCCCTAGCCTAAGCCTCGGGGTGCCTTAGCCTAAGCCTTGGGGTCCCCTAGCATTCGCCTAAGCCTAGGGGTGCCCTAACCTAAGCTAGGGGTCCCTCAGCCTAAACCTAGGGGTCCCTTAGCCTTACCATAAGCCTAGGTGTGCCTTAGGCTGAGCCTAGGGGTGCCGTAGCCTTAGCCTAGGGGTGCCCCAGCCTGAGCCCAGGGGAGCCCTAGCTTCAGCCTAAGCCTAGGGGTGCCCTAGCCTAAACTTAGGGGTTCCCTAGCCTAAGACTAGGGGTGCCCTAGCCTAAGCTTAGGGGTGCCCTAGCCTAAGCCTAGGGGTCCCGTAGCCTAACGCTAGGGGTGCCCTAGCCTTAGGCTAGGGGAGCCCTAGCCTTAGCCTAATCCTAGGGGTGCCCTAGCCTAAGCCTAGGAGTGCCCTAGCCTAAGCCTAGGGGTGCCCTAACCTTAGGCTAGGGAAGCCCTAGCCTTAGCCTAAGCTTAGGGGTGCCGTAGCCTAAGCCTAGGGTTGTCCTAGCCTAAGCCTAGGGGTGCCCTACTCTAAGCCTAGGGGTGCCCTAGCCCAAGCCTAGGGGTGCCCTACCCTAAGCCTAGGGGTGCCTTAGCCTAAGCCTAGGGGTGCCTTAGCCTAAATCTAGTGATCCCCTAGCCTTAGCCTAAGCCTAGGAGTGCCCTAGCCTAAGCCTAGGGCTGCCCTAGCCTAAGCCTAGGGGTGCCCTAGCCTAAGCCTAGGGGTGCCCTAGCCTTAGGGTAAGGGAGCCCTATCCTTAGCCTAAATCAAGGGGTGCCCTAGCCTAAGCCAAGGGGTGCCGAAGCCTGAGCCTAGGGTTGCCCTAGCCTTAGCCTAGGGGTGCACTAGCCTAAGCCTAGGGGTGCCTTAGCCTAAGCCTAGGGGTCCCCTAGCCTTAGTCTAAGCCTAGGGGTCCCCTAGCCTTAGTCTAAGCCTAGGGGTGCCCTAGCCTAAGGCTAGGGGTGCCCTAGCCTAAGCCTCGGGGTGCCTTAGCCTAAGCCTAGGGGTCCCCTCGCATTAGCCTAAGCCTAGGGGAGCCCTAACCTAAGCCTAGGGGTCCCTTAGCCTAAACCTAGGGGTCCCTTAGCCTTAGCCTAAGCCTAGGTGTGCCTTCGGCTGAGCCTAGGGGTGCCGTAGCCTTAGCCTAGGGGTGCCGTAGCCTGAGCCTAGGGGAGCCCTAGCTTTAGCCTAAGCCTAGGGGTGCCCTAGCCTAAACTTAGGGGTTCCCTAGCCTAAGCCTAGGGGTGCCTTAGCCTAAGCCTAGTGGTCCCCTAGCATTAGCCTAAGCCTAGGGGTGCCCTAGCCTAAGCCTATGGGTGCTCTAGCCTAAGCCTAGGGGTGCCCTAGCCATAGGCTAGGGGAGCCCTAGCCTTAGCCTAAGCTTAGGGGTGCCCTAGCCTAAGCTTAGGGGTTCCCTAGCCAAAGCCTAGGGGTGCCCTAGCATAAGCCTAGGGGTGCCCTAGCCTGAGCCTAGGGGTGCCCTAGCTTGAGCCTACGGGTCCCCTAGCCTGAGGCTAGGGGAGCCCTAGCCTTAGTCTATCCTAGGATTGCCCTAGCCTAAGCCTAGGGGTGCCATAGCCTGAGTCTTGTGGTGCACTAGCCTGAGTCCAGAGGAGCCGTAGCCTTAGCCTAAGCCTAGGGGTGCCCTAGCCTAAGCCTAGGGGTTCCCTAGCCTAAGCCTAGGGGTGCCCTAGCCTAAGCCTACGGGTGCCCTCGCCTTAGGCTAGGGGAGCCCTAGCCTTAGCCTAAGCCTAGGGGTGACATAGCCTAAGCCTAGGGATGCCCTAGACTGAGACTAGGGGTGCCCTAGCCTTAGGCTAGGGGAGCCCTATCCTTAGCCTAAACCAAGGGGTGACCTAGCCTAAGCCTAGTGGTGCCGTAGCCTGAGCCTAGGGGTGCCCTAGCCTTAGCCTAGGGGTGCCCTAGCCTAAGCCAAGGGGTGCCTTAGCCTAAGCCTAGGGGTCCCCTAGCCTTAGTCTAAGCCTAGGGGTGCCCTAGCCTAAGCCTAGGGGTGCCCTAGCCTAAGCCTCGGGGTGCCTTAGCCTAAGCCTAGGGGTCCCCTAGCATTAGCCTAAGCCTAGGGGTGCCCTAACCTAAGCCTAGGGGTCCCTCAGCCTAAACCTAGGGGTCCCTTAGCCTTACCCTAAGCCTAGGTGTGCCTTAGGCTGAGCCTAGGGGTCCCGTAGCCTTAGCCTAGGTGTGCCCAGCCTGAGCCCAGGGGAGCCCTAGCTTTAGCCTAAGCCTAGCGGTGCCCTAGCCTAAACTTAGGGGTGCCCTAGCCTAAGCCTAGGGGTGCCTTAGCCTAAATCTAGTGGTCCCCTAGCCTTAGCCTTAGCCTAGGGGTGCCCTAGCCTAAGCCTATGGGTGCCCTAGCCTGAGCCTAGGGGGGCCCTAGCCTGAGCCTACAGGTGCACTAGCCTGAGGCTAGGGGAGCCCTAGCCTTAGCCTAAGCTTAGGGGTGCCCTAGCCTAAGCTTAGGGGTTCCCTAGCCTAAGCCTAGGGGTGCCCTAGCATAAGTCTAGGGGTGTCCTAGCCTGAGCCTAGGGGTGCCCTAGCTTGAGCCTACGGGTCCCCTAGCCTGAGGCTAGGGGAGCCCTAGCCTTAGTCTATCCTAGGATTGCCCTAGCCTAAGCCTAGGGGTGCCATAGCCTGAGTCTTGTGGTGCACTAGCCTGAGGCTAGAGGAGCCATAGCCTTAGCCTAAGCCTAGGGGTGCCCTATCCTAAGCTTAGGGGTGCCCTAGCCTTAGCCTAATCCTAGGGGTGCCCTAGCCTAAGCCTAGGAGTGCCCTAGCCTAAGCATAGGGGTGCCTTAACCTTAGGCTAGGGGTGCCCTAGCCTAAGACTAGGGGTGCCCGAGCCTAACCTTAGGGGTGCCCTAGCCTAAGCTTGGGGTCCCCTAGCCTAACGCTAGGGGTGCCCTAGCCTTAGGCTAGGGGAGCCCTAGCCTTAGCCTAATCCTAGGGGTGCCCTAGCCTAAGCCTAGGAGTGCCTTTGCCAAACCTAGGGGTGCCCTAGCCTTAGGATAGGGGAGCCCTAGCCTTAGCCTAAGCCTATGGGTGCCCTAGCCTCAGCCTAGGGGTGCCCTAGCCTAAGCCTAGGGGTGCCCTAGCCTAAGCCTAGGGGTGCCCTAGAATAAGCCTAGGGGTGCCCTAGCCTAAGCCTAGGGGTGCCCTAGCCTTAGGCTAGGGGAGCCATAGCCTTAGCCTAAGCCTAGGGGTGCCCTAGCCTAAGCCTAATGGTTCCCTATACTAAGCCTAGGGGTGCCCTAGCCTAAGCCTAGGGGTGCCCTAGCCTTAGGCTAGGGGAGCCCTAACCTTAGCCTAAGCCTAGGGGTGCCCTAGCACAAGCCTAGGGGTGCCCTAGCCTTAGCCTAGGGGTGCCCTAGCCTAAGCCTAGATGTGCCCTAGCCCAAGCCTAGGGGTGCCCTACCCTAAGCCTAGGGGTGCCCTAGCCTAAGCCTAGGGGTGCCCTAGCCTAAGCTTAGGTGTGCCCTAGCCTGAGCCAAGGGGTGACCTAGTCTAAGCCTAGGGGTGCCCTAGCCTTAGGCTACGGGAGCCCTAGCCTTAGCCTAAGCCTAGGGGTGCCCTAGCCTAAGCCTAGGGGTGGCCTAGCCTAAGCTTAGGGGTGCCCTAGCCTAAGGCTAGGGGTGCCCTAGCCTAAGCGTAGGGGTGCCCTAGCCTATGCTTAGGGGTTCCCTACCTAAGCCTAGGGGTGCCCTAGCATAAGCCTAGGGGTGCCCTAGCCTGAGCCTAGGGGTGCCCTAGCCTGAGCCTACGGTGCCCTAGCCTGAGGCTAGGGGAGCCCTAGCCTTAGTCTAGCCTAGGATTGCCCTAGCCTAAGCCTAGGGGTGCCATAGCCTGAGTCTTGTGGTGCACTAGCCAGAGGCTAGAGGAGCCGTAGCCTTAGCCTAAGCCTAGGGGTGCCCTAGCCTAAGCCTAGGGGTGCTCTAGCCTAAGCCTACGTGTGCCCTCGCCTTAGGCTAGGGGAGCCCTAGCCTTAGCCTAAGCCTAGGGGTGCCATAGCCTAAGCCTAGGGATGCCCTAGACTGAGCCTAGGGGTGCCCTAGCCTTAGGCTAGGGGAGCCCTAAACATAGCCTAAGCCTAGGGCTGCCCTAGACTAAGCCTAGGGGTGCCCTAGCCTAAGCCTAGGGGAGCCCTAGCCTAAGCCTAGGGGTGCCCTAGCCTAAGCTTAGGGGTGCCCTAGCCTGAGCCTAGGGGTGCCCTAGCCTTAGGCTAGGGGAGCCCTATCCTTAGCCTAAGCCTAGGGGTGCCCTAGCCTAAGACTAGGGGTGCCCTAGCCTAAGCTTAGGGGTGCCCTAGCCTAAGCCTAGGGGTCCCCTAGCATAACGCTAGGGGTGCCCTAGCTTTAGGCTAGGGGAGCCCTAGCCTTAGCCTAATCCTAGGAGTGCCCTAGCCTAAGCCTAGGGGTGCCCTAACCTTAGGCTAGGGAAGCCCTAGCCTTAGCCTAAGCTTAGGGGTGCCGTAGCCTAAGCCTACGGCTGCCCTACCCTAAGCCTAGGGGTGCCCTACTCTAAGCCTTGGGGTGCCCTAGCCTTAGCCTAGGGTTACCCTAGCCTAAGACTAGGGGTGCCTTAGCCTAAACCTAGGGGTCCCCTAGCCTTAGTCTAAGCTTAGGGGTGCCCTAGCCTAAGGCTAGGGGTGCCCTAGCCTAAGCCTCGGGGTGCCTTAGCCTAAGCCTAGGGGTTCCCTCGCATTAGCCTAAGCCTAGAGGAGCCCTAACCTAAGCCTAGGGGTCCCTTAGCCTAAACCTAGGGGTCCCTTAGCCTTAGCCTAAGCCTAGGTGTGCCTTAGGCTGAGCCTAGGGGTGCCGTAGCCTTAGCCTAGGGGTGCCCTAGCCTGAGCCTAGGGGAGCCCTAGCTTTACCCTAAGTAGGGGTGCCCTAGCCTAAACTTAGGGGTGCCCTAGCCTAAGCCTAGGGGTGCCTTAGCCTAAGACTAGTGGTCCCCTAGCATTAGCCTAAGCCTAGGGGTGCCCTAGCCTAATCCTATGGGTGCCCTAGCCTAAACCTAGGGGTGCCCAAGCCATAGGCTAGGGGAGCCTTAGCCTTAGCCTAAGCATAGGGGTGCCATAGCCTAAGCTTTGGGGTTCCCTAGCCTAAGCCTAAGGGCGCCCTAGCATAAGCCTAGGGGTGCCCTAGCCTGAGCCTAGGGGTGCCCTAGCTTGAGCCTACGGGTGCCCTAGCCTGAGGCTAGGGGAGCCCTAGCCTTAGTCTATACTAGGATTGCCCTAGCCTAAGCCTAGGGGTGCCATAGCCTGAGTCTTTTGGTGCACTAGCCTGAGTCCAGAGGAGCCGTAGCCTTAGCCTAAGCCTAGGGGTGCCCTAGCCTAAGCCTAGGGGTTCCCTAGCCTAAGCCTAGGGGTGCCCTAGCGTAAGCCTACGAGTGCCCTCGCCTTAGGCTAGTGGAGCCCTAGCCTTAGCCTAAGCCTAGGGGTGACATAGCCAAACCTAGGGATGCCCTAGACTGAGCCTAGGGGTGCCCTAGCCTTAGGCTAGGGGAGCCATATCCTTAGCCTAAACCAAGGGGTGCCCTAGCCTAAGCCTAGTGGTGCCGTAGCCTGAGCCTAGGGGTGCCCTAGCCTTAGCCTAGGGGTGCCCTAGCCTAAGCCTAGGGGTGCCTTAGCCTAAGCTTAGGGGTCCCCTAGCCTTAGTCTAAGCCTAGGGGTGCCCTAGCCTAAGCCTAGGGGTGCCCTAGCCTAAGCCTCGGGGTGCCTTAGCCTAAGCCTTGGGGTCCCCTAGCATTCGCCTAAGCCTAGGGGTGCCCTAACCTAAGCTAGGGGTCCCTCAGCCTAAACCTAGGGGTCCCTTAGCCTTACCATAAGCCTAGGTGTGCCTTAGGCTGAGCCTAGGGGTGCCGTAGCCTTAGCCTAGGGGTGCCCCAGCCTGAGCCCAGGGGAGCCCTAGCTTCAGCCTAAGCCTAGGGGTGCCCTAGCCTAAACTTAGGGGTTCCCTAGCCTAAGACTAGGGGTGCCCTAGCCTAAGCTTAGGGGTGCCCTAGCCTAAGCCTAGGGGTCCCCTAGCCTAACGCTAGGGGTGCCCTAGCCTTAGGCTAGGGGAGCCCTAGCCTTAGCCTAATCCTAGGGGTGCCCTAGCCTAAGCCTAGGAGTGCCCTAACCTTAGGCTAGGGAAGCGCTAGCCTTAGCCTAAGCTTAGGGGTGCCGTAGCCTAAGCCTAGGGTTGTCCTAGCCTAAGCCTAGGGGTGCCCTACTCTAAGCCTAGGGGTGCCCTAGCCCAAGCCTAGGGGTGCCCTACCCTAAGCCTAGGGGTGCCTTAGCCTAAGCCTAGGGGTGCCTTAGCCTAAATCTAGTGATCCCCTAGCCTTAGCCTAAGCCTAGGAGTGCCCTAGCCTAAGCCTATGGGTGCCCTAGCCTAAGCCTAGGGGTGCCCTAGCCATAGGCTAGGGGAGCCCTAGCCTTAGCCTAAGCCTTGGGGCGCCCTAGCCTAAACCTAGGGGTTCCCTAGCCTAAGCCTATGGGTGACCTAGCCTTAGGCTAGGGGAGCCCTAGCCTTAGTCTAAGCCTAGGGGTGCCCTAGCCTAAGCCTAGGGGTGCCGTAGCCCAAGCCTAGGGATGCCCTAGCCTTAGGCTAGGGGAGCCTTAGACTTAGTCTAAGCCTAGGGGTGCCCTAGCCTAAGTCTAGGGGTTCCCTACCTAAGCCTAGGGTGCCCTAGCCTAAGCCTAGTGGTGCCCTAGCATAAGCCTAGGGGTGCCCTAGCCTAAGCTTAGGGGTACCCTAGCCTAAGCATAGGGGTGCCCTAGCCTAAGGCTAGGGGTGCCCTAGTCTTAGGCTAGGGGATCCCTAGCCTTAGTCTAAGCCTATGGTGCCCTAGCCTAAGCCTAGGGGTTCCCTAGCCCAAGCCTAGGGATGCCCTAGCGTTAGGCTAGAGGAGCTCTAGCCTTAGCCTAAGCCTAGGGGTGCCCTAGCCTAAGCTTAGGGGTGCCCTAGCATAAGCCTTGGGGTGCTCTAGCCTAAGTCTAGGGGTGCCCTAGCCTAAGCCTAGGGGTGCCCTAGCCTAAGCTTAGGGGTGCCCTAGCCTGAGCCTAGGGGTGCCCTAGCCTTAGGCTAGGGGAGCCCTATCCTTAGCCTAAGCCTAGGGGTGCCCTAGCCTAAGACTAGGGGTGCCCTAGCCTAAGCTTAGGGGTGCCCTAGCCTAAGCCTAGGGGTCCCCTAGCCTAACGCTAGGGGTGCCCTAGCTTTAGGCTAGGGGAGCCCTAGCCTTAGCCTAATCCTAGGAGTGCCCTAGCCTAAGCCTAGGGGTGCCCTAACCTTAGGCTAGGGAAGCCCTAGCCTTAGCCTAAGCTTAGGGGTGCCGTAGCCTAAGCCTACGGCTGCCCTACCCTAAGCCTAGGGGTGCCCTACTCTAAGCCTTGGGGTGCCCTAGCCTTAGCCTAGGGTTACCCTAGCCTAAGACTAGGGGTGCCTTAGCCTAAACCTAGGGGTCCCCTAGCCTTAGTCTAAGCTTAGGGGTGCCCTAGCCTAAGGCTAGGGGTGCCCTAGCCTAAGCCTCGGGGTGCCTTAGCCTAAGCCTAGGGGTCCCCTCGCATTAGCCTAAGCCTAGAGGAGCCCTAACCTAAGCCTAGGGGTCCCTTAGCCTAAACCTAGGGGTCCCTTAGCCTTAGCCTAAGCCTAGGTGTGCCTTAGGCTGAGCCTAGGGGTGCCGTAGCCTTAGCCTAGGGGTGCCCTAGCCTGAGCCTAGGGGAGCCCTAGCTTTACCCTAAGTAGGGGTGCCCTAGCCTAAACTTAGGGGTGCCCTAGCCTAAGCCTAGGGGTGCCTTAGCCTAAGACTAGTGGTCCCCTAGCATTAGCCTAAGCCTAGGGGTGCCCTAGCCTAATCCTATGGGTGCCCTAGCCTAAGCCTAGGGGTGCCCAAGCCATAGGCTAGGGGAGCCCTAGCCTTAGCCTAAGCATAGAGGTGCCCTAGCCTAAGCTTTGGGGTTCCCTAGCCTAAGCCTAGGGGCGCCCTAGCATAAGCCTAGGGGTGCCCTAGCCTGAGCCTAGGGGTGCCCTAGCTTGAGCCTACGGGTGCCCTAGCCTGAGGCTAGGGGAGCCCTAGCCTTAGTCTATACTAGGATTGCCCTAGCCTAAGCCTAGGGGTGCCATAGCCTGAGTCTTTTGGTGCACTAGCCTGAGTCCAGAGGAGCCGTAGCCTTAGCCTAAGCCTAGGGGTGCCCTAGCCTAAGCCTAGGGGTTCCCTAGCCTAAGCCTAGGGGTGCCCTAGTGTAAGCCTACGAGTGCCCTCGCCTTAGGCTAGTGGAGCCCTAGCCTTAGCCTAAGCCTAGGGGTGACATAGCCAAACCTAGGGATGCCCTAGACTGAGCCTAGGGGTGCCCTAGCCTTAGGCTAGGGGAGCCCTATCCTTAGCCTAAACCAAGGGGTGCCCTAGCCTAAGCCTAGTGGTGCCGTAGCCTGAGCCTAGGGGTGCCCTAGCCTTAGCCTAGGGGTGCCCTAGCCTAAGCCTAGGGGTGCCTTAGCCTAAGCTTAGGGGTCCCCTAGCCTTAGTCTAAGCCTAGGGGTGCCCTAGCCTAAGCCTAGGGGTGCCCTAGCCTAAGCCTCGGGGTGCCTTAGCCTAAGCCTTGGGGTCCCCTAGCATTCGCCTAAGCCTAGGGGTGCCCTAACCTAAGCTAGGGGTCCCTCAGCCTAAACCTAGGGGTCCCTTAGCCTTACCATAAGCCTAGGTGTGCCTTAGGCTGAGCCTAGGGGTGCCGTAGCCTTAGCCTAGGGGTGCCCCAGCCTGAGCCCAGGGGAGCCCTAGCTTCAGCCTAAGCCTAGGGGTGCCCTAGCCTAAACTTAGGGGTTCCCTAGCCTAAGACTAGGGGTGCCCTAGCCTAAGCTTAGGGGTGCCCTAGCCTAAGCCTAGGGGTCCCGTAGCCTAACGCTAGGGGTGCCCTAGCCTTAGGCTAGGGGAGCCCTAGCCTTAGCCTAATCCTAGGGGTGCCCTAGCCTAAGCCTAGGAGTGCCCTAGCCTAAGCCTAGGGGTGCCCTAACCTTAGGCTAGGGAAGCCCTAGCCTTAGCCTAAGCTTAGGGGTGCCGTAGCCTAAGCCTAGGGTTGTCCTAGCCTAAGCCTAGGGGTGCCCTACTCTAAGCCTAGGGGTGCCCTAGCCCAAGCCTAGGGGTGCCCTACCCTAAGCCTAGGGGTGCCTTAGCCTAAGCCTAGGGGTGCCTTACCCTAAATCTAGTGATCCCCTAGCCTTAGCCTAAGCCTAGGAGTGCCCTAGCCTAAGCCTAGGGCTGCCCTAGCCTAAGCCTAGGGGTGCCCTAGCCTAAGCCTAGGGGTGCCCTAGCCTTAGGGTAAGGGAGCCCTATCCTTAGCCTAAATCAAGGGGTGCCCTAGCCTAAGCCAAGGGGTGCCGAAGCCTGAGCCTAGGGTTGCCCTAGCCTTAGCCTAGGGGTGCACTAGCCTAAGCCTAGGGGTGCCTTAGCCTAAGCCTAGGGGTCCCCTAGCCTTAGTCTAAGCCTAGGGGTCCCCTAGCCTTAGTCTAAGCCTAGGGGTGCCCTAGCCTAAGGCTAGGGGTGCCCTAGCCTAAGCCTCGGGGTGCCTTAGCCTAAGCCTAGGGGTCCCCTCGCATTAGCCTAAGCCTAGGGGAGCCCTAACCTAAGCCTAGGGGTCCCTTAGCCTAAACCTAGGGGTCCCTTAGCCTTAGCCTAAGCCTAGGTGTGCCTTCGGCTGAGCCTAGGGGTGCCGTAGCCTTAGCCTAGGGGTGCCGTAGCCTGAGCCTAGGGGAGCCCTAGCTTTAGCCTAAGCCTAGGGGTGCCCTAGCCTAAACTTAGGGGTTCCCTAGCCTAAGCCTAGGGGTGCCTTAGCCTAAGCCTAGTGGTCCCCTAGCATTAGCCTAAGCCTAGGGGTGCCCTAGCCTAAGCCTATGGGTGCTCTAGCCTAAGCCTAGGGGTGCCCTAGCCATAGGCTAGGGGAGCCCTAGCCTTAGCCTAAGCTTAGGGGTGCCCTAGCCTAAGCTTAGGGGTTCCCTAGCCTAAGCCTAGGGGTGCCCTAGCATAAGCCTAGGGGTGCCCTAGCCTGAGCCTAGGGGTGCCCTAGCTTGAGCCTACGGGTCCCCTAGCCTGAGGCTAGGGGAGCCCTAGCCTTAGTCTATCCTAGGATTGCCCTAGCCTAAGCCTAGGGGTGCCATAGCCTGAGTCTTGTGGTGCACTAGCCTGAGTCCAGAGGAGCCGTAGCCTTAGCCTAAGCCTAGGGGTGCCCTAGCCTAAGCCTAGGGGTTCCCTAGCCTAAGCCTAGGGGTGCCCTAGCCTAAGCCTACGGGTGCCCTCGCCTTAGGCTAGGGGAGCCCTAGCCTTAGCCTAAGCCTAGGGGTGACATAGCCTAAGCCTAGGGATGCCCTAGACTGAGACTAGGGGTGCCCTAGCCTTAGGCTAGGGGAGCCCTATCCTTAGCCTAAACCAAGGGGTGACCTAGCCTAAGCCTAGTGGTGCCGTAGCCTGAGCCTAGGGGTGCCCTAGCCTTAGCCTAGGGGTGCCCTAGCCTAAGCCAAGGGGTGCCTTAGCCTAAGCCTAGGGGTCCCCTAGCCTTAGTCTAAGCCTAGGGGTGCCCTAGCCTAAGCCTAGGGGTGCCCTAGCCTAAGCCTCGGGGTGCCTTAGCCTAAGCCTAGGGGTCCCCTAGCATTAGCCTAAGCCTAGGGGTGCCTTAACCTAAGCCTAGGGGTCCCTCAGCCTAAACCTAGGGGTCCCTTAGCCTTACCCTAAGCCTAGGTGTGCCTTAGGCTGAGCCTAGGGGTCCCGTAGCCTTAGCCTAGGTGTGCCCAGCCTGAGCCCAGGGGAGCCCTAGCTTTAGCCTAAGCCTAGCGGTGCCCTAGCCTAAACTTAGGGGTGCCCTAGCCTAAGCCTAGGGGTGCCTTAGCCTAAATCTAGTGGTCCCCTAGCCTTAGCCTTAGCCTAGGGGTTCCCTAGCCTAAGCCTATGGGTGCCCTAGCCTGAGCCTAGGGGGGCCCTAGCCTGAGCCTATAGGTGCGCTAGCCTGAGGCTAGGGGAGCCCTAGCCTTAGCCTAAGCTTAGGGGTGCCCTAGCCTAAGCTTAGGGGTTCCCTAGCCTAAGCCTAGGGGTGCCCTAGCATAAGCCTAGGGGTGGCCTAGCCTGAGCCTAGGGGTGCCCTAGCTTGAGCCTACGGGTCCCCTAGCCTGAGGCTAGGGGAGCCCTAGCCTTAGTCTATCCTAGGATTGCCCTAGCCTAAGCCTAGGGGTGCCATAGCCTGAGTCTTGTGGTGCACTAGCCTGAGGCTAGAGGAGCCATAGCCTTAGCCTAAGCCTAGGGGTGCCCTATCCTAAGCTTAGGGGTGCCCTAGCCTTAGCCTAATCCTAGGGGTGCCCTAGCCTAAGCCTAGGAGTGCCCTAGCCTAAGCATAGGGGTGCCTTAACCTTAGGCTAGGGGTGCCCTAGCCTAAGACTAGGGGTGCCCGAGCCTAACCTTAGGGGTGCCCTAGCCTAAGCTTGGGGTCCCCTAGCCTAACGCTAGGGGTGCCCTAGCCTTAGGCTAGGGGAGCCCTAGCCTTAGCCTAATCCTAGGGGTGCCCTAGCCTAAGCCTAGGAGTGCCTTTGCCAAACCTAGGGGTGCCCTAGCCTTAGGATAGGGGAGCCCTAGCCTTAGCCTAAGCCTATGGGTGCCCTAGCCTCAGCCTAGGGGTGCCCTAGCCTAAGCCTAGGGGTGCCCTAGCCTAAGCCTAGGGGTGCCCTAGAATAAGCCTAGGTGTGCCCTAGCCTAAGCCTAGGGGTGCCCTAGCCTTAGGCTAGGGGAGCCATAGCCTTAGCCTAAGCCTAGGGGTGCCCTAGCCTAAGCCTAATGGTTCCCTATACTAAGCCTAGGGGTGCCCTAGCCTAAGCCTAGGGGTGCCCTAGCCTTAGGCTAGGGGAACCCTAACCTTAGCCTAAGCCTAGGGGTGCCCTAGCACAAGCCTAGGGGTGCCCTAGCCTTAGCCTAGGGGTGCCCTAGCCTAAGCCTAGATGTGCCCTAGCCCAAGCCTAGGGGTGCCCTACCCTAAGCTTAGGGGTGCCCTAGCCTAAGCCTAGGGGTGCCCTAGCCTTAGGCTAGCTGAGTCCTAGCCTTAGCCTAAGCCTAGGGGTGCCCTAGCCTAAGCTTAGGTGTGCCCTAGCCTGAGCCAAGGGGTGACCTAGTCTAAGCCTAGGGGTGCCCTAGCCTTAGGCTACGGGAGCCCTAGCCTTAGCCTAAGCCTAGGGGTGCCCTAGCCTAAGCCTAGGGGTGGCCTAGCCTAAGCTTAGGGGTGCCCTAGCCTAAGGCTAGGGGTGCCCTAGCCTAAGCGTAGGGGTGCCCTAGCCTATGCTTAGGGGTTCCCTACCTAAGCCTAGGGGTGCCCTAGCATAAGCCTAGGGGTGCCCTAGCCTGAGCCTAGGGGTGCCCTAGCCTGAGCCTACGGTGCCCTAGCCTGAGGCTAGGGGAGCCCTAGCCTTAGTCTAGCCTAGGATTGCCCTAGCCTAAGCCTAGGGGTGCCATAGCCTGAGTCTTGTGGTGCACTAGCCAGAGGCTAGAGGAGCCGTAGCCTTAGCCTAAGCCTAGGGGTGCCCTAGCCTAAGCCTAGGGGTGCTCTAGCCTAAGCCTACGTGTGCCCTCGCCTTAGGCTAGGGGAGCCCTAGCCTTAGCCTAAGCCTAGGGGTGCCATAGCCTAAGCCTAGGGATGCCCTAGACTGAGCCTAGGGGTGCCCTAGCCTTAGGCTAGGGGAGCCCTAAACATAGCCTAAGCCTAGGGCTGCCCTAGACTAAGCCTAGGGGTGCCCTAGCCTAAGCCTAGGGGAGCCCTAGCCTAAGCCTAGGGGTGCCCTAGCCTAAGCTTAGGGGTGCCCTAGCCTGAGCCTAGGGGTGCCCTAGCCTTAGGCTAGGGGAGCCCTATCCTTAGCCTAAGCCTAGGGGTGCCCTAGCCTAAGACTAGGGGTGCCCTAGCCTAAGCTTAGGGGTGCCCTAGCCTAAGCCTAGGGGTCCCCTAGCCTAACGCTAGGGTTGCCCTAGCTTTAGGCTAGGGGAGCCCTAGCCTTAGCCTAATCCTAGGAGTGCCCTAGCCTAAGCCTAGGGGTGCCCTAACCTTAGGCTAGGGAAGCCCTAGCCTTAGCCTAAGCTTAGGGGTGCCGTAGCCTAAGCCTACGGCTGCCCTACCCTAAGCCTAGGGGTGCCCTACTCTAAGCCTTGGGGTGCCCTAGCCTTAGCCTAGGGTTACCCTAGCCTAAGACTAGGGGTGCCTTAGCCTAAACCTAGGGGTCCCCTAGCCTTAGTCTAAGCTTAGGGGTGCCCTAGCCTAAGGCTAGGGGTGCCCTAGCCTAAGCCTCGGGGTGCCTTAGCCTAAGCCTAGGGGTTCCCTCGCATTAGCCTAAGCCTAGAGGAGCCCTAACCTAAGCCTAGGGGTCCCTTAGCCTAAACCTAGGGGTCCCTTAGCCTTAGCCTAAGCCTAGGTGTGCCTTAGGCTGAGCCTAGGGGTGCCGTAGCCTTAGCCTAGGGGTGCCCTAGCCTGAGCCTAGGGGAGCCCTAGCTTTACCCTAAGTAGGGGTGCCCTAGCCTAAACTTAGGGGTGCCCTAGCCTAAGCCTAGGGGTGCCTTAGCCTAAGACTAGTGGTCCCCTAGCATTAGCCTAAGCCTAGGGGTGCCCTAGCCTAATCCTATGGGTGCCCTAGCCTAAACCTAGGGGTGCCCAAGCCATAGGCTAGGGGAGCCCTAGCCTTAGCCTAAGCATAGGGGTGCCCTAGCCTAAGCTTTGGGGTTCCCTAGCCTAAGCCTAGGGGCGCCCTAGCATAAGCCTAGGGGTGCCCTAGCCTGAGCCTATGGGTGCCCTAGCTTGAGCCTACGGGTGCCCTAGCCTGAGGCTAGGGGAGCCCTAGCCTTAGTCTATACTAGGATTGCCCTAGCCTAAGCCTAGGGGTGCCATAGCCTGAGTCTTTTGGTGCACTAGCCTGAGTCCAGAGGAGCCGTAGCCTTAGCCTAAGCCTAGGGGTGCCCTAGCCTAAGCCTAGGGGTTCCCTAGCCTAAGCCTTGGGGTGCCCTAGCGTAAGCCTACGAGTGCCCTCGCCTTAGGCTAGTGGAGCCCTAGCCTTAGCCTAAGCCTAGGGGTGACATAGCCAAACCTAGGGATGCCCTAGACTGAGCCTAGGGGTGCCCTAGCCTTAGGCTAGGGGAGCCCTATCCTTAGCCTAAACCAAGGGGTGCCCTAGCCTAAGCCTAGTGGTGCCGTAGCCTGAGACTAGGGGTGCCCTAGCCTTAGCCTAGGGGTGCCCTAGCCTAAGCCTAGGGGTGCCTTAGCCTAAGCTTAGGGGTCCCCTAGCCTTAGTCTAAGCCTAGGGGTGCCCTAGCCTAAGCCTAGGGGTGCCCTAGCCTAAGCCTCGGGGTGCCTTAGCCTAAGCCTTGGGGTCCCCTAGCATTCGCCTAAGCCTAGGGGTGCCCTAACCTAAGCTAGGGGTCCCTCAGCCTAAACCTAGGGGTCCCTTAGCCTTACCATAAGCCTAGGTGTGCCTTAGGCTGAGCCTAGGGGTGCCGTAGCCTTAGCCTAGGGGTGCCCCAGCCTGAGCCCAGGGGAGCCCTAGCTTCAGCCTAAGCCTAGGGGTGCCCTAGCCTAAACTTAGGGGTTCCCTAGCCTAAGACTAGGGGTGCCCTAGCCTAAGCTTAGGGGTGCCCTAGCCTAAGCCTAGGGGTCCCCTAGCCTAACGCTAGGGGTGCCCTAGCCTTAGGCTAGGGGAGCCCTAGCCTTAGCCTAATCCTAGGGGTGCCCTAGCCTAAGCCTAGGAGTGCCCTAGCCTAAGCCTAGGGGTGCCCTAACCTTAGGCTAGGGAAGCGCTAGCCTTAGCCTAAGCTTAGGGGTGCCGTAGCCTAAGCCTAGGGTTGTCCTAGCCTAAGCCTAGGGGTGCCCTACTCTAAGCCTAGGGGTGCCCTAGCCCAAGCCTAGGGGTGCCCTACCCTAAGCCTAGGGGTGCCTTAGCCTAAGCCTAGGGGTGCCTTAGCCTAAATCTAGTGATCCCCTAGCCTTAGCCTAAGCCTAGGAGTGCCCTAGCCTAAGCCTATGGGTGCCCTAGCCTAAGCCTAGGGGTGCCCTAGCCATAGGCTAGGGGAGCCCTAGCCTTAGCCTAAGCCTTGGGGCGCCCTAGCCTAAACCTAGGGGTTCCCTAGCCTAAGCCTATGGGTGACCTAGCCTTAGGCTAGGGGAGCCCTAGCCTTAGTCTAAGCCTAGGGGTGCCCTAGCCTAAGCCTAGGGGTGCCGTAGCCCAAGCCTAGGGATGCCCTAGCCTTAGGCTAGGGGAGCCTTAGACTTAGTCTAAGCCTAGGGGTGCCCTAGCCTAAGTCTAGGGGTTCCCTACCTAAGCCTAGGGTGCCCTAGCCTAAGCCTAGTGGTGCCCTAGCATAAGCCTTTGGGTGCCCTAGCCTAAGCTTAGGGGTACCCTAGCCTAAGCATAGGGGTGCCCTAGCCTAAGGCTAGGGGTGCCCTAGTCTTAGGCTAGGGGATCCCTAGCCTTAGTCTAAGCCTATGGTGCCCTAGCCTAAGACTAGGGGTTCCCTAGCCCAAGCCTAGGGATGCCCTAGCGTTAGGCTAGAGGAGCTCTAGCCTTAGCCTAAGCCTAGGGGTGCCCTAGCCTAAGCTTAGGGGTGCCCTAGCATAAGCCTTGGGGTGCTCTAGCCTACGTCTAGGGGTGCCCTAGCCTAAGCCTAGGGGTGCCCTAGCCTAAGCCTAGGGGTGCCCTAGCCTAAGCCTAGGGGTGCCCTAGCCTAAGCCTAGGGGTGCCCTAGCCTTAGGCTAGGGGAGCCCTAGCCTTAGCCTAAGCCTAGGGGTGCCCTAGCCTAAGACTAGGGGTGCCCTAGCCTAAGACTAGGGGTGTCCTAGCCTAAGCCTAGGGGTGCCCTTGCCTAAGCCTAGGGGTGCCCTAGCCTTAGGCTAGGGGAGCCCTAGCCTTAGCCTAAGCCTAGGGGTGCCCTAGCCTAAGACTAGGGGTGCCCTAGCCTAAGACTAGGGGTGCCCTATCCTGAGCCTAGGGGTGCCATAGCCTGAGCCTAGGGGTGCCATAGCCTGAGTCTAGGTGTTCCCTAGCGTGAGGCTAGGGGAGCCGTAGCCTTATCCTAAGCCTACGGGTGCCCTCGCCTAAGCCTAGGGGTGCCCTAGCCTAAGTCTAGGGGTTCCCTACCTAAGCCTAGGGGTGCCCTAGCCTAAGCCTACGGGTGCCCTAGCCTAAGCCTAGGGGTGCCCTAGCATAAGCCTAGGGGTGCCCTATCCTAAGCCTAGGGGTGCCCTAGCATATGCCTAGGGGTGACCTAGCCTAAGCCTAGTGGTAACCTAGCCTTAGGCTAGGGGAGACCTAGCCTTAGTCTAAGCCTAGGGGTGCCCTAGCCTAAGCCTAGGGGTGCCGTAGCCCAAGCCTAGGGATGCCCTAGCCTTAGGCTAGGGGAGCCCTAGCCTTAGTCTAAGCCTAGGGGTGCCCTAGCCTAAGTCTATGGGTTCCCTACCTAAGCCTAGGGGTGCCCTAGCCTAAGCCTAAGGGTGCCCTAGCCTAAGCATAGGGGTGCCCTAGCATAAGCCTAGGGGTGCCCTAGCGTAAGCTTAGGGGTGACCTAGCCTAAGCTTAGGGGTGCCCTAGCCTAAGGCTAGGGGTGCCCTAGTCTTAAGCTAGGGGAGCCCCAGCCTTAGTCTAAGCCTAGGGTGCCCTAGCCTAAGCCTAGGGATGCCCTAGCTTTAGGCTAGAGGAGCCCTAGCGTTAGCCTAAGCCTAGGGGTGCCCTAGCCTAAGCCTAGGGGTGCCCTAGCATAAGCCTAGGGTTGCCCTAGCCTAAGTCTAGGGGTGCCCAAGCCTAAGCCAAGGGGTGCGCTAGCCTAAGCCTAGGGGTGCCCTAGCCTAAGCCTAGGGGTGCCCAAGCCTAAGCCTAGGGGTGCCGTAGCCTAAGCCTAGGGGTGCCCTAGCCTAAGTCTAGTGGTGCCCTACACTAAACCTAGGGGTGCCCTAACCTAAGCCTAGGGGTGCTCTAGCCTTAAGCTAGGGGAGCCCTAGCCTTAACCTAAGCCTAGCGGTGCCCTAGCATAAGCCTAGGGGTTCCCTAGCCTAAGCCTAGGGGTGCCCTAGCCTAAGCCTAGGGGTGCCCTAGTCTAAGCCTAAGGGTGCCCTAGCCTTAGACTAGGGGAGCCCTAGCCTTTGCCTAAGCCTAGGGGTGCCCTAGCCTAAGCCTAGTGGTAGCCAACCTAAGACTAAGGGTGCCCTAAACTTAGGCTAGGGGAGCCCTAGCCTTAGCCTAAACCTAGGGGTGCCCTAGCCTAAGCCTAGGGGTGCCCTAGCCTAAGCCTAGGGGTGCCCTAGCCTAAGCCTAGGGGTGCCCTAGCCTAAGCCTAGGGGTCACCTAGCCTACGCCTAGGGGTGCCTTAGCCTTAGGCTAGGGGATCCCTAGCCTTAGCCTAAGCCTAGGGGTTCCCTTGCCTAAGTGTAGAAGTGCCCTAGCCTGAGCCTAGGGGTGCCCTAGCCTTAGCCTAGGGGTGCCCTAGCCTAAGCCTAGGGGTGCCTTAGCCTAAGCCTAGGGGTCCCCCAGCCTTAGTCTAAGCCTAGGGGTGCCCTAGCCTAAGCCTAGGGGTGCCCTAGCCTAAGCCTCGAGGTGCCCTAGCCTAAGCCTAGTGGTCCCCTAGCCTTAGCCTAAGCCTAGGAGAGCCCTAGCCTAAGCCGAGGTGTGCCCTAGCCTAAGCCTAGGGGTGCCTTAGCCTAAACCTAGGGGTCCCCTAGCCTTAGCCTAAGCCTAGGGGTGCCCTAACCTGAGCGTAGGGGTGCCGTAGCCTTAGCTTAGGGGTGCCCTAGCCTAAGCCTAGGGGAGCCCTAGCTTTAGGCTAAGCCTAGGGTTGTCGTAGCCTAAAACTAGGGTTGCCCTAGCCTAAGCCTAGGGGTGCCTTAGCCTAAGCCATGGGGTCCCCTAGCCTCAGCCTAAGCCTCGGGGTGCCCTAGCCTAAGCCTAGGAGTGCCCTAGCCTAAGCCTAGGGGTGCCCAAGCAATAGGCTAGGGGAGCCCTAGCCTTAGCCTAAGTCTAGGGGTGCCCGAGCCTAAGCCTAGGGGTGCCCTAGCCTTAGCCTAGGGGTGCCATAGCCTGAGCCTACGGGTGCCCTAGCCTGAGCCTAGGGGTGCCCTAGCCCAAGGCTAAGGGTGCCCTTGCCTAAGCCTACGAGTGCTCTAGCCTAAGCCTAGGGGTGCCATAGCCTGAGTTTAGGGGTGCCCTAGCATGAGGCTACGGGAGCCGTAGCCTTAGCCTAAGGCTAGGGGTGCCCTAGCCTAAGCCTAGGGGTGCCCTAGCCTAAGCCTAGGGGTACCCTAGCCTAAGCTTACGGGTGCCCTCGCCTTAGGCTAGGGGAGCCCTAGCCTTAGCCTAAGCCTAGGGGTGCCCTAGCATAAGCCTAGGGGTGCTCTAGCCTAAGGCTAAGGGTGCTCTTGCCTAAGCCTATGGGTGCTCTAGCCTAAGCCTAGGGGTGCCCTACCATAAGCCTAGGGGTGCCCTAGCCTAAGCCTAGGGGTGCCTTAGCCTTAGGCTAGGGGAGCCCTAGCTTTAGTATAAGCATATGGTTGCCCTAGCCTAAGTTTAGGGGTGCCCTAGCCTAAGCCTAGGGGTGCCCAGGCCTTATGCTAGGGGAGCCATAGCCTTAGCCTAAGCCTATGGCTGCCCTAGCCTAAGCCTAGGTGTACCCTAGCCTAAGCCAAGGGGTGCCCTAACCTAAGCCTAGGGGTGCCTAGCCTTAGGCTAGGGGAGCACTAGCCTTAGCCTAAGCCTAGGGGTGCCCTAGCCTAAGCCTAGGGGTGCCCTAGCTTAAGCCTAGGGGTGCCCTAGCCTATACCTAGGGGTGCCCTAGCCTTAGGCTAGTTGAGCCCTAGCCTAGCCTAAGCCTAGGGGTCCCTTAGCCTAAGACTAGGGGAGAACTAGCCTAAACCTAGGATTGCCCTAGCTTAAGCCTAGGGGTGTCCTAGCCTAAGCCTAGGGGTGCCTTAGCCTTAGGCTAGGGGATCCCTAGCCTTAGCGTAAGCCTAGGGGTGCACTAGCCTAAGACTAGGGGTGCCCTAGCCTAAGCCTACGGGTGTCCTAGCCTAAGCCTAGGGGTGCCGTAGCCTAAGCCTAGGGGTGCCCTAAACTTAGGCTAGGGGAGCCCTAGCCTTAGCCTAAGCCTTGGGGCGCCCTAGCCTAAACCTAGGGGTTCCCTAGCCTAAGCCTATGGGTGACCTAGCCTTAGGCTAGGGGAGCCCTAGCCTTAGTCTAAGCCTAGGGGTGCCCTAGCCTGAGCCTAGGGGTGCCGTAGCCCAAGCCTAGGGATGCCCTAGCCTTAGGCTAGGGGAGCCCTAGACTTAGTCTAAGCCTAGGGGTGCCCTAGCCTAAGTCTAGGGGTTCCCTACATAAGCCTAGGGGTGCCCTAGCCTAAGCCTACGGGTGCCCTAGCCTAAGCCTAGGGGTGCCCTAGCATAAGCCTAGGGGTGCCCTAGCCTAAGCTTAGGGGTACCCTAGCCTAAGCCTAGGGGTCCCTTAGCCTAAGACTAGGGGAGCCCAAGCCTAAACCTAGGATTGCCCTAGCGTAAGCCTAGGGGTGCCCTAGCCTAAGCCTAGGGGTGTCCTAGCATAAGCCTAGGGGTGCCCTAGCCTAAGCTTAGGGGTACCCTAGCCTAAGCTTAGGGGTGCCCTAGCCTAAGGCTAGGGATGCCCTAGTCTAAGGCTAGGGGATCCCTAGCCTTAGTCTAAGACTAGGGTGCCCTAGCCTAAGCCTAGGGGTTCCCTAGCCCAAGCCTAGGGATGCCCTAACGTTAGGCTAGAGGAGCTCTAGCCTTAGCCTAAGCCTAGGGGTCCCCCAGCCTTAGTCTAAGCCTAGGGGTGCCCTAGCCTAAGCCTCGAGGTGCCCTAGCCTAAGCCTAGTGGTCCCCTAGCCTTAGCCTAAGCCTAGGAGAGCCCTAGCCTAAGCCGAGGTGTGCCCGAGCCTAAGCCTAGGGGTGCCTTAGCCTAAACCTAGGGGTCCCCTAGCCTTAGCCTAAGCCTAGGGGTGCCCTAACCTGAGCATAGGGGTGCCGTAGCCTTAGCTTAGGGGTGCCCTAGCCTAAGCCTAGGGGAGCCCTAGCTTTAGGCTAAGCCTAGGGTTGCCGTAGCCTAAAACTAGGGTTGCCCTAGCCTAAGCTTAGGGGTGCCTTAGCCTAAGCCATTGGGTCCCCTAGCCTCAGCCTAAGCCTAGGGGTGCCCTAGCCTAAGCCTAGGAGTGCCCTAGCCTAAGCCTAGGGATGCCCTAGCAATAGGCTAGGGGAGCCCTAGCCTTAGCATAAGTCTAGGGGTGCCCGAGCCTAAGCCTAGGGGTGCCCTAGCCTTAGCCTAGGGGAGCCCTAGCCTTAGCATAAGTCTAGGGGTGCCCGAGCCTAAGCCTAGGGGTGCCCTAGCCTGAGCCTAGGGGTGCCCTAGCCCAAGGCTAAGGGTGCCCTTGCCTAAGCCTACGAGTGCTCTAGCCTAAGCCTAGGGGTGCCATAGCCTGAGTTTAGGGGTGCCCTAGCATGAGGCTACGGGAGCCGTAGCCTTAGCCTAAGCCTAGGGGTCCCTAGCCTAAGCCTAGGGGTACCCTAGCCTAAGCTTACGGGTGCCCTCGCTTTAGGCTAGGGGAGCCCTAGCCTTAGCCTAAGCCTAGGGGTGCCCTAGCCTAAGCCTAGGGGTGCTCTAGCCTAAGGCTAAGGGTGCTCTTGCCTAAGCCTATGGGTGCTCTAGCCTAAGCCTAGGGGTGCCCTAGCCTAAGCCTAGGGGTGCCCTAGCCTAAGCCTAGGGGTGCCTTAGCCTTAGGCTAGGGGAGCCCTAGCATTAGTCTAAGCATATGGTTGCCCTAGCCTAAGCTTAGGGGTGCCCTAGCCTAAGCCGAGGGGTGCCCAGGCCTTATGCTAGGGGAGCCCTAGCCTTAGCCTAAGCCTATGGCTGCCCTAGCCTAAGCCTAGGTGTACCCTAGCCTAAGCCAAGGGGTGCCCTAACCTAAGCCTAGGGGTGCCCTAGCCTTAGGCTAGGGGAGCACTAGCCTTAGCCTAAGCTTGGGGTGCCCTAGCCTAAGCCTAGGGGTGCCCTATCTTAAGCTTTGGGGTACCCTAGCCTATACCTAGGGGTGCCCTAGCCTTAGGCTAGTTGAGCCCTAGCCTTAGACTAAGCCTAGGGGTCCCTTAGCCTAAGACTAGAGGAGCCCAAGCCTAAACCTAGGATTGCCCTAGCGTAAGCCTAGGGGTGTCCTAGCCTAAGCCTAGGGGTGCTCTAGCCTTAGGCTAGGCGAGCCCTAACCTTAGCCTAATCATAGTGCTGCCCTAGCCTAAGCCTAGGGGTGCCCTAGCCTTAGGGTAGGGGATCCCTAGCTTTAGCCTAAGCCTAGGGCTGCCCTAGCCTAAGCCTAGGGGTGCCCAAGCCTAAGCCTAATGGTTCCCTAGCCTTAGCCTAAGCCTAGGGGTGCCCTATCCTGAGGCTAGGGGTGCCATAGCCTGAGCCTAGGGGTGCCATAGCCTGAGTCTAGGGGTTCCCTAGCCTGAGGATAGGGGAGCCGTAGCCTTAGCCTAAGCCTACGGGTGCCCTCGCCTAAGCCTACGGGTGCCCTCGCCTTAGGCTAGGGGAGCCCTAGCCTTAACCTAAGCCTAGGGGTGCCCTAGCATAAGCCTAGGGGTGCCCTAGCCTAAGCCTAGGGGTGTCCTACCCTTAGGCTAGGCGGGCCCTAGCCTTAGCCTAACCTAGGGCTGCCCTAGGCTAAGCCTAGGGGTGCCCTAGCCTAAGCCTAGTGGTGCCCTAGCCTTAGGCAAGGGAAGCCCTAGCATTAGCCTAAGCCTTGGGGAGCCCTAGCCTAAACCTAGGGGTTCCCTAGCCTAAGCCTAGGGGTGACCTAGCCTTAGGCTAGGGGAGCCCTAGCCTCAGTCTAAGCCTAGGGGTGCCCTAGCCTAAGCCTAGGGGTGCCGTAGCCCAAGCCTAGGGATGCCCTAGCGTTCGGCTAGAGGAGCCAAAGCCTTAACCTAAGCCTAGGGGTGCCCTAGCCTAAGCCTAGGGGTGCCCTAGCCTAAGTCTAGGGGTTCCCTACCTAAGCCTAGGGGTGCCCTAGCCTAAGCCTACGGGTGCCCTATCCTAAGCCTAGGGGTGCCCTAGCATATGCCTAGGGGTGACCTAGCCTAAGCCTAGGGGTGACCTAGACTTAAGCTAGGGGAGACCTAGCCTTAGTCTAAGCCTAGGGGTGCCCTAGCCTAAGCCTAGGGGTGCCGTAGCCCAAGCCTAGGGATGCCCTAGCCTTAGGCTAGGGGAGCCCTAGCCTTAGTCTATGGGTTCCCTACCTAAGCCTAGGGGTGCCCTAGCCTAAGCCTAAGGGTGCCCTAGCCTAAGCCTAGGGGTGCCCTAGCATAAGCCTAGGGGAGCCCTAGCCTAAGCTTAGGTGTGCCCCAGGCTAAGGCTAGGGGTGCCCTAGTCTTAAGCTAGGGGAGCCCCAGCCTTAGTCTAAGCCTAGGGTGCCCTAGCCTAAGCCTAGGGATAACCTAGCTTTAGGCTAGAGGAGCCCTAGCCTTAGCCTAAGCCTAGGGGTGCCCTAGCCTAAGCCTAGGGGTGCCCTAGCATAAGGCTAGGGTTGCCCTAGCCTAAGTCTAGGGGTGCCCTAGCCTAAGCCTAGGGGTGCCCTAGCCTAAGCCTAGGGGTTCCCTAGCCTCAGCCTAGGGGTGCCCAAGCCTAAGCCAAGGGGTGCGCTAGCCTAAGCCTAGGGGTGCCCTAGCCTAAGCCTAGGGGTGCCCAAGCCTAAGCCTAGGGGTGCCGTAGCCTAAGCCTAGGGGTGCCCTAGCCTAAGTCTAGTGATGCCCTACACTAAACCTAGGGGTGCCCTAACCTAAGCCTAGGGGTGCTCTAGCCTTAAGCTGGGGGAGACCTAGCCTTAACCTAAGCCTAGAGGTGCCCTAGCCTAAGCCTAGGGGTGCCCTAACCTAAGCCTAGGGGTGCCCTAGCCTAAGCCTAGGGGTGCCCTAGTCTAAGCCTAAGGGTGCCCTAGCCTTAGACTAGGGGAGCCCTAGCCTTTGCCTAAGCCTAGGGGTGCCCTAGCTTAAGCCTAGTGGTAGCCAACCTAAGACTAAGGGTGCCCTAAACTTAGGCTATGGGAGCCCTAGCCTTAGCCTAAACCTAGGGGTGCCCTAGCCTAAGCCCAGTGGTGCCCTAGCCTAAGCCTAGGGGTCACCTAGCCTACGCCTAGGGGTGCCTTAGCCTTAGGCTAGGGGATCCCTAGCCTTAGCCTAAGCCTAGGGGTTCCCTTGCCTAAGTGTAGAGGTGCCCTAGCCTGAGCCTAGGGGTGCCCTAGCCTGAGCCTAGGGGTGCCCTAGCCTAAGCCTAGGGGTGCCTTAGCCTAAGCCTAGGGGTCCCCCAGCCTTAGTCTAAGCCTAGGGGTGCCCTAGCCTAAGCCTAGGGGTGCCCTAGCCTATGCCTCGAGGTGCCCTAGCCTAAGCCTTGTGGTCCCCTAGCCTTAGCCTAAGCCTAGGAGAGCCCTAGCCTAAGCCGAGGTGTGCCCGAGCCTAAGCTTACGGGTGCCCTCGCCTTAGGCTAGGGGAGCCCTAGCCTTAGCCTAAGCCTAGGGGTGCCCTAGCCTAAGCCTAGGGGTGCTCTAGCCTAAGGCTAAGGGTGCCCTTGCCTAAGCCTATGGGTGCTCTAGCCTAAGCCTAGGGGTGCCCTAGCATAAGCCTAGGGGTGCCCTAGCCTAAGCCTAGGGGTGCCTTAGCCTTAGGCTAGGGGAGCCCTAGCCTTAGACTAAGCCTATGGCTGCCCTAGCCTAAGCCTAGGGGTACCCTAGCCTAAACCAAGGGGTGCCCGAACCTAAGTCTAGGGGTGCCCTAGCCTTAGGCTAGGGGAGCACTAGCCTTAGCCTAAGACTAGGGGTGCCCTAGCCTAAGCCTAGGGGTGCCCTAGCTTAAGCCTAGGGGTGCCCTAGCCTATACCTAGGGGTACCCTAGCCTTAGGCTTGTTGAGCCCTAGCCTTAGCCTAAGCCTAGGGGTCCCTTAGCCTAAGACTAGGGGAGCCCAAGCCTAAACCTAGGATTGGCCTAGCGTTAGCCTAGGGGTGTCCTAGCCTAAGCCTAGGGGTGCTCTAGCCTTAGGCTAGGCGAGCCCTAACCTTAGCCTAATCATAGGGCTGCCCTAGCCTAAGCCTAGGGGTGCCCTAGCCTTAGGCTAGGGGATCCCTAGCTTTAGCCTAAGCCTAGGGCTGCCCTAGCCTAAGCCTAGGTGTGCCCTAGCTTAAGCCTAGGGGTGCCCTAGCCTAAACCTAGGGGTGCCCAAGCCTAAGCCTAATGGTTCCCTAGCCTTAGCCTAAGCCTAGGGGTGCCCTAGCCTAAGCCTAGGGGTGTTCTAGCCTAAACCTAGGGGTGCCCTAGCCTAAGCCTACGGGTGCCCTAGCCTAAGCCTAAGGGTGGCCTAGCCTTAGGCTAGGGGAGCCCTAGCCTTAGCCTAAGCCTAGGGCCGCCCTAGCCTAAACCTAGGGGTGCCCTAGCCTAAGCCTACGGGTGCCCTAGCCTAAGCCTAAGGGTGTCCTAGCCTAAGCCTAGGGGTGGCCTAGCCTAAGTCTAGGGGTGTCCTAGCCTAGACCTAGGGGTGCCCTAGCCTAAGCCTAGGGGTGCCCTAGCTTAAGCCTAGGGGTGCCCTAGACTTAGGCTAGGGGAGCCCAAGCCTTAGCCTAAGCCTAGGGCCGCCCTAGCCTAAAATTAGGGGTGCCCTAACCTAAGCCTAGGGGTTCCATTCCTAAACATAGGGGTGTCCTAGCCTAAACCTAGGGGTGCCCTAGCCTAAGCCTAGGGGTGCCCTAGCCTAAGCCTAGGGGTGCCCTAGCCTTAGGCTAGGGGAGCCCAAGCCTTAGCCTAAGCCTAGGGCCGCCCTAGCCTAAAACTAGGGCTGACCTAGCCTAAGCCTAGGGGTTCCCTTGCCCAAGCCTAGGGATGCCCTAGCGTTAGGCGAGAAGAGCCCTAGCCTTAGCCAAAGCCTAGGGGTGCCCTAGCCTAAGCCTAGGGGTGCCCTAGCATAAGCCTAGGGGTGCCCTATCCTAAGTCTAGGGGTGCCCTAGCCTAAGCCTAGGGGTGCCCTAGCCTAAGTCTATGGGTGCCCTAGCCTAAGCCTAGGGGTGCCCTAGCCTAAGCCGAGGTGTGCCCGAGCCTAAGCTTACGGGTGCCCTCGCCTTAGGCTAGGGGAGCCCTAGCCTTAGCCTAAGCCTAGGGGTGCCCTAGCCTAAGCCTAGGGGTGCTCTAGCCTAAGGCTAAGGGTGCCCTTGCCTAAGCCTATGGGTGCTCTAGCCTAAGCCTAGGGGTGCCCTAGCATAAGCCTAGGGGTGCCCTAGCCTAAGCCTAGGGGTGCCTTAGCCTTAGGCTAGGGGAGCCCTAGCCTTAGACTAAGCCTATGGCTGCCCTAGCCTAAGCCTAGGGGTACCCTAGCCTAAACCAAGGGGTGCCCGAACCTAAGTCTAGGGGTGCCCTAGCCTTAGGCTAGGGGAGCACTAGCCTTAGCCTAAGACTAGGGGTGCCCTAGCCTAAGCCTAGGGGTGCCCTAGCTTAAGCCTAGGGGTGCCCTAGCCTATACCTAGGGGTCCCCTAGCCTTAGGCTTGTTGAGCCCTAGCCTTAGCCTAAGCCTAGGGGTCCCTTAGCCTAAGACTAGGGGAGCCCAAGCCTAAACCTAGGATTGGCCTAGCGTTAGCCTAGGGGTGTCCTAGCCTAAGCCTAGGGGTGCTCTAGCCTTAGGCTAGGCGAGCCCTAACCTTAGCCTAATCATAGGGCTGCCCTAGCCTAAGCCTAGGGGTGCCCTAGCCTTAGGCTAGGGGATCCCTAGCTTTAGCCTAAGCCTAGGGCTGCCCTAGCCTAAGCCTAGGTGTGCCCTAGCTTAAGCCTAGGGGTGCCCTAGCCTAAACCTAGGGGTGCCCAAGCCTAAGCCTAATGGTTCCCTAGCCTTAGCCTAAGCCTAGGGGTGCCCTAGCCTAAGCCTAGGGGTGTTCTAGCCTAAACCTAGGGGTGCCCTAGCCTAAGCCTACGGGTGCCCTAGCCTAAGCCTAAGGGTGGCCTAGCCTTAGGCTAGGGGAGCCCTAGCCTTAGCCTAAGCCTAGGGCCGCCCTAGCCTAAACCTAGGGGTGCCCTAGCCTAAGCCTACGGGTGCCCTAGCCTAAGCCTAAGGGTGTCCTAGCCTAAGCCTAGGGGTGGCCTAGCCTAAGTCTAGGGGTGTCCTAGCCTAGACCTAGGGGTGCCCTAGCCTAAGCCTAGGGGTGCCCTAGCTTAAGCCTAGGGGTGCCCTAGCCTTAGGCTAGGGGAGCCCAAGCCTTAGCCTAAGCCTAGGGCCGCCCTAGCCTAAAATTAGGGGTGCCCTAACCTAAGCCTAGGGGTTCCATTCCTAAACATAGGGGTGTCCTAGCCTAAACCTAGGGGTGCCCTAGCCTAAGCCTAGGGGTGCCCTAGCCTAAGCCTAGGGGTGCCCTAGCCTTAGGCTAGGGGAGCCCAAGCCTTAGCCTAAGCCTAGGGCCGCCCTAGCCTAAAACTAGGGCTGACCTAGCCTAAGCCTAGGGGTTCCCTTGCCCAAGCCTAGGGATGCCCTAGCGTTAGGCGAGAAGAGCCCTAGCCTTAGCCAAAGCCTAGGGGTGCCCTAGCCTAAGCCTAGGGGTGCCCTAGCATAAGCCTAGGGGTGCCCTATCCTAAGTCTAGGGGTGCCCTAGCCTAAGCCTAGGGGTGCCCTAGCCTAAGTCTATGGGTGCCCTAGCCTAAGCCTAGGGGTGCCCTAGCTTAAGCCAAGGGGTGCCCTAGCCTAAGCCTAGGGGTGCCCTAACCTAAGCCTACGGATGCTCTAGCCTTAAGCTAGGGGAGCCATAGCCTTAACCTAAGCCTAGGGGTGCCTTAGCCTAAGCCTTGGGGTGCCCTACCCTAAGCCTAGGGTTGCCCTAGTCTAAGCCTAAGGGTGCCCTAGCCTTAGACTAAGGGTTCCCTAGCCTTAGGCTAGGGGAGCCCAAGCCTTAGCCTAAACCTAGGGGTGCCCTAGCCTAAGCCTAGGGTTGCCCAAGCCTAAGCCTATGGGTGCCCTAACCTTAGGCTAGGGGGGCCCTAGCTTTAGCCTAAGCTTAGGGGTCACCTAGCCTACGCCTAGGGGTGCCTTAGCCTGAGCCTCGGGGTGCCCTAGCCCAAGGCTAAGGGTGCCCTTGCCTAAGCCTACGAGTGCTCTAGCCTAAGCCTAGGGGTGCCATAGCCTGAGTTTAGGGGTGCCCTAGCATGAGGCTACGGGAGCCGTAGCCTTAGCCTAAGCCTAGGGGTTCCCTAGCCTAAGCCTAGGGGTGCCCTAGCCTAAGCCTACGGGTGCTCTCGCCTTAGGCTAGGGGAGCCCTAGCCTTAGCCTAAGCCTAGGGGTGCCCTAGCCTAAGCCTAGGGGTGCTCTAGCCTAAGCCTAGGGGTGCCCTACCCTTAGGCTAGGCGAGCCCTAGCCTTAGCCTAACCTAGGGCTGCCCTAGCCTAAGCCTAGGGGTGCCCTAGAATAAGCCTAGGGGTGCCCTAGCCTTAGGCAAGGGGAGCCCTACCATTAGCTTAAGCCTTCGGGAGCCCTAGCCTAAGCCTAGGTGTGCCCTAGCCTAAGTCTAGGGGTTCCCTACCTAAGCCTAGGGGTGCCCTAGCCTAAGCCTACGGGTGCCCTAGCCTAAGCCTAGGGGTGCCCTAGCATAAGCCTAGGGGTGCCCTAGCCTAAGCTTAGGGGTGCCCTAGCCTAAGCTTATTGGTGCCGTAGCCTAAGTCTAGGGGTGCCCTAGCCTAAGCCTAAGGGTGCCCTAGCCTAAGCCTTGGGGTGCCCTAACCTAAGCCTAGGGGTCTAGCCATAAGCTAGGGGAGCCCTAGCCTTAACCTAAGCCTAGGGGTGCTCTAGCCTAAGCCTAGGGTGCCCTAGCCTAAGCCTAGGGGTGCCCTAGGCTAAGCCTTAGGGTGCCTTAGCCTTAGAAGAGGGGAGCCCTAGCCTTTGCCTAAGCCTAGGGGTGCCCTAGCCTAAGCCAAGTGGTAGCCAACCTAAGACTAAGGGTGCCCTAACCTTAGGCTAGGGGAGCCCAAGCCTTAGACTAAACCTAGGGGTGCCCTAGCCTAAGCCTAGGAGTGCCCTAGCCTAAGCCTAGGGCTGCCCTAGCCTAAACCTAGGGGTCACCTAGCCTACGCCTAGGGGTGCCTTAGCCTTAGGCTAGGGGTTCCCTAGCCTTAGCCTAAGCCTAGGGGTTCCCTTGCCTAAGTGTAGGGGTGCCCTAGCCTGAGCCTAGGGGTGCCCTAGCCTTAGCCTAGGGGTGCCCTAGCCTAAGCCAAGGGGTGCCTTAGCCTAAGCCTAGGGGTCCCCCAGCCTTAGTCTAAGCCTAGGGGTGCCCTAGCCTAAGCCTAGGGGTGCCCTAGCCTAAGCCTCGAGGTGCCCTAGCCTAAGCCTAGTGGTCCCCTAGCCTTAGCCTAAGCCTAGGAGAGCCCTAGCCTAAGCCGAGGTGTGCCCGAGCCTAAGCCTAGGGGTGCCTTAGCCTAAACCTAGGGGTCCCCTAGCCTTAGCCTAAGCCTAGGGGTGCCCTAACCTGAGCGAAGGGGTGCCGTAGCCTTAGCCTAGGGGTGCCCTAGCCTAAGCCTAGGGGAGCCCTAGCTTTAGGCTAAGCCTAGGGGTGCCCTAGCCTAAAACTAGGGTTGCCCTAGCCTAAGCCTAGGGGTGCCTTAGCCTAAGCCATGGGGTCCCCTAGCCTCAGCCTAAGCCTAGGTGTGCCCTAGCCTAAGCCTAAGGTTGCCCTAGCCTAAGCCTAGGGGTGCCCTAGCCTGAGCCTAGGGGTGCCATAGCCTGAGCCTAGATGCCCTAGCCTGAGCCTAGGGGTGCCCTAGCCTAAGGCTAAGGGTGCCCTTGCCTAAGCCTGCGAGTGCTCTAGCCTAAGCCTAGGGGTGCCATAGCCTGAGTCTAGGGGTGCCCTAGCCTGAGGCTAGGGGAGCCATAGCCTTAGCCTAAGCCTAGGGGTGCCCTAGCCTAAGCCTAGGGGTACCCTAGCCTAAGCCTAGGGGTGCCCTAGCCTAAGCCTAGGGGTCACCTAGCCTACGCCTAGGGGTGCCTTAGCCTTAGGCTAGGGGATCCCTAGCCTTAGCCTAAGCCTAGGGGTTCCCTTGCCTAAGTGAAGGGGTGCCCTAGCCTGAGCCTAGGGGTGCCCTAGCCATAGCCTAGGGGTGCCGTAGCCTAAGCCTAGAGGTTCCTTAGTCTAAGCCTAGGGGTGCCCTAGCCTAAGCCTAAGGGTGACCAAGCCTTATGCTAAGGGAGCCCGACCTTAGTCTAAGCTTAGGGGTGCCCTAGCCTAAGCCTAGAGGTGCCGTAGCCCAAGCCTAGGGATGCCTTAGCGTTAGGCTAGAGGAGCCCAAGCCGTAGCCTAAGCCTAGGGGTGCCCTAGCCTAAGCCTAGGGGTGCCCTAGCCTAAGTCTAGGGGTGCCCTACCTAAGCCTAGGGGTACCCTAGCCTAAGCCTACGGGTGCCCTAGCATAAGCCTAGGGGTGCCCTAGCATAAGCCTAGGGGTGCCCTAGCCTAAGCTTAGGGGTGCCCTAGCCTAAGCTTAGGGGTGCCCTAGCCTAAGCCTAGGGGTGACGTAGCCTTAGGCTAGGGGAGACCTAGCCTTAGTCTAAGCCTAGGGTGCCCTAGCCTAAGCCATGGGGTTCCCAAGCCCAAGCCTAGGGATGCCCTAGCGTTAGGCTAGAGGAGCCCTAGCCTTAGCCTAAGCCTAGGGGAGCCCTAGCCTAAGCCTAGGGGTGCCCTAGCATAAGCCTAGTGGTGCCCTAACCTAAGTCTTGGGGTGCCCGAATCTAAGCCTAGGGGTGCTCTAGCCTAAGTCTAGGGGTGCCCTAGCCTAAGCCTAGGGGTGCCCTAGCCTAAGCCTAGGGGTGCCCTAGCCTAAACCTAGGGGTTCCCTAGCCTAAGCCTAGGGGTGACGTAGCCTTAGGCTAGGGGAGACCTAGCCTTAGTCTAAGCCTAGAGATGCCCTAGCTTAAGCCTAGGGGTGCCGTAGCCCAAGCCTAATGATGCCCTAGCCTTAGGCTAGGGGAGCCCTAGCCTTAGACTAAGCCTAGGGGTGCCCAAGCCTAAGTCTAGGGGTTCCCTACCTAAGCCTACGGGTGCCCTAGCCTAAGCCTAAGGGTGCCCCAGCCTAAGCCTAGGGGTGCCCTAGCATAAGCCTAGGGGTGCCCTAGCGTAATCTTAGGGGTGACCTAGCCTAAGTTTAGGGGTGCCCTAGCCTAAGCCTAGGGGTGCCCTAGTCTTACGCAAGGGGAGCCCTAGCCTTAGTCTAAGCCTAGGGTGCCCTAGCCTAAGCCTAGGGATGCCCTAGCGTTAGGCTAGAGGAGCCCTAGCCTTAGCCTAAGCCTACAGGTGCCCTAGCCTAAGCCTAGGGGTGCCCTAGCCTAAGCCTAGGGGTGCCCTAGCCTAAGTCTAGGAGTGCCCTAGCCTATCCTAGGGGTGCCCAAGCCTAAGCCAAGAGGTGTGCTAGCCTAAGCCTAGGGGTGCCATAGCCTAGCCTAGGGGTGCCCTAGCCTAAGCCTAGGGGTGCACTAGCCTAAGCCTAGGGGTTCCCTTGCCTAAGTGTAGGTGTGCCCTAGCCTGAGCCTAGGGGTGCCCTAGCCTTAGCCTAGGGGTGCCCTAGCCTAAGCCTAGGGGTGCCTTAGCCTAAGCCTAGGGGTGCCCTAGCATAAGCCTAGGGGTGCCATAGCCTAAGTCTAGGGGTGCCCTAGCCTAAGCCTAGGGGTGCCCTAGCCTAAGCTTAGGGTTGCCCTAGCCCAAGCCTAGGGATGCCCTAGCGTTAGGCTAGAGGAGCACTAGCCTTAGCCTAAGCCTAGGGGTGCCCTAGCCTAAGCCTAGGGGTGCCCTAGCATAAGCTTAGGGGTGCCCTAGCCTAAGCCTAGGGGTGCCCTAACCTAAGTCTAGGGGTGCCCAAGCCTAAGCCTAGGGGTGCCCTAGCCTAAGCCTAGGGGTGCCCTAGCCTTAGGCTAGGGGAGCCCTAGCCTTAGCCTAAGCCTGGGGGTGCCATAGCCTAAGACTAGGGGTGCCCTAGCATAAGCCTACCGGTGTCCTAGCCTAAGCCTAGGGGTGCCCTAGCCTAAGCCTAGGGGTGCCCTAACCTTAGGCTAGGGGAGCCCTAGCCTTAGTCTAAGCCTTGGGGCGCCCTAGCCTAAACCTAGGGGTTCCCTAGCCTAAGCCTAGGGGTGACCTAGCCTTAGGCTAGGGGAGACCTAGCCTTAGTCTAAGCCTAGGGGTGCCCTAGCCTAAGCATAGGGGTGCCGTAGCCCAAGCCTAGGGATGCCCTAGCCTTAGGCTAGTGGAGCCCTACCCTTAGTCTAAGCCTAGGGGTGCCCTAGCCTAAGTTTAGGGGTTCACTACCTAAGCCTAGGGGTGCCCTAGCCTAAGCCTTAGGGTGCCCTAGCCTAAGCCTAGGGGTGCCCTAGCCTTAGGCTATGGGAGCCCTAGCCTTAGCCTAAGAATAGGGCCGCCCTAGCCTAAACCTAGGGGTGCCATAGCCTAAGCCTAAGGGTGCCCTAGCCTAAGCCTAGGGGTGCCCTAGCAAAAGCCTAGGGGTGCCCTAGCGTGAGCATAGGGGTGACCTAGCCTAAGCTTAGGGGTGCCCTAGCCTAAAGCTAGGGGTGCCCTAGTCTTAGGCTAGGGGCGCCCTAGCCTTAGTCTAAGCCTAGGGTGCCCTAGCCTAAGCCTAGGGAGGCCCTAGCGTTAGGATAGAGGAGCCCTAGCCTTAGCCTAAGCCTAGGGGTGCCCTAGCCTAAGTCTAGGGGTGCCCTAGCCTAAGCCTAGGGGTGCCCAAGCCTAAGCCAAGGGGTGGGCTAGCCTAAGCCTAGGGGTGCCCTAGCTTAAGCTTAGGGGTGCCCTAGCCTAAGCCTAGGGGTGCCCTAGCCTAAGCTTAGGGGTGCTCTAGCCTTAAGCTAGGGGAGCCCTAACCTTAACCTTAGCCTAGGGGTGCCCTAGCCTAAGCCTAGGGGTGCCCTAGCCTAAGCCTAGGGGTGCCCTAGTCTAAGCCTAAGGGTGCCCTAGCCTTAGACTAGGGGAGCCCTAGCCTTTGCCTAAGCCTAGGGGTGACTTAGCCTAAGCCTAGGGGTGCCCAACCTAAGACTAAGGGTGCCCTAGCCTTAGGTTAAGGGAGCCCTAGACTTAGCCTAAACCTAGGGGTGCCCTAGCCTAAGCCTAGGGGGCCCTAGCCTAAGCCTATGGGTGCCCTAGCCTTAGGCTAGGGGAGCCCTAGCTTTAGCCTAAACCTAGGGGTGCCCTAGCCTAAGCCTAGGGGGCCCTAGCCTAAGCCTAGGGGTTCCCTTGCCTAAGTGAAGGGGTGCCCTAGCCTGAGCCTAGGGGTGCCCTAGCCATAGCCTAGGGGTGCCCTAGCCTAAGCCTAGGGGTGCCTTAGTCTAAGCCTAGGGGTGCCCTAGCCTAAGCCTAAGGGTGACCAAGCCTTAGGCTAAGGGAGCCCGACCTTAGTCTAAGCTTAGGGGTGCCCTAGCCTAAGCCTAGAGGTGCCGTAGCCCAAGCCTAGGGATGCCCTAGCGTTAGGCTAGAGGAGCCCAAGCCTTAGCCTAAGCCTAGGGGTGCCCTACCTAAGCCTAGGGGTACCCTAGCCTAAGCCTACGGGTGCCCTAGCATAAGCCTAGGGGTGCCCTAGCATAAGCCTAGGGGTGCCCTAGCCTAAGCTTAGGGGTGCCCTAGCCTTAGGCTAGGGGTGCCCTAGTCTTAGCCTAAGCCTAGGGGTGCCCTAGCCTAAACCTAGGGGTTCCCTAGCCTAATCCTAGGGGTGACCTAGCCTTAGTCTAAGCCTAGGGATGCCCTAGCTTAAGCCTAGGGGTGCCATAGCCCAAGCCTAGGGATGCCCTAGCCTTAGGCTAGGGGAGCACTAGCCTTGGACTAAGCCTAGGGGTGCCCAAGCCTAAGTCTAGGGGTTCCCTACCTAAGCCTACGGGTGCCCTAGCCTAAGCCTAAGGGTGCCCTAGCATAAGCCTAGGGGTGCCCTAGCGTAAGCTTAGGGGTGACCTAGCCTAAGCTTAGGGGTGCCCTAGCCTAAGGCTAGGGGTGCCCTAGTCTTAGGCAAGGGGAGCCCTAGCCTTAGTCTAAGCCTAGGGTGCCCTAGCCTAAGCCTAGGGATGCCCTAGCGTTAGGCTAGAGGAGCCTTAGCCTTAGCCTAAGCCTAGAGGTGCCCTAGCCTAAACCTAGGGGTGCCCTAGCCTAAGCCTTGTGGTGCCCTAGCCTAAGTCTAGGGGTGCCCTAGCCTAAGCCTAGGGGTGCCCAAGCCTAAGCCAAGAGGTGTGCTAGCCTAAGCCTAGGGGTGCCATAGCCTAGCCTAGGGGTGCCCTAGCCTAAGCCTAGGGGTGCACTAGCCTAAGCCTAGGGGTTCCCTTGCCTTAGTGTAGGGGTGCCCTAGCCTGAGCCTAGGGGTGCCCTAGCCTTAGCCTAGGGGTGCCATAGCCTAAGCCTAGGGGTGCCTTAGCCTAAGCCTAGGGGTCCCCTAGCCTTAGTCTAAGCCTAAGGGTGCCCTAGCCTAAACCAAGGGGTGCCCTAGTCTAAGCCTAAGGGTGCCGTAGCCTTAGACTAGGGGAGCCCTAGCCTTAGCCTAAGCCTAGGGGTGCCCTAGCCTAAGCCTAGGGGTGCCCATCCTAAGACTAAGGGTGCCCTAGCCTTAGGCTAGGGGAGCCCTAGCCTTAGCCTAAACCTAGGGGTGCCCTAGCCTAAGCCAAGCGGTGCCCTACCCTAAGCCTATGGGTGCCCTAGCCTTAGGCTAGGGGAGCCCTAGCTTTAGCCTAAGCCTAGGGGTGCCCTAGCCTAAGCCTAGGGGTCACCTAGCCTACACCTAGGGGTGCCTTAGCCTTAGCCTAGGGGTGCCTTAGCCTAAGTGTAGGGGTGCCCTAGCCTAAGCCTAGGGGTGCCCAGGCCTTATGCTAGGGGAGCCCTAGCCTTAGCCTAAGCCTATTGCTGCCGTAGCCAAACCTAGGGGTTCCCTTGCCTAAGTGTAGGGGTGCCCTAGCATGAGCCTAGTGGTGCCCTAGCCTTAGCCTAGGGGTGCCTTAGCCTAAGCCTAGGGGTGACCTAGCCTAAGCCTAGGGGTCACCTAGCATACGACTAGGGGTGCCTTAGCCTTAGGCTAGGGGATCCCTAGCCTTAGCCTAAGCCTAGGGGTTCCCTTGCCTAAGTGTAGGGGTGCCCTAGCCTCAGCCTAGGGGTGCCCTAGCCTAAGCCTAGGGGTGGCTTAGCCAAAGCCTAGGGGTCCCCTAGCCTTAGTCTAAGCCTAGGGGTGCCCTAGCCTAAGCTTAGGGGTGCCTTAGCCTAAGCCTAGGGGGGCCATAGCCTGAGCCTAGGGGTGCCCTAGCCTGAGCCTAGGGGTGGCCTAGCCTAAGGTTAAGTGTGCCCTTGCCTAAACCTACGGGTGCTCTAACCTAAGCCTAGGGGTGCCCTAGCCTAAGCCTAGGGGTGCCCTAGCCTAAGCCTAGGGGTGCCCAGGCCTTATGCTAGGGGAGCCCTAGCCTTAGCCTAAGCCTATTGCTGCCGTAGCCTAAGACTAGGGGTACCCTAGCCTATGCCAAGGGGTGCCCTAACCTAAGCCTAGGGGTGCCCTAGCCTTAGGCTAGGGGAGCACTAGCCTTAGCCTAAGCCTAGCGGTGCCCTAGCCTAAGCCTAGGGTTGCCCTAGCCAAAGCCTAGGGGTGCCCAGGCCTTATGCTAGGGGAGCCCTGGCCTTAGCCTAAGCCTATGGCTGCCCTAGCCTAAGCCTAGTGGTACCCTAGCCTAAGCCAAGGGGTGCCCTAACCTAAGCCTAGGGGTGCCCTAGCCTAAGTCTAGGGGTGCCCTAGCCTTAGGCTAGAGGTACACTAGCCTTAGACTAAGCCTAGGGGTGCCCTAGCCTAAGCCTAGTGGTGCCCTAGCCTAAGCCTAGGGGTGCCCTAGCCTTAGTCTAGGGGATCCCTAGCCTTAGCCTAAGCCTAGGGCTGACCTAGCCTAAGCCTAGGTGTGCCCTAGCTTAAGCCTAGGGGTGCCCTAGCCTAAACCTAGGGGTGCCCAAGCCTAAGCCTAATGGTGCCCTAGCCTTAGCCTAAGCCTAGGGGTGCCGTAGCCTAAGCCTAGGGGTGTCCTAGCCTAAACCTAGGCGTGCCCTAGCCTAAGCCTAAGGGTGCCCTAGCCTAAGCCTAGGGGTGCCCTAGCCTTAGGCTATGGGAGCCCTAGCCTTAGCCTAAGAATAGGGCCGCCCTAGCCTAAACCTAGGGTTGCCCTAACCTAAGTTTAGGGGTGCCCTAGCCTTAGGCTAGGGGAGCCCTAGCTTTAGTCTAAGCCTAGGGTTGCACTATCCAAAGCCTAGGTGAGCCCTATCCTTAGGCTAGGGGAGTCCTCGCCTTAGCCGAAGCAATAGGGTGCCCTAGCCTAAGCCTAGGAGTGCCCTAGCCTAAGCCTAGGGTTGCCCTAGCCTAAGTCTGGGGGTGCCCTAACCTAAGCATAAGGGTTCCCTACCTAAGCCTAGGGGTGCCCTAGCCTAAGCCTAGGGTGCCCTAGCCTTAGGCTAGGGAAGCCCTAGCCTTAGCCTAAGTCTAGGGGTGCGCTAGCCTAAGCCTAGGGGTGCCCTAGCCTAAGTCTAGGGGTGCCCTAGCATAAGCCTAGGGCTGCCCTAGCCTAAGCCAAGGCGTGCGCTAGCCTAAGTATAGGGGTGCCCTAGCCTAAGCCTAGGTGTACCCTAGCCTTAGGCTAGGGGAGCCCTAGCCTTAGCCTAAGACTAGGGGTGCCCTAGCCTAAGTCTTGGGGTGCCTAGCCTAAGCATAAGGGTGCCCTAACCTAAGCCTAGGGGTTCCCTTCCTAAGCCTAGGGGTGCCCTAGCCTAAGCCTACGGGTGCGCTAGCCTAAGCTTAGGGGTGCCCTAACCTTAGGCTAGGGGAGCCCAGCCTTAGCCTAAGCCTTGGGCCGCCCTAGCCTAAACCTAGGGGTTCCCTAGCGTAAGCCTAGGGGTGACCAAGCCTTAGGTTAGGGGAGCCCTAGCCTTAGTCTAAGCCTAGGGGTGCCCTAGCCTAAGCCTAGGGGTGCCGTAGCCGAAGCCTAGGGATGCCCTAGCGTTAGGCTAGAGGATCCCAAGCCTTAGCCTAAGCCTAGGGGTCCCCTAGCCTAAACCTAAGGGTGCCCTAGCCTAAGCCTAGGGGTTCCCTACCTAAGCCTAGGGGTGCCCTAGCATAAGCCTACGGGTGCCCTAGCCTAAGCCTAGGGGTGCCCTAGCATAAGCCTAGGGGTGCCCTAGCCTAAGATTAGTGGTGCCCTACCCTAAGCTTAGGGGTGCCCTAGCCTAAGGCTAGGGGTGCACTAGTCTTAGGCTAGGGGATCCCTAGCCTTAGTCTAAGCCTAGGGTGCCCTAGCCCAAGCCTAGGGGTTCCCTAGCCCAAGCCTAGGGATGCCCTAGCGTTAGGCTAGAGGAGCCCTAGCCTTAGCCTAAGTCTAGGGGTGCCCTAGCCTAATCCTAGGGGTGCCCTAGCATAAACCTAGGGGTGCCCTAGCCTAAGTCTAGGGGTGCCCTAGCCTAAGCCTAGGGGTGCCCTACCCTAAGACTAGGGGTGCCCTAGCCTAAGCCTAGGGGTGCCCTAACCTTAGGCTAGGGGAGCCCTAGCCTTAGCCTAAGCCTTGGGGCGCCCTAGCCTAAACCTAGGGGTTCCCTAGCCTAAGCCTAGGGGTGACCTAGCCTTAGGCTAGGGGAGCCCTAGCCTTAGTCTAAGCCTAGGGGTGTCCTAGCCTAAGTCTAGGGGTTCCCTACCTTAGCCTAGGGGTGCCCTAGCCTAAGCCTAAGGGTGCCCTAGCCTAAGCCTAGGTTTGCCCTAGCATAAGCCTAGGGGTGCCCTAGCGTAAGCTTAGGGGTGACCTAGCCTCAGCTTAGGGGTGCCCTAGCCTTAGGCTAGGGGTGCCCTAGTCTTAGGCTAGGGGAGCTCTAGCCTTAGTCTAAGCCTAGGGTGCCCTAGCCTAAGCCTAGGGAGGCCCTAGCGTTAGGATAGAGGAGCCCTAGCCTTAGCCTAAGCCTAGGTGTGCCCTAGCGTAAGCCTAGGGGTGCCCTAGCCTAAGCCTTGGGGTGCCCAAGCCTAAGCCAAGTGGTGTGCTAGCCTAAACCTAGGGGTGCCCTAGCCTAAGCCTAGGGGTGCCCTAGCCTAAGCCTAGGGGTGCCCTAGCCTAAGCCTAGGGGTGCCCTAACCTAAGCCTAGGGGTGCTCTAGCCTTAAGCTAGGGGAGCCCTAGCCTTAACCTAAGCCTAGGGGTGCCCTAGCCTAAGCCTAGCGGTGCCCTAGCCTAAGCTTAGGGGTGCCCTAGTCTAAGCCTAAGGGTGCCCTAGCCTTAGACTAGGGGAGCCCTAGCCTTTGCCTAAGCCTAGGGGTGCCCTAACCTAAGCCTAGGGGTGCCCAACCTAAGACTAAGGGTGCCCTAGCCTTAGGCTAGGGGAGCACAATCCTTAGCCTAAACCTAGGGGTGCCCTAGCCTAAGCCTAGGGGTGCCCTAGCCTAAGCCTAGGGTTCACCTAGCCTACGCCTAGGGGTGCCTAAGCCTTAGCCTAGAGGTGCCCTAGCCTAAGCCTAGGGGTGCCTTAGCCTAAGCCAAGGGGTCCCCTAGCCTTAGTCTAAGCCTAGGGGTGCCCTAGCCTAAGCCTAGGGGTGACCAAGCCTTAGGCTAGGGGAGCCCTAGCCTTAGTCTAAGCCTAGGAGTTCCCTAGCCTAAGCCTTGGGGTGCGTAGCCCAAGCCTAGAGATGCCCTACCTTTAGGCTAGAGGAGCCCAAGCCTTAGCCTAAGCCTACGGGTGCCCTAGCCTAAGCCTAGGGGTGCCCTAGCATAAGCCTAGGGGTGCCCTAGCCTAAGCTTAGGGGTGCCCTAGCCTAAGCTTAGGGGTGCCCTAGCCTAAGGCTAGGGGTGCCCTAGTCTTAGGCTAGGGGATCCCTAGCCTTAGTCTAAGCCTAGAGTGCCCTAGCCTAAGCCTAGGGGTTCCCTAACCCAAGCCTAGGGATGCCCTAGCGTTAGGCTAGAGGAGCCCTAGCCTTAGCCTAAGCCTAGGAGTGCCATAGCCTAAGACTAGGGGTGCCCTAGCCTAAGACTAGGGGTGCCCAAGCCTAAGCCTACGGGTGTCCTAGCCTAAACCTAGGGGTGCCCTAGCCTAAGCCTAGGGGTGACCTAGCCTTAGGCTAGGTGAGACCTAGCCTTAGTCTAAGCCTAGGGGTGCCCTAGCCTAAGCCTAGGGGTGCCGTAGCCCAAGCCTAGGGATGCCCTAGCCTTAGGCTAGGGGAGCCCTAGCCTTAGTCTAAGCCTAGGGGTGCCCTAGCCTAAGTCTAGGGCTTCCCTTCCTAAGCCTAGGGGTGCCCTAGCTAAGCCTAAGGGTGCCCTAGCCTAAGCCTAGGGGTGCCCTAGCATAAGCCTAGGGGTGCCCTAGCGAAAGCTTAGGGGTGACCTAGCTTAAGCTTAGGGGTGCCCTAGCCTTAGGCTAGGGGTGCCCTAGTCTTAGGCAAGGGGAGCCCTAGCCTTAGCCTAAGCCTAGGGTGCCCTAGCCTAAGCCTAGGGGGTGCCCTAGCATAAGCCTAGGGGTGCCCTAGCCTAAGTCTAGGGGTGCCCTAGCCTAAGTATCGGGGTGCCCTAGCCTAAGTCTAGGGGTGCCCTAGCCTAAGCCTAGGGGTGCTCAAGCCTAAGCCAAGGGGTGCGCTAGCCTAAGCCTAGGAGTGCCCTAGCCTAAGCCTAGGGGTGCCCTAACCTAAGCCTAGGGGTGCCCTAGCCTAAGCCTAGGGGTGTCCTAACCTAAGCCTAGGGGTGCTCTAGCCTTAAGCTAGGGGAGCCCTAGCTTTAACCTAAACCTAGGGATGCCCTAGCCTAAGCCTAGGGGTGCCCTAGCCTAAGCCTAGGGGTGCCCTAGTCTAAGTCTAAGGGTGCCCTAGCGTTAGCCTAGGGGAGCCCTAGCCTTTGACTAAGCCTAGGGGTGCCCTAGCCTAAGCCTAGTGGTGCCCAACCTAAGACTAAGGGTGCCCTAGCCTTAGGCTAGGGGAGCCCTAGCCTTAGCCTAAACCTAGGGGTGCCCTAGCCTAAGCTTATGGGTGCCCTAGCCTTAGGCTAGGGGAGCCCTAGCTTTAGCCTAAGCCTAGGGATGCCCTAGCCTAAGCCTAGGGGTCACGTAGCCTACGCCTAGGGGTGACTTAGCCTTAGGCTAGGGGATCCCTAGCCTTAGCCTAAGGCTATGGGTTCCCTTGCCTAAGTGTAGGGGTGCCCTAGCCTGAGCCTAGGGGTACCCTAGCCATAGCCTAGGGGTGTCCTAGCCTAAGCCTTTGGGTGCCTTAGCCTAAGCCTAGGGGTCCCCTAGCCTTAGTCTAAGCCTAAGTGTGCCCTAGCCTAAGCCTAGGGGTGCCCTACTCTTAGCCTAAGGGTGCCCTAGCCTTAGACTAGGGGAGACCTAGCCTTTGCCTAATTAGGGGTTCCCTAGCCTAAGCCTAGGGGTGCCTTAGCCTAAGCCTAGGGGTCCCCTAGCCTTAGTCTAAGCATACGGGTGCCCTAGCCTAAGCCTAGGGGTGCCCTTGACTGAGCCTAGGGGTGCCATAGCCTGAGCTTAGGGGTGCCCTAGCCTGAGCCTAGGGTTGCCCTAGCCTAAGGCTAAGGGTGCCCTTGCCTAAGTCTACGGGTGCTCTAGCCAAAGCCTAGGGGTGCCATAGCCTGAGTCTAGGGGTGCCCTAGCCTGAGGCTAGGGGAGCCGTAGCCTTAGCCTAAGCCTAAGGGTGCCGTAGCCTAAGCCGAGGGGTTCCCTAGCCTAAGCCTAGGGGTGCCCTAGCCTAAGCCTACAGGTGCCCTCGCCTTAGGCTAGGGGAGCCCTAGCCTTAGCCTAAGCATAGGGGTGCCCTAGCCTAAGCCTAGGGGTGCTCTAGCCTAAGGCTAAGGGTTCCCTTGCCTAAGCTTATGGGTGCTCTAGCCTAAGCCTAGGGGTGCCCTAGCCTTAGGCTAGGCGAGCCCTAGCCTTAGCCTAACCTAGGGCTGCCCTAGCCTAAGCCTAGGGGTTCCCTAGCCTAAGCCAAGGGGTGCCCTAGCCTTAGGCTAAGGGAGCCCTAGCATTAGCCTAAGCCTAGGGGTGCCCTAGCCTAAGCGTAGGGGTGCCCAGGCATTATGCTAGGGGAGCCCTAGCCTTAGCCTAAGCCTACGGCTGCCCTAGCCTAAGCCTAGGGGTACCCAAGCCTAAGCCAAGGGGTGCCCTAACCTAAGCCTAGGGGTGCCCTAGCCTTAGGCTAGGGGAGCACTAGCCTTAGCCTAAGCCTAGGGGTGCCCTAGCCTAAGCCTAGGGGTGCCCTAGCCTATAACTCGGGGTGCCCTATCCTTAGGCTAGGTGAGCCCTAGCCTTAGCCTAAGCCTAGGGATCCCTTAGCCTAAGCCTAGGGGTGCCCTAGCCTAAGCCCAAGGGTGCCCTAGCCGAAGCCTATGGGTGCCCTAGCATAAGCCTAGGGGTGCCCTAGCGTAAGCTTAGGGGTGACCTAGCCTAAGCTTAGGCGTGCCCTAGCCTAAGTCTACGGGTGCCCTAGCCTAAGCCTAGGGGTGCCGTAGCCTAAGCCTAGCGATGCCCTAGCGGTAGGCTAGAGGAACCCTAGCCTTAGCCTAAGCCTAGGGGTGCCCTAGCCTAAGCCTAGGGGTGCCCTAGCATAAGCCTAGGGGTGCCCTAGCCTAAGTCTACGGGTGCCCTAGCCTAAGCCTAGGGGTGCCGTAGCCTAAGTCTAGGGGTGCCCAGGCCTTATGCTAGGGGAGCGCTAGACTTAGCCTAAGCCTATGGCTGCCCTAGCCTAAGCCTAGGGGTACCCTAGCCTAAGCCAAGGGGTTCCCTAACCTAAGCCTAGGGGTGCCCTAGCCTTAGGCTAGGGGAGCACTAGCCTTAGCCTAAGCTAGGGGTGCCCTAGCCTAAGCCTAGGGGTGCCCTAGCCTACACCTCGGGGTGCCCTATCCTTAGGCTAGGTGAGCCCTAGCCTTAGCCTAAGCCTAGGGGTCCCTTAGCCTAAGCCTTGGGGTGCCCTAGCCTAAGCCTAGGGATGCCCTAGCGTTAGGCTTGAGGAGCCCTAGCCTTAGCCTAAGCCTAGGGGTGCCCTAGCCTAAGCCTAGGGGTGCCCTAACATAAGCCTAGGGGTGCCCTAGCCTAAGTCTAGGGGTGCCCTAGCCTAAGCCTAGGGGTGCCCAAGCCTAAGCCAGGTGGTGCTCTAGCCTAAGACTAGGGGTGCCCTAGCCTAAGCCTAGGGGTGCCCTAGCCTAAGCCTAGGGGCGCCCTAGCCTAAGCCTAGGGGTGCCCTAACCTAAGCCTAGGGGTGCTCTAGCATTGAGCTAGGGGAGCCCTAGCCTTAACCTAAATCTAGGGGTGCCCTAGCCTAAGCCTAGGGGTGCGCTAGCCTATGCCTAGGGGTGCCCTAGTCTAAACCTAAGGGTGCCCTAGCGTTAGACTAGGGGAGCCCTAGCCTTTGCCTAAACCTAGTGGTGCCCTACCCTAAGCCTAGGGGTGCCCAACCTAAGACTAAGGGTGCCCTAGCCTTAGGCTAGGGGAGCCCTAGCCTTAGCCTAAACTTAGGGGTGCCCTAGCGTAAGCCTAGGGGTGCCCTAGCCTAAGCTTATGGGTGCCCTAGCTTTAGGCTAGGGGAGCCCTAGCTTTAGCCTAAGCCTAGGGGTGCCCTAGCCTAACCCTAGGGGTCACCTAGCCTACGCCTAGGGGTGCCTTAGCCTTAGGCGAGGGGATCACTAGCCTTAGCCTAAGGCTAGGGGTTCCCTTGACTAAGTGTAGGGGTGCCATAGCCTGAGCCTAGGGGTGCCCTAGCCATAGCCTAGGGGTCCCCTAGCCTTAGTCTAAGCCTAGGGGTGCCCTAGCCTAAGCCTAGGGGTGCCCTACTCTTAGCCTAAGGGTGCCCTAGCCTTAGACTAGGGGAGCCCTAGCCTTTGCCTAAGCCTAGTGGTTCCCTAGCCTAAGCCTAGGGGTGCCTTAGCCTAAGCCTAGGGGTCCCCTAGCCTTAGTCTAAGCCTAGGGGTGCCCTAGCCTAAGCCTAGGGGTGCCCTAGCCTGAGCCCAGGGGTGCCATAGCCTGAGCTTAGGGGTGCCCTAGCCTGAGCCTAGGGGTGCCCTAGCCTTAGGCTAAGGGTGCCCTTGCCTAAGCCTACGGGTGCTCTAGCCAAAGCTTATGGGTGCCATACCCTGAGTCTAGGGGTGCCCTAGCCTGAGGCTAGGGTAGCCGTAGCCTTAGCCTAATCCTAGGGGTGTCCTAGCCTAAGCCGAGGGGTTCCCTAGCCTAAGCCTAGGGGTGCCCTAGCCTAAGCCTACAGGTGCCCTCGCCTTAGGCTAGGGGAGCCCAAGCCTTAGCCTAAGCATAGGGGTGCCCTAGCCTAAGCCTAGGGGTGATCTAGCCTAAGGCTAAGGGTGCCCTTGCATAAGCTTATGGGTGCTCTAGCCTAAGCCTAGGGGTGCCCTAGCCTTAGGCTAGGCAAGCCCTAGCCTTAGCCTAACCTAAGGCTGCCCTAGCCTAAGCCTAGGGGTGCCCTAGCCTAAGCCTAGGGGTCACCTACCCTACGCCTAGGGGTGCCTTAGCCTTAAGCGAGGGGATCACTAGCCTTAGCCTAAGGCTAGGGGTTCCCTTGCCTAAGTGTAGGGGTGCCCTAGCCTGAGCCTAGGGGTGCCCTAGCCTTAGCCTAGGGGTGTCCTAGCCTAAGCCTAGGGGTGCCTTAGCTTAAGCCTAGGGGTCACCTAGCCTTAGTCTAAGCCTAGGGGTGCCCTAGCCTAAGCCTAGGGGTGCCCTACTCTTAGCCTAAGGGTGCCCTAGCCTTAGACTAGGGGAGCCCTAGCCTTTGCCTAAGCCTAGGGGTTCCCTAGCCTAAGCCTAGGGGTGCCTTAGCCTAAGCCTAGGGGTCCCCTAGCCTTAGTCTAAGCCTAGGGGTGCCCTAGCCTAAGCCTAGGGGTGCCCTAGCCTGAGCCTAGTGGTGTCATAGCCTAAGTCTAGGGGTGCCCTAGCCTAAGCCTAGGGGTGCCCTAGCCTAAGTCTTGGGGTGCCTTAGCCTAAGCCTAGGGGTCCCCTAGCCTAAGTCTAGGGGTGCCCTAGCCTAAGCCTTGGGGTGCCCAAGCCTAAGCCAAGGGGTGCGCTAGCCTAAGCCTAGGGGTGCCCTAGCCTAAGCCTAGGGGGGGGCCCTAGCCTAAGCCTATGGGTGCCCTAGCCTTAGGCTAGGGGAGCCCTAGCTTTAGCCTAAGCCTAGGGGTGCCGTAGCCTAAGCCTAGGGGTCACCTAGCCTACGCCTAGGGGTGCCTTAGCCTTAGGCTAGGGGATCCCTAGCCTTAGCCTAAGCCTAGGGGTTCCCTTGCCTAAGTGAAGGGGTGCCCTAGCCTAATCCTATGGGTGCCCTAGCCTTAGGCTAAGAGAGCCCGAGCCTTAGTCTAAGCCTAGGGGTGCCCTAGCCTAAGCCTAGGGGTGCCGTAGCCCAAGCCTAGGGATGCCCTAGCGTTAGACTAGAGGAGCCCAAGCCTTAGCCTAAGCTTAGTGGGGCCCTAGCCTAAGACTATGGGTGCCCTAGCCTTAGACTAAGGGAGCCCGAGCCTTAGTCTAAGCCTACGGGTGCCCTAGCCTAAGCCTAGGAGTGCCGTAGCCCAAGCCTACGGATGCCCTAGCTTTAGGCTAGAGGAGCCATAGCCTTAGCCTAAGCCTAGGGGTGCCCTAGCCTAATACTAGGGGTGCCCTAGCCTAAGCCTACGGGTGTCCTAGCCTAAGCCTAGGGGTGCCCTAGCCTAAGCCTAGGGGTGCCCTAACCTTAGGCTATGGAGCCCTAGCCTTAGCCTAAGCCTTGGGGCGCCCAGGCCCAAACCTAGGGGTTCCCTAGCCTAAGCCTAGGGGTGACCTAGCATTAGGCTAGGGGAGACCTAGCCTTAGTCTAAGCCTAGGGGTGCCCTAGCCTAAGTCTAGGGGTTCCCTACCTAAGCCTAGGGGTGCCCTAGCTTGAGCCTAAGGGTACCCTAGCCTAAGCCTAGGGGTGCCCTAGCATAAGCCTAGGGCTGCCCTAGCGTAAGCTTAGGGGTGACCTAGCCTAAGCTTAGGGGTGCCCTAGCCTAAGGCTAGGGGTGCCCTAGTCTTAGGCAAGGGGAGCCCTAGCCTTAGTCTAAGCCTAGGGTGCCCTAGCCTATGCCTAGGGATGCCCTAGCGTTAGGCTAGAGGAGCCCTAGCCTTAGCCTAAGCCTACAGGGGCCCTAGCCTAAGCCTAGGGGTGCCCTAGCCTAAGCCTAGGGGTGCGCTAGCCTAAGCCTAGGGGTGCCCTAGCCTAAGCCTACGGGTGCCCTAGCCTAAGCCTAGGGGTGCACTAGCCTAAGGCTAGGGGTTCCCTTGCCTAAGTGTAGGGGTGCCCTAGCCTGAGCCTAGGGGTGCCCTAGCCTTAGCCTAGGGGTGCCCTAGCCTAAGCCTTGGGGTGCCTTAGCCTAAGCCTAGGGGTCCCCTAGCCTTAGTGTAAACCTAAGGGTGCCCTAGCCTAAACCTAGGGGTGCCCTAGTCTAAGCCTAAGGGTGCCGTAGCCTTAGAATAGGGGAGCCATAGCCTTAGCATAAGCCTAGGCGTGCCCTAGCCTAAGGCCAAGGGTGCCCAACCTAAGACTAAGGGTGCCCTAGCCTTAGGCTAGGGGATCCCTAGCTTTAGCCTAAGACTAGGGGTGCCGTAGCCTAAGCCTAGGGGTCACCTAGCCTACGCCGAGGGGTGCCTTAGCCTTAGGCTAGGGGATCCCTAGCCTTAGCCTAAGCCTAGGGGTTCCCTTGCCTAAGTGTAGGGGTGCCCTAGCCTGAGCCTAGGGGTGCCATAGCTTTAGCCTAGGGGTGCCCTAGCCTAAGGCTAAGTGTGCCCTAGCCTAAACATACGGGTGCTCTAACCTAAGCCTAGGGGTGCCCTAGCCTAAGCCTAGGGGTGCCCTAGCCTAAGCCTAGTGGTGCCCAGGCCTTATTCTAGGGGAGCCCTAGCCTTAGCCTAAGCCTATGGCTGCCCTAGCCTAAGCCTAGGGGTACCCTAGCCTAAGCCAAGGGGTGCCCTAACCTAAGCCTAGGGGTGCCCTAGCCTTAGGCTAGGGGAGCACTAGCCTTAGCCTAAGCCTAGCATTGCCCTAGCCTAAGCCTAGGGTTGCCCTAGCCTAAGCCTAGGGGTGCCATAGCCTAAGCCTAGGCGTGCCCTAGCCTATACCTAGGGGTGCCCTTGCCTTAGGCTAGGTGAGTCCTAGCCTTAGCCTAAGCCTAGGGGTCCCTTAGCCTAAGACTAGGGGTGCCCTAGCCTAAACCTAGGATTGCCCTAGCCTAAGCCTAGGGGTGCCCTAGCCTAAGTCTAGGGGTGCTCTAGCCTTAGGCTAGGGGTGCACTAGCCTTAGACTAAGCCTAGGGGTGCCCTAGCCTAAGCCTAGTGGTGCCCTAGCCTAAGCCTAGGGGTGACCGAGCCTAAGCCTAGGGGTGCCCTAGCCTTACGCTAGGCGAGCCCTAACCTTAGCCTAAGCCTAGGGCTGCCCTAGCCTAAGCCTAGGGTTTCCCTAGCCTTAGGCTAGGGGATCCCTAGCCTTAGCCTAAGCCTAGGGCTGCCCTAGCCTAAGCCTAGGTGTGCCCTAGCCTAAACCTAGGCGTGCCCTAGCCTAAGCCTAGGGGTGCTCTAGCCTAAGCCTAGGGGTGCCCTAGCCTTAGGCTATGGGAGTCGTAGCTTTAGCCTAAGCCTAGGGCCGCCCTAGCCTAAACCTAGCGGTGCACTAGCCTAAGCTTAGGGGTGCCCTAGCCTTAGGCTAGGGAAGCCCTAGCTTTAGTCTAAGCCTAGGGTTGCACTATCCAAAGCCTAGGGGAGCCCTATCCTTAGGCTAGGGGAGTCCTCGCCTTAGCCGAAGCATTAGGGTGCCCTAGCCTAAGCCTAGGTGTGCCCTAGCCTAAGCCTAGGGTTGCCCTAGCCAAAGCCTAGGGGTGCCCTAGCGTTAGGCTAGAGGAGCCCTAGCCTTAGCCTAAGCCTAGGGGTGCCCTAGGCTAAGCCGAGGGGTGCCCTAGCCTAAGCCTAGGGGTGCCCTAGCCTAAGCCTAGGGTTGCCCTAGCCTAAGTCTGGGGGTGCCCTAACCTAAGCATAGGGGTTTCCTACCCATGCCTAGGGGTGCCCTAGCCTAAGCCTAGGGGTGCCCTAGCCTTAGGCTAGGGAAGCCCTAGCCTTAGCCTAAGTCTAGGGGTGCGCTAGCCTAAGCCTAGGGGTGCCCTAGCCTAAGCCTAGGTGTACCCTAGCCTTAGGCTAGGGGAGCCCTAGCCTTATCCTAAGCCTAGGGGTGCCCTAGCCTAAGCCTACGGGTGCGCTAGCCTAAGCCTAGGGGTGCCCTAACCTTAGGCTAGGGGAGCCCTAGCCTTAGCCTAAGCCTTGGGGCGCCCTAGCCTAAACCTAGGGGTTCCCTAGCCTAAGCCTAGGGGTGACCAAGCCTTAGGCTAGGGGAGCCCTAGCCTTAGTCTAAGCCTAGGGGTGCCCTAGCCTAAGCCTAGGGGTGCCGTAGCCCAAGCCTAGGGATGCCCTAGCGTAAGGCTAGAGGAGCCCAAGCCTTAGCCTAAGCCTAGGGGTCCCCTAGCCTAAGCCTAGGTGTGTCCTAGCCTAAGTCTAGGGGTTCCCTACCTAAGCCTAGGGGTGCCCTAGCTTAAGCCTACGGGTGCCCTAGCCTAAGCCTAGGGGTGCCCTGGCATAAGCCTAGGGGTGCCCTAGCCTAAGCTTAGGGGTGCCCTAGCCTAAGCCTAGGTGTGTCCTAGCCTAAGTCTAGGGGTTCCCTACCTAAGCCTAGGGGTGCCCTAGCTTAAGCCTACGGGTGCCCTAGCCTAAGCCTAGGGTGCCCTAGCCTAAGCCTAGGGGTTCCCTAGCCCAAGCCTAGGGATGCACTAGCGTTAGGCTAGAGGAGCCCTAGCCTTAGCCTAAGCCTAGGGGTGCCCTAGCCTAATCCTAGTGTGCCCTAGCATAAACCTAGTGGTGCCCTAGCCTAAGTCTAGGGGTGCCCTAGCCTAAGCCTAGGGGTGCCCTAGCCTAAGTCTAGGGGTGCCCTAGCCTATACCTAGGGGTGCCCTAGCCTAAGCTTAGGGGTGCCCTAGTCTTAAGCTAGGGGAGCCCTAGCCTTAGCCTAAGCCTAGGGTGCCCTAGCCTAAGCCTAGGGGTTCCCTAGCCCAAGCCTAGGGATGCACTAGCGTTAGGCTAGAGGAGCCCTAGCCTTAGCCTAAGCCTAGGGGTGCCCTTGCCTAATCCTAGGGTGCCCTAGCATAAACCTAGTGATGCCCTAGCCTAAGTCTAGGGGTGCCCTAGCTTAAGCCTACGGGTGTCCTAGCCTAAGCTAGGGGTGCCCTAGCCTAAGCCTAGGGGTGCCCTAACCTTAGGCTAGGGGAGCCCTAGCCTTAGCCTAAAGCTTGGGGTGCCCTAGCCTAAACCTAGGGGTTCCCTAGCCTAAGCCTAGGGGTGACCTAGCCTTAGGCGAGGGGAGACCTAGCTTAATCTAAGCCTAGGGGTGCCCTAGCCTAAGCCTAGGGGTGCCGTAGCCCAAGCCTAGCGATGCCCTAGCCTTAGGCTAGGGGAGCCCTTGCCTTAGTCTAAGTCTAGGGGTGCCCTAGCCTAAGCCTAGGGAGGCCCTAGCGTTAGGATAGAGGAGCCCTAGCCTTAGCCTAAGCCTAGGGGTGCCCTAGCGTAAGCCTAGGGGTGCCCTAGCAGAAGCCTAGGGGTGCCCTTGCCTAAGTCTAGGGGTGCCCTAGCCTAAGCCTAGGGGTGCCCTAGCCTAAGCCTAGGGGTGCCCTAGCCTAAGCCTAGGGGTGCCCAAGCCTAAGCCAAGAGGTGCCCTAGCCTAAGCCTAGGGGTGCACTATCCTAAGGCTAGGGGTTCCCTTGCCTAAGTGTAGGGGTGCCCTAGCCTGAGCCTAGGGGTGCCCTAGCCTTAGCCTAGGGGTGCCCTAGCCTAAGCCTAGGGGTGCCTTAGCCTAAGCCTAGGGGTCCCCTAGCCTTAGTGTAAACCTAAGGGTGCCCTAGCCTAAGCCTAGCGGTGCCCTAGTCTAAGCCTAAGGGTGCCGTAGCCTTAGAATAGGGGAGCCATAGCCTTAGCCTAAGCCTAGGGGTGCCCTAGCCTAAGGCTAGGGGTGCCCAACCTAAGACTAAGGGTGCCCTAGCCTTAGGCTAGGGGAGCCCTAGCCTTAGCCTAAACCTAGGGGTGCCCTAGCCTAAGCCTAGCAGTGCCCTAGCCTAAGCCTATGTGTGCCCCAGCCTTAGGCTAGGGGATCCCTAGCTTTAGCCTAAGACTAGGGGTGCCGTAGCCTAAGCCTAGGGGTCACCTAGCCTACGCCGAGGGGTGCCTTAGCCTTAGGCTAGGGGATCCCTAGCCTTAGCCTAAGCCTAGGGGTTCCCTTGCCTAAGTGTAGGGGTGCCCTAGCCTGAGCCTAGGGGTGCCATAGTCTGAGCCTAGGGGTGCCCTAGCCTAAGGCTAAGTGTGCCCTTGCCTAAACATACGGGTGCTCTAACCTAAGCCTAGGGGTGCCCTAGCCTAAGCCTAGGGGTGCCCTAGCCTAAGCCTAGTGGTGCCCAGGCCTTATGCTAGGGGAGCCCTAGCCTTAGCCTAAGCCTATGGCTGCCCTAGCCTAAGCCTAGGGGTACCCTAGCCTAAGCCAAGGGGTGCCCTAACCTAAGCCTAGGGGTGCCCTAACCTTAGGCTAGGGGAGCACTAGCCTTAGCCTAAGCCTAGGGTTGCCCTAGCCTAAGCCTAGGGGTGCCATAGCCTAAGCCTAGGCGTGCCCTAGCCTATACCTAGGGGTGCCCTTGCCTTAGGCTAGGTGAGTCCTAGCCTTAGCCTAAGCCTAGGGGTCCCTTAGCCTAAGACTTGGGGTGCCCTAGCCTAAACCTAGGATTGCCCTAGCCTAAGCCTAGGGGTGCCCTAGCCTAAGTCTAGGGGTGCTCTAGCCTTAGGCTAGGGGTGCACTAGCCTTAGACTAAGCCTAGGGGTGCCGTAGCCTAAGCCTAGTGGTGCCCTAGCCTAAGCCTAGGGGTGTCCGAGCCTAAGCCTAGGGGTGCCCTAGCCTTAGGCTAGGCGAGCCCTAACCTTAGCCTAAGCCTAGGGCTGCCCTAGCCTAAGCCTAGGGTTGCCCTAGCCTTAGGCTAGGGGATCCCTAGCCTTAGCCTAAGCCTAGGGCTGTCCTAGCCTAAGCCTAGGTGTGCCCTAGCTTAAGCCTAGGGGTGCCCTAGCCTAAACCTAGGGGTGCCCAAGCCTAAGCCAAATGGTGCCCTAGCCTTAGCCTAAGCCTAGGGGTGCCCTAGTCTAAGGCTAGGGGTGCCCTAGCCTAAACCTAGGCGTGCCCTAGCCTAAGCCTAGCGGTGCCCTAGCCTAAGCCTAGGGGTGCCCTAGCCTTAGGCTATGGGAGTCCTAGCTTTAGCCTAAGCCTAGGGCCGCCCTAGCCTAAACCTAGGGGTGCACTAGCCTAAGCTTAGGGGTGCCCTAGCCTTAGGCTAGGGAAGCCCTAGCTTTAGTCTAAGCCTAGGGTTGCACTATCCAAATCCTAGGGGAGCCCTATCCTTAGGCTAGGGGAGTCCTCGCCTTAGCCGAAGCAATAGGGTGACCTAGCCTAAGCCTAGGTGTGCCCTAGCCTAAGCCTAGGGTTGCCCTAGCCAAAGCCTAGGGGTGCGCTAGTGTTAGGCTAGAGGAGCCCTAGCCTTAGCCTAAGCCTAGGGGTGCGCTAGCCTAAGCCTAGGGGTGCCCTAGCCTAAGCCAAGGGTTGCCCTAGCCTAAGTCTGGGGGTGCCCTAACCTAAGCATAGGGGTTCCCTACCCATGCCTAGGAGTGCCCTAGCCTAAGCCTAGGGGTGCCCTAGCCTTAGGCTAGGGAAGCCCTAGCCTTAGCCTAAGTCTAGGGGTGCGCTAGCCTAAGCCTAGGGGTGCCCTAGCCTAAGTCTAGGGGTGCCCTAGCCTAAGCCTAGGGGTGCCCTAGCCTAAGCCAAGGAGTGCGCTAGCCTAAGTATAGGGGTGCCCTAGCCTAAGCCTAGGTGTACCCTAGCCTTAGGCTAGGGGAGCCCTAGCCTTATCCTAAGACTAGGGGTGCCCCAGCCTAAGCCTAGAGGTGCCTAGCCTAAGCATAGGGGTGCCCTAACCTATGCCTAGGGGTTCCCTTCCTAAGCCTAGGGGTGCCCTAGCCTAAGCCTACGGGTGCGCTAGCCTAAGCCTAGGGGTGCCCTAACCTTAGGCTAGGGGAGCCCTAGCCTTAGCCTAATCCTTTGGGCGCCCTAGCCTAAACCTAGGGGTTCCCTAGCCTAAGCCTAGGGGTGACCAAGCCTTAGGCTAGGGGAGCCCTAGCCTTAGTCTAAGCCTAGCATTGCCCTAGCCTAAGCCTAGGGGTGCCGTAGCCCAAGACTAGGGATGCCCTAGCGTAAGGCTAGAGGAGCCCAAGCCTTAGCCTAAGCCTAGGGGTCCCCTAGCCTAAACCTAGGTGTGTCCTAGCCTAAGTCTAGGGGTTCCCTACCTAAGCCTAGGGGTGCCCTAGCCTAAGCCTACGGGTGCCCTAGCCTAAGCCTATGGGTGCCCTAGCATAAGCCGAGGGGTGCCCTAGCCTAAGCTTAGGGGTGCCCTAGCCTAAGGCTAGGGGTGCCCTAGTCTTAGGCTAGGGGATCCCTAGCCTTAGTCTAAGCCTAGGGTGCCCTAGCCTAAGCCTAGGGGTTCCCTAGCCCAAGCCTAGGGATGCACTAGCGTTAGGCTAGAGGAGCACGAGCCTTAGCCTAAGCCTAGGGGTGCCCTAGCCTAATCCTAGTGTGCCCTAGCATAAACCTAGTGGTGCCCTAGCCTAAGTCTAGGGGTGCCCTAGCCTAAGCCTAGGGGTGCCCTAGCCTAAGTCTAGGGGTGCCCTAGCCTATACCTAGGGTTTCCCTAGTCTAAGCCTAGGGGTGCCCTAGTCTTAAGCTAGGGGAGCCCTAGCCTTAGCCTAAGCCTAGGCTGCCCTAGCCTAAGCCTAGGGGTTCCCTAGCCCAAGCCTAGGGATGCACTAGCGTTAGGCTAGAGGAGCCCTAGCCTTAGCCTAAGCCTAGGGGTGCCCTAGCCTAATCCTAGGGTGCCCTAGCATAAACCTAGTGGTGCCCTAGCCTAAGTCTAGGGGTGCCCTAGCCTAAGCCTACGAGTGTCCTAGCCTAAGCCTAGGGGTGCCCTAGCCTAAGCCTAGGGGTGCCCTAACCTTAGGCTAGGGGAGCCCTAGCCTTAGCCTAAAGCTTAGGGTGCCCTAGCCTAAACCTAGGGGTTCCCTAGCCTAAGCCTAGGGGTGACCTAGCCTTAGGCGAGGGGAGACCTAGCTTAGTCTAAGCCTAGGGGTGCCCTAGCCAAAGCCTAGGGGTGCCGTAGCCCAAGCCTAGGGATGCCCTAGCCTTAGGCCAGGGGAGCCCTAGCCTTAGTCTAATCCTAGGGGTGCCCTAGCCTAAGTCTAGGGGTTCCCTACCTTAGCCTAGGGGTGCCCTAGCCTAAGCCTAAGGGTGCCCTAACCTAAGCCTAGGGGTGCCCTAGCATAAGCCTAGGTGTGCCCTAGCGTAAGCTTAGGGGTGACCTAGCCTCAACTTAGGGGTGCCCTAGCCTAAGGCTAGGGGTGCCCTAGTCTTAGGCTAGGGGAGCCCTAGCCTTAGTCTAAGCCTAGGGTGCCCTAGCCTAAGCCTAGGGAGGCCCTAGCGTTAGGATAGAGGAGCCCTAGCCTTAGCCTAAGCCTAGGGGTGCCCTAGCGTAAGCCTAGGGGTGCCCTAGCATAAGCCTAGGGGTGCCCTTGCCTAAGTCAAGGGGTGCCCTAGCCTAAGCCTAGGGGTGCCCTAGCCTAAGCCTAGGGGTGCCCTAGCCTAAGCCTAGGGGTGCCCAAGCCTAAGCCAAGAGGTGCGCTAGCCTAAGCCTAGGGGTGCCCTAGCCTAAGCCTTGGGGTGCCGTAGGCCAAGCCTAGGGATGCCCTAGCGTTAGGCTAGAGGAGCCCAAGCCTTAGCCTAAGCCTAGGTGTGCCCTAGCCTAAGCCTAGGGTTGCCCTAGCCTAAGTCTAGGGGTTCCCTACCTAAGCCTAGGGGTGCCCTAGCCTAAGCCTACGGGTGCCCTAGCCTAAGCCTTTGGGTGCCCTAGCATAAGCCTAGGGGTGCCCTAGCCTAAGCTTAGGGGTGCCCTAGCCTAAGCTTAGGGGTGCCCTAGCCTGAGGCTAGGGGTGCCCTAGTCTTAGGCTAGGGGATCCCTAGCCTTAGTCTAAGCCTAGGGTGCCCTAGCCTAAGCCTAGGGGTTCCCTAGCCCAAGCCTGGGGATGCACTAGCGTTAGGCTAGAGGAGCCCTAGCCTTAGCCTAAGCCTAGGGGTGCCCTAGCCTAATCCTAGGGGTGCCCTAGCATAAACCTAGGGGTGCCCTAGCCTAAGTCTAGGGGTGACCTAGCCTAAGCCTAGGGGTGCCCTAGCCTAAGTCTAGGGAGGCCCTAGCCTAAGCCTAGGGGAGCCCTAGCCTAAGCCTAGAGGTGCCCTAGCCTTAAGCTAGGGGAGCCCTAGCCTTAGCCTAAGCCTAGGGGTGCCCTAGCCTAAGACTAGGGGTGCCCTAGCCTAAGCCTATGGGTGTCCTAGCCTAAGCCTAGGGGTGCCCTAGCCTAAGCCTAGGGGTGCCCTAACATTAGGCTAGGGGAGCCCTAGCCTTAGCCTAAGCCTTTGGGCGCCCTAGCCTAAACCTAGGGGTTCCCTAGCCTAAGCCTAGGGGTGACCTAGCCTTAGGCTAGGGGAGACCTAGCTTAGTCTAAGCCTAGGGGTGCCCTAGCCTAAGCCTAGGGGTGCCGTAGCCCAAGCCTAGGGATGCCCTAGCCTTAGGCTAGGGGAGCCCTAGCCTTAGTCTAAGCCTAGGGGTGCCCTAGCCTAAGTCTAGGGGTTCCCTACCTTAGACTAGGGGTGAACTAGCGTTAGGCTAGAGGAGCCCTAGTCTTAGCCTAAGCCTAGGGGTGCCCTAGCCTAATCCTAGGGTGCCCTAGCATAAACCTAGTGGTGCCCTAGCCTAAGTCTAGGGGTGCCCTAGCCTAAGCCTACGAGTGTCCTAGCCTAAGCCTAGGGGTGCCCTAGCCTAAGCCTAGGGGTGCCCTAACCTTAGGCTAGGGGAGCCCTAGCCTTAGCCTAAAGCTTGGGGCGCCCTAGCCTAAACCTAGGGGTTCCCTAGCCTAAGCCTAGGGGTGACCTAGCCTTAGGCGAGGGGAGACCTAGCTTAGTCTAAGCCTAGGGGTGCCCTAGCCAAAGCTTAGGGGTGCCGTAGCCCAAGCCTAGGGATGCCCTAGCCTTAGGCCAGGGGAGCCCTAGCCTTAGTCTAAGCCTAGGGGTGCCCTAGCCTAAGTCTAGGGGTTCCCTACCTTAGCCTAGGGGTGCCCTAGCCTAAGCCTAAGGGTGCCCTAGCCTAAGCCTAGGGGTGCCCTAGCATAAGCCTAGGGGTGCCCTAGCGTAAGCTTAGGGGTGACCTAGCCTCAACTTAGGGGTGCCCTAGCCTAAGGCTAGGGGTGCCCTAGTCTTAGGCTAGGGGAGCCCTAGCCTTAGTCTAAGCCTAGGGTGCCCTAGCCTAAGCCTAGGGAGGCCCTAGCGTTAGGATAGAGGAGCCCTAGCCTTAGCCTAAGCCTAGGGGTGCCCTAGCGTAAGCCTAGGGGTGCCCTAGCATAAGCCTAGGGGTGCCCTTGCCTACGTCTAGGGGTGCCCTAGCCTAAGCCTAGGGGTGCCCTAGCCTATTCCTAGGGGTGCCCTAGCCTAAGCCTAGGGGTTCCCAAGCCTAAGCCAAGAGGTGCGCTAGCCTAAGCCTAGGGGTGCCCTAGCCTAAGCCTAGGGGTGCCCTAGCCAAAGCCTAGGGGTGCCCTAGCCTAAGCCTAGGGGTGCCCTAACCTAAGCCTAGGGGTGCTCTAGCCTTAAGCTAGGGGAGCCCTAGCCTTAACCTAAGCCTAGGGGTACCCTAGCCTAAGACTAGGGGTGCACTAGCCTAAGCCTAGGAGTGCCCTAGTTTAAGCCTAAGGGTGCCCTAGCCTTAGACTAGGGGAGCCCTAGCCTTTGCCTAAGCCTAGGGGTGCCCTAGCCTAAGCCTAGGGGTGCCCTAGCCTAAGCCTAGGGGTACCCTAACCTAAGCCTAGGGGTGCTCTAGCCTTAAGCTAGGGGAGCCCTAGCCTTAACCTAAGCCTAGGGGTGCCCTAGCCTAAGCCTAGGGGTGCCCTAGCCTAAGCCTAGGGGTGCCCTAGTCTATGCCTATGGGTGCCCTAGTCTTAGACTAGGGGAGCCCTAGCCTTTGCCTAAGCCAAGGGGTGCCCTAGCCTAAGCCTAGGGTTGCCTTAGCCTAAGCCAAGGGGTCCCCTAGCCTTAGTCTAAGCCTAGGGGTGGCCTAGCCTAAGCCTAGGGGTGACCAAGCCTTAGGCAAGGGGAGCCCTAGCCTTAGTCTAAGCCTACGAGTTCCCTAGCCTAAGCCTTGGGGTGCCGTAGGCCAAGCCTAGGGATGCCCTAGCGTTACGCTAGAGGAGCCCAAGCCTTAGCCTAAGCCTAGGTGTGCCCTAGCCTAAGCCTAGGGGTTCCCTAGCCCAAGCCTAGGGATGCACTAGCGTTAGGCTAGAGGAGCCCTAGCCTTAGCCTAAGCCTAGGGGTGCCCTAGCCTAATCCTAGGGGTGCCCTAGCCTAAGTCTAGGGGGGCCCTAGCCTAAGCCTAGGGGTGCCCTAGCCTAAGCCTAAGGGTGCCCTAGCCTTAAGCTACGGGAGCCCTAGCCTTAGCCTAAGCCTAGGGGTGCCCTAGCCTAAGACTAGGGGTGCCCTAGCCTAAGCCTACGTGTGTCCTAGCCTAAGCCTAGGGGTGCCCTAGCCTAAGCCTAGGGGTGCCCTAACCTTAGGCTAGGGGAGCCCTAGCCTTAGCCTAAAGCTTGGGGCGCCCTAGCCTAAACCTAGGGGTTCCCTAGCCTAAGCCTAGGGGTGACCTAGCCTTAGGCTAGGGGAGACCTAGCTTGGTCTAAGCCTAGGGGTGCCCTAGCCTAAGCCTAGGGGTGCCGTAGCCCAAGCCTAGGGATGCCCTAGCCTTAGGCTAGGGGAGCCCTAGCCTTAGTCTAAGCCTAGGGGTGCCCTAGCCTAAGTCTAGGGGTTCCCTACCTTAGCCTAGGGGTGCACTAGCGTTAGGCTAGAGGAGCCCTAGCCTTAGCCTAAGCCTAGGGGTGCCCTAGCCTAATCCTAGGGTGCCCTAGCATAAACCTAGTGGTGTCCTAGCCTAAGTCTAGGGGTGCCCTAGCCTAAGCCTACGAGTGTCCTAGCCTAAGCCTAGGGGTGCCCTAGCCTAAGCCTAGGGGTGCCCTAACCTTAGGCTAGGGGAGCCCTAGCCTTAGCCTAAAGCTTGGGGCGCCCTAGCCTAAACCTAGGGGTTCCCTAGCCTAAGCCTAGGGGTGACCTAGCCTTAGGCGAGGGGAGACCTAGCTTAGTCTAAGCCTAGGGGAGCCGTAGCCCAAGCCTAGGGATGCCCTAGCCTTAGGCCAGGGGAGCCCTAGCCTTAGTCTAAGCCTAGGGGTGCCCTAGCCTAAGTCTAGGGGTTCCCTACCTTAGCCTAGGGGTGCCCTAGCCTAAGCCTAAGGGTGCCCTAGCCTAAGCCTAGGGGTGCCCTAGCATAAGCCTAGGGGTGCCCTAGCGTAAGCTTAGGGGTGACCTAGCCTCTACTTAGGGGTGCCCTAGCCTAAGGCTAGGGGTGCCCTAGTCTTAGGCTAGGGGAGCCCTAGCCTTAGTCTAAGCCTAGGGTGCCCTAGCCTAAGCCTAGGGAGGCCCTAGCGTTAGGATAGAGGAGCCCTAGCCTTAGCCTAAGCCTAGGGGTGCCCTAGCGTAAGCCTAGGGGTGCCCTAGCATAAGCCTAGGTGTGCCCTTGCCTAAGTCTGGGGTGCCCTAATCTAAGCCTAGGGGTGCCCTAGCCTAAGCCTAGGGGTGCCCTAGCCTAAGCCTAGGGGTGCCCAAGCCTAAGCCAAGAGGTGCGCTAGCCTAAGCCTAGGGGTGCCCTAGCCTAAGCCTAGGGGTGCCCTAGCCAAAGCCTAGGGGTGCCCTAGCCTAAGCCTAGGGGTGCCCTAACCTAAGCCTAGGGGTGCTCTAGCCTTAAGCTAGTGGAGCCCTAGCCTTAACCTAAGCCTAGGGGTACCATAGCCTAAGACAAGGGGTGCACTAGCCTAAGCCTAAGAGTGCCCTAGTCTAAGCCTAAGGGTGCCATAGCCTTAGACTAGGGGAGCCCTAGCCTTTGCCTAAGCCTAGGGGTGCCCTAGCCTAAGCCTAGGGGTGCCCTAGCCTAACCCTAGGGGTACCCTAACCTAAGACTAGGGGTGCTCTAGCCTTAAGCTAGGGGAGCCCTAGCTTTAACCTAAGCCTAGGGGTGCCCTAGCCTAAGCCTAGGGGTGCCCTAGCCTAAGCCTAGGGGTGCCGTAGTCTATGCCTATGGGTGCCCTAGTCTTAGACTAGGGGAGCCCTAGGCTTTGCCTTAGCCAAGGGGTGCCCTAGCCTAAGCCTAGGGTTGCCTTAGCCTAAGCCAAGGGGTCCCCTAGCCTTAGTCTAAGCCTAGGGGTGGCCTAGCCTAAGCCTAGGGGTGACCAAGCCTTAGGCTAGGGGAGCCCTAGCCTTAGTCTAAGCCTACGAATTCCCTAGCCTAAGCCTTGGGGTGCCGTAGGCCAAGCCTAGGGATGCCCTAGCGTTAGTCTAGAGGAGCCCAAGCCTTAGCCTAAGCCTAGGTGTGCCCTAGCCTAAGCCTAGGGGTGCCCTAGCCTAAGTCTAGGGGTGCCCTAGCCTAAGCCTAGGGGTGCCCTAACCTAAGCCTAGGGGTGCTCTAGCCTAAGCCTAAGGGTGCCCTAGCCTAAGCCTAGGGGTGCCATAGTCTAAGCATAATGGTGCCCTAGTGTTAGACTAGGGGAGCCCTAGCCTTTGCCTAAGCCTAGGGGTGCCCTAGCCTAAGCCTAGGGGTGCCCAACCTAAGCCTAGGGGTGCCCTAGCCTAAGCTTATGGGTGCCCTAGCCTTAGGCTAGGGGAGCCCTAGCTTTAGCCTAAGCCTAGGGGTGCCCTAGCCTAAGCCTAGGGGTCACCTAGCCTACACGTAGGGGTGCCTTAGCCTAAGCCTTGGGGTCACCTAGCCTTAGTCTATTCCTAGGGGTGCCCTAGCCTAAGCCTAGGGGTGCCCTACTCTTAGCCTAAGGGTGCCCTAGCCTTAGACTAGGGGAGCCCTAGCCTTTGCCTAAGCCTAGGGGTTCCCTAGCCTAAGCATAGGGGTGCCCTAGCCTAAGCCAAGGGGTGCCCTAGCCTAAGCCAAGGAGTGCGCTAGCCTAAGTATAGGGGTGCCCTAGCCTAAGCCTAGGTGTACCCTAGCCTTAGGCGAGGGGAGCCCTAGCCTTATACTAAGCCTAGGGGTTCCCCAGCCTAAGCCTAAGGGTGCCCTAGCCTAAGTCTAGCGGTGCCTAGCCTAAGCATAGGGGTGCCCTAACCTAAGCCTATGGGTTCCCTTCCTAAGCCTAGGGGTGCCCTAGCCTAAGCCTACGGGTGCGCTAGCCTAAGCCTAGGGGTGCCCTAACCTTAGGCTAGGGGAGCCCTAGCCTTAGCCTAAGCCTTGGGGCGCCCTAGCCTAAGCCTTGGGGCGCCCTAGCCTAAACCTAGGGGTTCCCTAGCCTAAGCCTAGGGGTGACCAAGCCTTAGGCTAGGGGAGCCCTAGCCTTAGTCTAAGCCTAGGGTTGCCCTAGCCTAAGCCTAGGGGTGCCGTAGCCCAAGCCTAGGGATGCCCTAGCGTAAGGCTAGAGGAGCCCAAGCCTTAGCCTAAGCCTAGGGGTCCCCTAGCCTAAGCCTAGGTGTGTCCTAGCCTAAGTCTAGGGGTTCCCTACCTAAGCCTAGGGGTGCCCTAGCCTAAGCCTACGGGTGCCCTAGCCTAAGCCTAGGGGTGCCCTAGCATAAGCCTAGGGGTGCCCTAGCCTAAGCTTAGGGGTGCCCTAGCCTAAGGCTAGGGGTGCCCTAGTCTTAGGCTAGGGGATCCCTAGCCTTAGTCTAAGCCTAGGGTGCCCTAGACTAAGCCTAGGGGTTCCCTAGCCCAAGCCTAGGGATGCACTAGCGTTAGGCTAGAGGAGCCCTAGCCTTAGCCTAAGCCTAGGGGTGCCCTAGCCTAATCCTAGTGTGCCCTAGCATAAACCTAGTGGTGCCCTAGCCTAAGTCTAGAGGTGCCCTAGCCTAAGTGTAGGGGTGCCCTAGCCTATACCTAGGGGTGCCCTAGCCTAAGCCTAGGGGTGCCCTAGTCTTAAGCTAGGGGAGCCCTAGCCTTAGCCTAAGCCTAGGGTGCCCTAGCCTAAGCCTAGGGGTTCCCTAGCCCAAACCTAGGGATGCACTAGCGTTAGGCTAGAGGAGCCCTAGCCTTAGTCTAAGCCTAGGTGTGCCCTAGCCTAATCCTAGTGTGCCCTAGCATAAACCTAGTGGTGCCCTAGCCTAAGTCTAGGGGTGCCCTAGCATAAGCCTACGGGTGTCTTAGCCTAAGCCTAGGGGTGCCCTAGCCTAATCCTAGGGGTGCCCTAACCTTAGGCTAGGGGAGCCCTATCCTTAGCCTAAAGCTTGGGGCGCCCTAGCCTAAACCTAGGGGTTCCCTAGCCTAAGCCTAGGGGTGACCTAGCCTTAGGCGAGGGGAGACCTAGCTTAGTCTAAGCCTAGGGGTGCCCTAGCCAAAGCCTAGGGGTGCCGTAGCCCAAGCCTAGGGATGCACTAGCCTAAGCCTAAGGGTGCCCTAGCCTAAGCCTATGGGTGCCCTAGCATAAGCCTAGGGGTGCCCTAGCCTAAGGCTAGGGGTTCCCGAGTCTCAGGCTAGGGGAGCCCTAGCCTTATTCCAAGCCTAGGGTGCCCGAGCCTAAGCCTAGGGAGGCCCTAGCGTTAGGATAGAGGAGCCCAAGCCTTAGCCTAAGGCTAGGGTTGCCCTAGCGTAAGCCTAGGGTTGCCCTAGCATAAGCCTAGGGGTGCCCTAGCCTAAGCCTAGGGGTGCCCTAACCTAAGCCTAGGGGTGCTCTAGCCTTAAGCTAGGGGAGCCCTAGCCTTAACCTAAGCCTCGGGGTGCCCTAGCCTAAGCCTAGGGTGCCCTAGCCTAAGCCTAGGGGTGCTCTACTCTAAGCCTATGGGTGCCCTAGTCTTAGACTAGGGGAGCCCTAGCCTTTGCCTAAGCCAATGGGTGCCCTAGCCTAAGCCTAGGGTTGCCTTAGCCTAAGCCAAGGGGTCCCCTAGCCTTAGTCTAAGCCTAGGGGTGCCCTAGCCTAAGCCTAGGGGTGACCAAGCCTTAGGCTAGGGCAGCCCTAGCCTTAGTCTAAGCCTACGAGTTCCATAGCCTAAGCCTTGGGGTGCCGTAGGCCAAGCCTAGGGATGCCCTAGCGTTAGGCTAGAGGAGCCCAAGCCTTAGCCTAAGCCTAGGTGTGCCCTAGCCTAAGCCTAGGGGTGCCCTAGCCTAATCCTAGGGGTGCCCTAGCCTAAGTCTAGGGGTTCCCTACCTATGCCTAGGGGTGCGCTAGCCTAAGCCTACGGGTGCCCTAGCCTAAGCCTAGGGTGGCCCTAGCATAAGCCTAGGGGTGCCCTAGCCTAAGCTTAGGGGTGCCCTAGCCTAAGCTTAGGGGTGTCCTAGCCTAAGGCTAGGGGTGCCCTAGTCTTAGGCTAGGGGATCCCTAGCCTTTTTCTAAGCCTAGGGTGCCCTAGCCTAAGCCTAGGGGTTCCCTAGCCCAAGCCTAGGGATGCACTAGCGTTAGGCTAGAGGAGCCCTAGCCTTAGCCTAAGCCTAGGGGTGCCCTAGCCTAAGCCTAGGGGTGCCCTAGCCTTAAGCTAGGGGAGCACTAGCCTTAGCCTAAGCCTAGGGGTGCCCTAGCCTAAGACTAGGGGTGCCCTAGCCTAAGCCTACGGGTGTCTTAGCCTAAGCCTAGGGGTGCCCTAGCCTAAGCCTAGGGGTGTCCTAACCTTAGGCTAGGGGAGCCCTAGCCTTAGCCTAAGCCTTGGGGCGCCCTAGCCTAAACCTAGGGCTTCCCTAGCCTAAGCCTAGGGGTGACCTAGCCTTAGGCTAGGGGAGACCTAGCTTAGTCTAAGCATAGGGGTGCCCTAGCCTAAGCCTAGGGGTGCCGTAGCCCAAGCCTAGGGATGCCGTAGCCTTAGGCTAGGGGAGCCCTAGCCTTAGTCTAAGCCTAGGGGTGCCCTAGCCTAAGTCTAGGGGTTCCCTACCTTAGCCTAGGGGTGCCCTAGCCTAAGCCTAAGGGTGCCCTAGCCTAAGCCTAGGGGTGCCCTAGCATAAGCCTAGGGGTGCCCTAGCGTAAGCTTAGGGTTGACCTAGCCTCAACTTAGGGGTGCCCTAGCCTAAGGCTAGGGGTGCCCTAGTCTTAGGCTAGGGGAGCCCTAGCCTTAGTCTAAGCCTAGGGTGCCCTAGCCTAAGCCTAGGGAGGCCCTAGCGTTAGGATAGAGGAGCCCTAGCCTTAGCCTAAGCCTAGGGGTGCCCTAGCGTAAGCCTAGGGGTGCCCTAGCATAAGCCTAGGGGTGCCCTAGCCTAAGTCTATGGGTGCCCTAGCCTAAGCCTAGGGGTGCCCTAGCCTAAGCCTAGGGGTGCCCTAGCCTAAGCCTAGGGGTGCCCAAGCCTAAGCCAAGAGGTGCGCTAGCCTAAGCCTAGGGGTGCCCTAGCCTAAGCCTAGGGGTGCCCTATCCAAAGCCTAGGGGTGCCCTAGCCTAAGCCAAGGGGTGCCCTAACCTTAGCCTAGGGGTGCTCTAGCCTTAAGCTAGGGGAGCCCAAGCCTTAACCTAAGCCTAGGGGTGCCCTTGCCTAAGCCTAGGGGTGCCCTAGCCTAAGCCTAGGAGTGCCCTAGTCTAAGCCTAAGGGTGCCCTAGCCTTAGACTAGGGGATCCCTAGCCTTAGTCTAAGCCTAGAGTGCCCTAGCCTAAGTCTAGGGGTTCCCTAACCCAAGCCTAGGGATGCCCTAGCGTTAGGCTAGAGGAGCCCTAGCCTTAGCCTAAACCTAGGGGTGCCCTAGCCTAAGCCTAAGGGTGCCCTAGCATAAGCCTAGGGGTGCCCTAGCCTAAGTCTAGGGGTGCCCTAGCCTCAGCTTAAGGGTGCCCTAGCCTAAGCCTATGGGTGCCCTAGCCTTAGGCTAGGGGAGCCCTAGCCTTAGCCTAAGCCTAGGGGTGCCCTAGTCTAAGACTAGGGGTGCCCTATCCTAAGACTAGGGGTGCCCTAGCCTAAGCCTACGGGTGTCCTAGCCTAAGCCTAGGGGTGCCCTAACCTAAGCCTAGGGGTGCCCTAACCTTAGGCTAAGGGAGCCCTAGCCTTAGCCTAAGCGTTGGGGCGCCCTAGCCTAAACCTAGGGGTTCCCTAGCCTAAGCCTATGGGTGACCTAGCCCTAGGCTAGGGGAGACCTAGCCTTAGTCTAAGCCTAGGGGTGCCCTAGCCTAAGCCTAGGGTTGCCGTAGCCCAAGCCTAGGGATGCCCTAGCCTTAGGCTAGGGGAGCCCTAGCCTTAGTCTAAGCCTAGGGGTGCCCTAGCCTAAGTCTAGGGGTTCCCTACCTAAGCCTAGGGGTGCCCTAGCCTAAGCCTAAGGGTGCCCTAGCATAAGCCTAGGGGTGCCCTAGCGTAAGCTTAGGGGTGACCTAGCTTAAGCTTAGGGGTGCCCTAGCCTTAGGCTGGGGTGCCCTAGTCTTAGGCAAGGGGAGCCCTAGCCTTAGTCTAAACCTAGGGTGCCCTAGCCTAAGCCTAGGGATGCCCTAGCGTTAGGCTAGAGGAGCCCAAGCCTTAGCCTAAGCCTAGGGGTGCCCTAGCCTAAGCCTAGGGGTGCCCTAGCATAAGCCTAGGGGTGCCCAAGCCTAAGCCAAGGGGTGCGCTAGCCTAAGCCTAGGGGTGCCCTAGCCTAAGCCTAGGGGTGCCCTAGCCTAAGCCTAGGGGTGCCCTAGCCTAAGCCTAGGGGTGCCCTAACCTCAGCCTAGGGGTGCTCTAGCCTTAAGCTAGGGGAGCATTAGCCTTAACCTAAGCCTAGGGGTGCCCAAGCCTAAGCCTAGGGGTTCCCAACCCTAAGCCAAGGGGTGCGCTAGCCTAAGCCTAGGGGTGCCCTAGCCTAAGCCTAGGGGTGCCCTAGCCTAAGCCTAGGGGTGCCCTAACCTAAGCCTAGGGGTGCTCTAGCCTTAAGCTAGGGGAGCATTAGCCTTAACCTAAGCCTAGGGGTGCCCTAGCCTAAACCTAGGGGTGCCCTAGTCTAAGCCTAAGGGTGCCCTAGCGTTACCCTAGGGGAGCCCTAGCCTTTGCCTAAGCCTAGGGGTGCCCTAGCCTAAGCCTAGGGGTGCCCAACTTTAGACTAAGGGTGCCCTAGCCTTAGGCTAGGGGAGCCCTAGCCTTAGCCTAAACCTATGGGTGCCCTAGCCTAAGCCTAGGGGTGCCCTAGCCTAAGCTTATGGGTGCCCTCGCCTTAGGCTAGGGGAGCCCTAGCTTTAGCCTAAGCCTAGGGGTGCCCTAGCCTAAGCCTAGGGGTCACCTAGCCTACGCTAGGTTCCCTTGCCTAAGTGTAGGGGTGCCCTAGCCTGAGCCTATGTGTGCCCTAGCCTTAGCCTAGGGGAGCCCTAGCCTTTGCCTAAGCCTAGGGGTTCCCTAGCCTAAGCCTAGGGGTGCCTTAGCCTAAGCCTAGGGGTCCCCTTACCTTAGTCTAAGCCTAGGGGTGCCCTAGCCTAAGCCTAGGGGTGCCCTAGCCTGAGCTTAGGGGTGCCATAGCCTGAGCCTATGGGTGCCCTAGCATGAGCCTAGGGGTGCCCTAGCCTAAGGCTAAGGGTGCCCTTGCCTAAGCCTACGGGTGCTCTAGCCTAAGCCTAGGGGTGCCATAGCCTGAGTTAGGGGTGCCCTAGCCTGAGGCTAGGGGAGCCGTAGCCTTAGCCTAAGCCTAGGGGTGCCCTAGCGTAAGCCTAGGGGTTCCCTAGCCTAAGCCTAGGGGTGCCCTAGCCTAAGCCTACGGGTGCCCTCGCCTTAGGCTAGGGGAGCCCTAGCCTTAGCCTAAGCATAGGAGTGCCCTAGCCTAAGCCTAGGGGTGCTCTAGCCTAAGGCTAAGGGTGCCCTTGCCTAAGCCTATGGGTGCTCTAGCCTAAGCCTAGGGGTGCCCTAGCCTTAGGCTAGGCGAGCCCTAGCTTTAGCCTAACCTAGGGCTGCCCAAGCCTAAGCCTAGGGGTGCCCCAGCCTAAGCCTAGGGGTGCCCTCGCCTTAGGCTAAGGGAGCCCTAGCATTAGCCTAACCCTATGGTTGCAGTAGCCTAACCCTAGGGGTGCCCTAGCCTAAGCCTAGGGGTGCCCAGGCCTTATGCTAGGGGAGCCCTAGCCTTAGCCTAAGTCTATGGCTTCCCTAGCCTAAGCCTAGGGGTACCCTAGCCTAAGCCCAGGGGTGCCCTAACCTAAGTCTCGGGGTGCCCTAGCCTTAGGCTGTGGGAGCACTAGCCTTAGCCTAAGCCTAGGGGTGCCCTAGCCTAAGCCTAGGGGTGCCCTGCCTAAGCTTAAGGGTGCCCGAGCCTAAGCCTAGGGGTGCCCTAGCATAAGCCTAGGGGTGCCCTAGCGTAAGCTTAGGGGTGACCTAGCCTAAGCTTAGGGGTGCCCTAGCCTAAGGCTAGGGGTGCCCTAGTCTTAGGCAAGGGGAGCCCTAGCCTTAGTCTAAGCCTAGAGTGCCCTAGCCTAAGCCTAGGGATGCCCTAGCGTTAGGCTAGAGGAGCCCTAGCCTTAGCCTAAGCCTAGGGGTGCCCTAGCCTAAGCCTAGGGGTGCCGTAGCCTAAGTCTACGGGTGCCCTACCCTAAGCCTAGGGGTGCCCTAGCCTAAGTCTAGGGGTGCCCTAGCCTAAGGCTAGGGGTGCCCAAGCCTAAGCAAAGGGGTGCGCTAGCCTAAGCCTAGGGGTGCCCTAGCCTAAGCCTAGGGGTGCCCTAGCCTAAGCCTAGGGGTGCCCTAACCTAAGCCTAGGGGTGCTCTAGCCTTAAGCTAGGGGAGCCCTAGCCTTAACCTAAGCCAAGGGGAGCCCTAGCATAAGCCTAGGGGTGCCCTAGCCTAAGCCTAGGGGTGCCCTAGTCTAAGCATAATGGTGCCCTAGTGTTAGACTAGGGGAGCCCTAGCCTTTGCCTAAGCATAGGGGTGCCCTAGCCTAAGCCTAGGGGTGCCCAACCTAAGCCTAGGGGTGCCCTAGCCTAAGCTTATGGGTGCCCTAGCCTTAGGCTAGGGGAGCCCTAGCTTTAGCCTAAGCCTAGGGGTGTTCTAGCCTAAGCCTAGGGGTCACCTAGCCTACACCTAGGGGTGCCTTAGCCTAAGCCTTGGGGTCCCCTAGCCTTAGTCTAATCCTAGGGGTGCCCTAGCCTAAGCCTAGGGGTGCCCTACTCTTAGCCTAAGGGTGCCCTAGCCTTAGACTAGGGGAGCCCTAGCCTTTGCCTAAGCCTAGGGGTTCCCTAGCCTAAGCCTAGGGGTGCCTTAGCCTAAGCCTAGGGGTCCCCTAGCCTTAGTCTAAGCCTAGGGGTGCCCTAGCCTAAGCCTAGGGGTGCCCTAGCCTGAGCCTAGGGGTGCCATAGCCTGAGACTAAGGGTGCCCTAGCGTGAGCCTAGGGGTGCCCTAGCCTAAGGCTAAGTGTGCCCTTGCCTAAGCCGGCGGGTGCTCTAGCCGAAGCCTAGGGGTGCCATAGCCTGAGTCTAGGGGTGCCCTAGCCTGAGGCTAGGGGAGCCGTAGCCTTAGCCTAAGCCTAGGGGTGCCCTAGCCTAAGCCTAGGGGTTCCCTAGCCTAAGCCTAGGGGTGCCCTAGCCTAAGCCTACGGGTGCCCTCGCCTTAGGCTAGGGGAGCCCTAGCCTTAGCCTAAGCCTAGGGGTGCCCTAGCCTAAGCCTAGGGGTGCTCTAGCCTAAGGCTAAGGGTGCCCTTGCCTAAGCCTATGGGTGCTCTCGCCTAAGCCTAGGGGTGCCCTAGCCTTAGCCTAACCTAGGGCTGCCCTAGCCTTAGCCTAACCTAGGGCTACCCTAGCCTAAGCCTAGGGGTGCCCTAGCCTAAGCCTAGGGGTGCCCTAGCCATAGGTTAAGGGAGCCCTAGCATTAGCCTAAGCCTAGGGTTGCCCTAGCCTAAGCCTAGGGGTGCCCTAGCCTAAGCCTAAGGGTGCCCGAGCCTAAGCCTAGGGGTGCCCTAGCATAAGCCTAGGGGTGCCCTAGCGTAAGCTTAGGGGTGACCTAGCCTAAGCTTAGGGGTGCCCTAGCCTAAGGCTAGGGGTGCCCTAGTCTTAGGCAAGGGGAGCCCTAGCCTTAGTCTAAGCCTAGAGTGCCCTAGCCTAAGCCTAGGGATGCCCTAGCGTTAGGCTAGAGGAGCCCTAGCCTTAGCCTAAGCCTAGGGGTGCCCTAGCCTAAGCCTAGGCGTGCCGTAGCCTAAGTCTACGGGTGCCCTACCCTAAGCCTAGGGGTGCACTAGCCTAAGTCTAGGGGTGCCCTAGCCTAAGCCTAGGGGTGCCCAAGCCTAAGCAAAGGGGTGCGCTAGCCTAAGCCTAGGGGTGCGCTAGCCTAAGCCTAGGGGTGCCCTAGCCTAAGCCTAGGGGTGCCCTAGCCTAAGCCTAGGGGTGCCCTAACCTAAGCCTAGGGGTGCTCTAGCCTTAAGCTAGGGGAGCCCTAGCCTTAACCTAAGCCAAGGGGAGCCCTAGCATAAGCCTAGGGGTGCCCTAGCCTAAGCCTAGGGGTGCCCTAGTCTAAGCATAATGGTGCCCTAGTGTTAGACTAGGGGAGCCCTAGCCTTTGCCTAAGCATAGGGGTGCCCTAGCCTAAGCCTAGGGGTGCCCAACCTAAGCCTAGGGGTGCCCTAGCCTAAGCTTATGGGTGCCCTAGCCTTAGGCTAGGGGAGCCCTAGCTTTAGCCTAAGCCTAGGGGTGTTCTAGCCTAAGCCTAGGGGTCACCTAGCCTACACCTAGGGGTGCCTTAGCCTAAGCCTTGGGGTCCCCTAGCCTTAGTCTAATCCTAGGGGTGCCCTAGCCTAAGCCTAGGGGTGCCCTACTCTTAGCCTAAGGGTGCCCTAGCCTTAGACTAGGGGAGCCCTAGCCTTTGCCTAAGCCTAGGGGTTCCCTAGCCTAAGCCTAAGGGTGCCTTAGCCTAAGCCTAGGGGTCCCCTAGCCTTAGTCTAAGCCTAGGGGTGCCCTAGCCTAAGCCTACGGGTGCCCTAGCCTGAGCCTAGGGGTGCCATAGCCTGAGACTAGGGGTGCCCTAGCGTGAGCCTAGGGGTGCCCTAGCCTAAGGCTAAGTGTGCCCTTGCCTAAGCCTGCGGGTGCTCTAGCCGAAGCCTAGGGGTGCCATAGCCTGAGTCTAGGGGTGCCCTAGCCTGAGGTTAGGGGAGCCGTAGCCTTAGCCTAAGCCTAGGGGTGCCCTAGCCTAAGCCTAGGGGTTCCCTAGCCTAAGCCTAGGGGTGCCCTAGCCTAAGCCTACGGGTGCCCTCGCCTTAGGCTAGGGGAGCCCTAGCCTTAGCCTAAGCCTAGGGGTGCCCTAGCCAAAGCCTAGGGGTGCTCTAGCCTAAGGCTAAGGGTGCCCTTGCCTAAGCCTATGGGTGCTCTCGCCTAAGCTAGGGGTGCCCTAGCCTTAGCCTAACCTAGGGCTGCCCTAGCCTTAGCCTAACCTAGGGCTACCCTAGCCTAAGCCTAGGGGTGCCCTAGCCTAAGCCTAGGGGTGCCCTAGCCATAGGTTAAGGGAGCCCTAGCATTAGCCTAAGCCTAGGGTTGCCCTAGCCTAAGCCTAGGGGTGCCCTAGCCTAAGCCTAGGGGTGCCCAGGCCTTATGCAAGGGGAGCCCAAGCCTTAGCCTAAGCCTATGGCTTCCCTAGCCTAAGCCTAGGGGTACCCTAGCCTAAGCCAAGGGGTGCCCTAACCTAAGCCTAGGGGTGCCCTAGCCTTAGGCTAGGGGACCACTAGCCTTAGCCTAAGCCTAGGGGTGCCCTAGCCTAAGCCTAGGGGTGCCCAACCTATATCTGGGGGTGCCCTAGCCTTAGGCTAGGTGAGCCCTAGCCTTATCCTAAGCCTAGGGGTCCCTTAGCCTAAGACTAGGGGTGCCCTAGCCTAAACCTAGGATTGCCCTAGCCTAAGCCTAGGGGTGCCCTAGCCTAAGCCTAGGGGTGCCCTAGCCTTAGGCTAGGGGTTCACTAGCCTTAGATTAAGCCTAGGGGTGCCCTAGCCTAAGCCTAGTGGTGCCCTAGCCTAAGCCTAGGGGTGTCATAGCCTAAGCCTAGGGGTGCCCTAGCCTAAGTCTAGGGGTGCTCTAGCCTTAGGCTAGGGGTGCACTAGCCTTAGATTAAGCCTAGGGGTGCCCTAGCCTAAGCCTAGTGGTGCCCTAGCCTAAGCCTAGGGGTGTCCTAGCCTAAGCCTAGGGGTGCCCTAGCCTTAGGCTAGGCGAGCCCTAACCTTAGCCTAAGCCTAGGGCTGCCCTAGCCTAAGCCTAGGGGTGCCCTAGCGTTAGGCTAGGGGAGCCCTAGCCTTAGCTAAAGCCTAGGGGGCCCTAGCCTAAGCCGAGGGGTTCCCTAGCCTAAGCCTAGGGGTGCCCTAGCCTAAGCCTAGGGGTGCCCTAGCCTAAGCTATGGGTGCCCTAACCTAAGCTTAGGGGTTTCCTACCTAAGCCAAGGGGTGCCCTAGCCTATGCCTAGGGGTGCCCTAGGCTTAGGCTAGGGAATCCCTAGCCTTAGCCTAAGCCTAGGGGTGCCCTAGCCTAAGCCTAGGGGAGCCCTAACCTAAAGCTAGGGGTGCTCTAGCCTTAAGCTAGGGGAGCCCTAGCCTTAACCTAAGCCTAGGGTTGCCCTAGCCTAAGCCTAGGGGTGCCCTAGGTTAAGCCTAGGGGTGCCCTAGCCTAAGCCTTTGGGTGCCCTAGCCTTAGGCTAGGGGAGCCCTAGCTTTAGCCTAAGCCTAGGGGTGCCCTAGCCTAAGCCTAGGGGTGCTCTAGCCTAAGACTAAAGGTGCCCTTGCCTAAGCCTATGGGTGCTCTAGCCTAAGCCTAGGGGTGCCCTAGCCTTAGGCTAGGCGAGCCCTAGCCTTAGGCTACCTAGGGCTGCCCTAGCCTAAGCCTAGGGGTGCCCTCGCCTTAGGCTAGGGGAGCCCTAGCCTTAGCCTAAGCCTAGGGGTGCCCTAGCCTAAGCCTACGGGTGCCCTCGCCTTAGGCTAGGGGAGCCCTAGCCTTTGCCTAATCCTAGGGGTGCCCTAGCCTAAGCCTAGGGGTGCTCTAGCCTAAGGCTAAAGGTGCCCTTGCCTAAGCCTATGGGTGCTCTAGCCTAAGCCTAGGGGTGCCCTAGCCTTAGGATAGGCGAGCCCTAGCCTTAGCCTAACCTACGGCTGCCCTAGCCTAAGCCTAGGTGTGCCCTAGCCTAAGCCTAGGGGTGCCCTAGCCTTAGGCTAGGGGAGCCCTAGCATTAGCCTAAGCCTAGGGTTGCCCTAGCCTTAGGCTATGGAAGCCCTAGCCTTAGCCTAAGCCTAGGGGTGCCCTAGCCTAAGCCTAGCGGTGCTCTAACCTAAGCCTAGGGGTACCCTAGCCTAAGACTAGGGGTGCCGTAACCTAAGCCTAGGGGTGCCCTAGCCTAGGCTTAGGGGTGCCTTAGCCTAAGCCTTGGGGTGCCCTAGGCTAAGCCTAAGGGTGCTCCAGCCTTAGACTAGGGGAGCCCTAGCCTTAGCCTAAGCCTTGGGGTGCCCTAGCCTAAGCCTAGGGGTTCCCTAGCCTAAGCCTAGGGGTGCCCTAGCCTAAGCCTACGGGTGCCCTCGCCTTAGGTTAGGAGAGCCCTAGCCTTAGCCTAAGCATAGGAGTGCCCTAGCCTAAGCCTAGGGGTGCTCTAGCCTAAGGCTAAGGGTGCCCTTGCCTAAGCCTATGTGTGCTCTAGCCTAAGCCTAGGGGTGCCCTAGCCTTAGGCTAGGCGAGCCCTAGCTTTAGCCTAACCTAGGGCTGCCCAAGCCTAAGCCTAGGGGTGCCCCAGCCTAAGCCTAGGGGTGCCCTCGCCTTAGGCTAAGGGAGCCCTAGCATTAGCCTAACCCTATGGTTGCAGTAGCCTAACCCTAGGGGTGCCCTAGCCTAAGCCTAGGGGTGCCCAGGCCTTATGCTAGGGGAGCCCTAGCCTTAGCCTAAGTCTATGGCTTCCCTAGCCTAAGCCTAGGGGTACCCTAGCCTAAGCCCAGGGGTGCCCTAACCTAAGTCTCGGGGTGCCCTAGCCTTAGGCTGTGGGAGCACTAGCCTTAGCCTAAGCCTAGTGGTGCCCTAGCCTAAGCCTAGGGGTGCCCTAGCCTAAGCCTAAGGGTGCCCGAGCCTAAGCCTAGGGGTGCCCTAGCATAAGCCTAGGGGTGCCCTAGCGTAAGCTTAGGGGTGACTTAGCCTAAGCTTAGGGGTGCCCTAGCTTAAGGCTAGGGGTGCCCTAGTCTTAGGCAAGGGGAGCCCTAGCCTTAGTCTAAGCCTAGAGTGCCCTAGCCTAAGCCTAGGGATGCCCTAGCGTTAGGCTAGAGGAGCCCTAGCCTTAGCCTAAGCCTAGGGGTGCCCTAGCCTAAGCCTAGGGGTGCCGTAGCCTAAGTCTATGGGTGCCCTACCCTAAGCTTAGGGGTGCCCTAGCCTAAGTCTAGGGATGCCCTAGCCTAAGCCTAGGGGTGCCCAAGCCTAAGCAAAGGGGTGCGCTAGCCTAAGCCTAGGGGTGCCCTAGCCTAAGCCTAGGGGTGCCCTAGCCTAAGCCTAGGGGTGCCCTAACCTAAGCCTAGGGGTGCTCTAGCCTTAAGCTAGGGGAGCCCTAGCCTTAACCTAAGCCAAGGGGAGCCCTAGCATAAGCCTAGGGGTGCCCTAGCCTAAGCCTAGGGGTGCCCTAGTCTAAGCATAATGGTGCCCTAGTGTTAGACTAGGGGAGCCCTAGCCTTTGCCTAAGCATAGGGGTGTCCTAGCCTAAGCCTAGGGGTGCCCAACCTAAGCCTAGGGGTGCCCTAGCCTAAGCTTATGGGTGCCCTAGCCTTAGGCTAGGGGAGCCCTAGCTTTAGCCTAAGCCTAGGGGTGTTCTAGCCTAAGCCTAGGGGTCACCTAGCCTACACCTAGGGGTGCCTTAGCCTAAGCCTTGGGGTCCCCTAGCCTTAGTCTAATCCTAGGGGTGCCCTAGCCTAAGCCTAGGGGTGCCCTACTCTTAGCCTAAGGGTGCCCTAGCCTTAGACTAGGGGAGCCCTAGAGTTTGCCTAAGCCTAGGGGTTCCCTAGCCTAAGCCTAGGGGTGCCTTAGCCTAAGCCTAGGGGTCCCCTAGCCTTAGTCTAAGCCTAGGGGTGCCCTAGCCTAAGCCTAGGGGTGCCCTAGCCTGAGCCTAGGGGTGCCATAGCCTGAGACTAGGGGTGCCCTAGCGTGAGCCTAGGGGTGCCCTAGCCTAAGGCTAAGTGTGCCCTTGCCTAAACCTGCGGGTGCTCTAGCCTAAGCCTAGGGGTGCCATAGCCTGAGTATAGGGGTGCCCTAGCCTGAGGCTAGGGGAGCCGTAGCCTTAGCCTAAGCCTAGGGGTGCCCTAGCCTAAGCCTAGGGGTTCCCTAGCCTAAGCCTAGGGGTGCCCTAGCCTAAGCCTACGGGTGCCCTCGCCTTAGGCTAGGGGAGCCCTAGCCTTAGCCTAAGCCTAGGGGTGCCCTAGCCTAAGCCTAGGGGAGCCCTAACCTAAAGCTAGGGGTGCTCTAGCCTTAAGCTAGGGGAGCCCTAGCCTTAACCTAAGCCTAGGGTTGCCCTAGCCTAAGCCTAGGGGTGCCTTAGCTTAAGCCTAGGGGTGCCCTAGCCTAAGCCTTTGGGTGCCCTAGCCTTAGGCTAGGGGAGCCCTAGCTTTAGCCTAAGCCTAGGGGTGCCCTAGCCTAAGCCTAGGGGTGCTCTAGCCTAAGGCTAAAGGTGCCCTTGCCTAAGCCTATGGGTGCCCTAGCCTAAGCCTAGGGGTGCCCTAGCCTTAGGCTAGGCGAGCCCTAGCCTTAGTCTAACCTAGGGCTGCCCTAGCCTAAGTCTAGGGGTGCCCTCGCCTTAGGCTAGGGGAGCCCTAGCCTTAGCCTAAGCCTAGGGGTGCCCTAGCCTAAGCCTACAGGTGCCCTCGCCTTAGGCTAGGGGAGCCCTAGCCTTTGCCTAATCCTAGGGGTGCCCTAGTCTAAGCTTAGGGGTGCTCTAGCCTAAGGCTAAAGGTGCCCTTGCCTAAGCCTATGGGTGCTCTAGCCTAAGCCTAGGGGTGCCCTAGCCTTAGGCTAGGCGAGCCCTAGCCTTAGCCTAACCTAGGGTTGCCCTAGCCTAAGCCTAGGGGTGCCCTAGCCTAAGCCTAGGGGTGCCCTAGCCTTAGGCTAGGGGAGCCCTAGCATTAGCCTAAGCCTAGGGTTGCCCTAGCCTTAGGCTATGGAAGCCCTAGCCTTAGCCTAAGCCTAGGGGTGCCCTAGCCTAAGCCTAGCGGTGCTCTAACCTAAACCTAGGGGTACCCTAGCCTAAGACTAGGGGTGCCGTAACCTAAGCCTAGGGGTGCCCTAGCCTAAGCCTAGGGGTGCCTTAGCCTAAGCCTTGGGGTGCCCTAGGCTAAACCTAAGGGTGCTCCAGCCTTAGACTAGGGGAGCCCTAGCCTTAGCCTAAGCCTTGGGGTGCCCTAGCCTAAGCCTAGGGTTGCCCCAGCCCAAGCCTACGGGTGCCCTAGCCTTAGGCTAGGGAAGCCCTAGCCTTAGCCAAAACTTAGGGGTGCCCTAGACCAAGCCAAGGGGTGCCCTAGCCTAAGCCTATGGGTGCCTTAGCCTTCGGCTAGGGTAGCCCTAGCCTTAGCCTAATCCTAGGTGTGCCCTAGCCTAAGTCTAGGGGTGCCCTAGCCTAAGCCTTTGGGTGCCCTAGACTAAGCCTAGGGGTGCCCTAGCCTAAGCCTAGGGGTGCCCTAGCCTAAGCTTAGGGGTTCCCTAACCTTATGCTAGGGGAGCCTTAGCCTTAGCCTAAGCCTAGGGGTTCCCTAGCCTAAGCCTAGGGTTGCCCTAGACCTAGCTTTAGCCTAAGCCTAGGGGTGCCCTAGCCTAAGCCTAGGAGTGCCCTATTCTTAGCCTAGTGCTGCCCTATCCTAAGTGTGGGGGTGCCCTATCCTGAGCCTATTGGTGCCCTAGCCTTAGCCTAAGCCTAGGGGTGCCCTAGCCTAAGGCTAGTGTGCCCTAGCCTAAGCATAGGGGTTCCGTAGCCTAAGCCTATGAGTGCCCTAGCCTTAGGCTAGGGGAGCCCTAGACTTAGCCTAAGCCTAGGGGTGACCTAGCCTAAGCCTAGGCTTGCCCTAGCCTAAGCTTAGGGGTGCCCTAGCCAAAGCATAGGGGTGCCCTAGCCTTAGGCTCGGGGAGCCCTAGCCTTAGCCTAAGTCTACGGGTGCACTAGCCTAAGCCTAGGGGTGCCCTAGCCTTAGGCTAGGGGAGCCTTAGCCAAAGCCTAGGGGTGCCATAGCCTAAGCCAAGGGGTGACCTAGCCTAAGCCTAGGCTTCCCCTAGCCTAAGCCTAGGGGTGCCCTAGACGAAGCATAGGGGTGCCCTAGTCTTAGGCTAGGGGAGCCTAGCCTTAGCCTAAGTCTAGGGGTGCCCTTGCCTAAGCCTAGGGGTGCCCTAGCCTAAGCCTAGGGCTGCCCTAGCCTAAGCCTAGGGGTGCCCTAGTCTAAGTCTAGGGGTGCCCTAGCCTAAGCCTAGGGGTGCCCTAGCCTAAGTCTAGGGGTGCCCTAGCCTAAGCCTACGGGTGCCCTAGCATAAACCTAGGGGTGCCCTAGCTTAAGCCTAGGGGTGCCCTAGCCTAAGCCTAGGGCTGCTCTAGCCTAAGCCTAGGGGTGCCCTAGCCTAAGCTTAGGGGTGCCCTAGCCTAAGCCTAGCGGTGCCCTAGCCTTAGGCTGGGAGCCCAAACCTTAGCCTAAGCCTAGGGTTGCACTAGCCTAAGCCTAGGGGTGCCCTAGCCTAAGCCTAGGGATGCCCTAACCTTAGGCTAGGGGAGCCCTAGCCAAGACCTAGGGGTGCCCTAGCCTTAGGCTAGGGGTTCCGTAGCCAAAGCCTAGAGGTGCCCTAGCCTAAGCATAGGGGTGCCCTAGCCTTAGGTTGGGGAGCCCTAGCCTTAGGCTAAGCCTAGGGGTGCACTAGCGTAAGCCTAGGGGTGCCCTAGCCTTAGCCTAGGGGTGCCCTAGCCTTAGCCTAGGGGTGCCCTAGCCTTAGGCTAGGGGTGCCCTAGCCAAATCCTTGGGGTGCCCTAGCCTAAGCATAGGAGTGACCTAGCCTTAGGCTCGGGGATCCCTAGCCTTAGCTTAAGCATAGGGGTGCTCTAGCCTAAGGCTAAGGGTGCCCTTGCCTAAGCCTATGGGTGCTCTAGCCTAAGCCTAGGGGTGCCGTAGCCTTAGGCTAGGCGAGCCCTAGCCTTACCCTAACCTAGGGGTTACCTAGCCTAAGCCTAGGGGTGCCCTAGCCTAAGCCTAGGGGTGCCCTAGCCTTAGCCTAGGGTGCCCTAGCCTAAGCCTATGGGTGCCCTAACATAAGCCTAGGGGTGCCCAGGCCTTATGCTAGGGGAGCCCTAGCCTTAGCCTAAGCCTATGGCTGCCCTAGCCTAAGCCTAGGGGTGCCCTAACGTAAGCCTAGGGGTGACCTAGCCTTAGGCTAGGGGAGCACTAGCCTTAGCCTAAGCCTAGGGGTGCCCTAGCCTAAGCCTAGGGGTGCCCTAGCCTATACCTAGGGGTGCCCTAGCCTTAGGCTATGTGAGACCAAGCCTTAGCCTAAGCCTTGGGGTCCCTTAGCCTAAGACTATGGGTGCCCTAGCCTAAACCTAGGATTGCCCTAGCCTAAGCCTAGGGGTGCCCTAGCCTAAGTCTAGGGGTGCCCTAGCCTTAGGCTAGGGGTGCACTAGCCTTAGACTCAGCCTAGGGGTGCCATAGCCTAAGCCTACTGGTGCCCTAGCCTAAGCCTAGGGGTGTCCTACCCTAAGCCTAGGGGTGCCCTAGCCTTAGGCTAGGCGAGCCCTAACCTTAGCTTAAGCCTAGGGCTGCCCTAGCCTAAACCTAGGGGTCCCCTAGCCTTAGGCTATGGGATCCCTAGCCTTAGCCTAAGCTTAGGGCCTTAGGGGTTCCCTACCTAAGCCTAGGGGTGCCCTAACCTATGCCTTGGGGTGCCCTAGCCTTAGGCTATGGAAGCCCTAGCCTTAGCCTAAGCCTAGGGGTGCCCTAGCCTAAGCCTAGCGGTGCCCTAACTTAAGCCTAGGGGTGCCCAAGCCTAAGACTAGGGATGCCGTAACCTAAGCCTAGGAGTGCCCTAGCCTAAGCCTAGGGGTGCCTTAGCCTAAGCCTAGGGGTGCCCTAGGCTAAGCCTAAGGGTGCTCCAGCCTTAGACTAGGGGAGCCCTAGCCTTAGTCTTAGCCTACGAGTTCCCTAGCCTAAGCCTTGGGGTGCCGTAGGCCAAGCCTAGGGATGCCCTAGCGTTAGGCTAGAGGAGCCCAAGCCTTAGCCTAAGCCTAGGTGTGCCCTAGCCTAAGCCTAGGGGTGCCCTAGCCTAAGCCTAGGGGTGCCCTAGCCTAAGTCTCGGGGTTCCCTACCTAAGCCTAGGGGTGCCCTAGCCTAAGCCTACGGGTGCCCTAGCCTAAGCCTAGGGGTGCCCTAGCATAAGCCTAGGGGTTCCCTAGCCTAAGCTTAGGGGTGCCCTAGTCTAAGCTTAGGGGTGTCCTAGCCTAAGCCTAGGGGTTCCCTAGCCCAAGCCTAGGGATGCACTAGCGTTAGGCTAGAGGAGGCCTAGCCTTAGCCTAAGCCTAGGGGTGCCCTAGCGTAAGCGTAGGGGTGCCCTAGCCTTAAGCTAGGGGAGCCCTAGCCTTAGCCTAAGCCTAGGGGTGCCCTAGCCTAAGACTAGGGGTGCCCTAGCCTAAACCTACGGGTGTCCTAGCCTAAGCCTAGGGGTGCCCTAGCCTAAGCCTAGGGGTGACCTAACCTTAGGCTAGGCGAGCCCTAACCTTAGCCTAAGCCTAGGGCTGCCCTAGCCTAAGCCTAGGGGTGCCCTAGCGTTAGGCTAGGGGAGCCCTAGCCTTAGCTAAAGCCTAGGGGGCCCTAGCCTAAGCCGAGGGGTTCCCTAGCCTAAGCCTAGGGGTGCCCTAGCCTAAGCCTAGGGGTGCCCTAGCCTAAGCTATGGGTGCCCTAACCTAAGCTTAGGGGTTCCCTACCTAAGCCAAGGGGTGCCCTAGCCTATGCCTAGGGGTGCCCTAGGCTTAGGCTAGGGAATCCCTAGCCTTAGCCTAAGCCTAGGGGTGCCCTAGCCTAAGCCTAGGGGAGCCCTAACCTAAAGCTAGGGGTGCTCTAGCCTTAAGCTAGGGGAGCCCTAGCCTTAACCTAAGCCTAGGGTTGCCCTAGCCTTAGGCTATGGAAGCCCTAGCCTTAGCCTAAGCCTAGGGGTGCCCTAGCCTAAGCCTAGCGGTGCTCTAACCTAAGCCTAGGGGTACCCTAGCCTAAGACTAGGGGTGCCGTAACCTAAGCCTAGGGGTGCCCTAGCCTAAGCCTAGGGGTGCCTTAGCCTAAGCCTAGGGGTGCCCTAGGCTAAGCCTAAGGGTGCTCCAGCCTTAGACTAGGGGAGCCCTAGCCTTAGCCTAAGCCTAGGGGTGCCCTAGCCTAAGCCTAGGGTTGCCCCAGCCCAAGCCTACGGGTGCCCTAGCCTTAGGCTAGGGAAGCCCTAGCCTTAGCCAAAACTTAGGTGTGCCCTAGACCAAGCCAAGGGGTGCCCTAGCCTAAGCCTATGGGTGACTTAGCCTTCGGCTAGGGTAGCCCTAGCCTTAGCCTAATCCTAGGGGTGCCCTAGCCTAAATCTAGGGGTGCCCTAGCCTAAGCCTTTGGGTGCCCTAGACTAAGCCTAGGGGTGCCCTAGCCTAAGCCTAGGGGTGCCCTGGCTATAGGCTAGGGGAGCCCTAGCCTTTGCCTAAGCCTAGGGGTGCCCTAGTCAAGTCTATGGGTGTCCTAGCCTAAGTCTAGGGGTGCCCTAGCCTAAGCTTAGGGGTTCCCTAACCTTATGCTAGGGGAGCCCTAGCCTTAGCCTAAGCCTAGGGGTTCCCTAGCCTAAGCCTAGGGTTGCCCTAGTCCTAGCTTTAGCCTAAGCCTAGGGGTGCCCTAGCCTAAGCCTAGGAGTGCCCTAACCTTAGCCTAGTGGTGCCCTATCCTAAGTGTGGGGGTGCCCTAGCCTGAGCCTATGGGTGCCCTAGCCTTAGCCTAAGCCTAGGGGTGCCCTAGCCTAAGCCTAGGGGTGCCCTAGCCTAAGCATAGGGGTTCCGTAGCCTAAGCCTATGGGTGCCCTAGCCTTAGGCTAGGGGAGCCCTAGACTTAGCCTAAGCCTAGGGGTGACCTAGCCTAAGCCTAGGCTTGCCCTAGCCTAAGCTTAGGGGTGCCCTAGCCAAAGCATAGGGGTGCCCTAGCCTTAGGCTCGGGGAGCCCTAGCCTTAGCCTAAGTCTACGGGTGCACTAGCCTAAGCCTAGGGGTGCCCTAGCCTTAGGCTAGGGGAGCCTTAGCCAAAGCCTAGGGGTGCCATAGCCTAAGCCTAGGGGTGACCTAGCCTAAGCCTAGGGGTGCCCTAGTCTTAGGCTAGGGGAGCCCTAGCCTTAGCCTAAGTCTAGGGGTGCCCTTGCCTAAGCCTAGGGGTGCCCTAGCCTAAGCCTAGGGCTGCCCTAGCCTAAGTCTAGGGGTGCCCTAGCCTAAGCCTAGGGGTGCCCTAGCCTAAGTCTAGGGGTGCCCTAGCCTAAGCCTACGGGTGCCCTAGCATAAACCTGGGGGTGCCCTAGCTTAAGCCTAGGGGTGCCCTAGCCTAAGCCTAGGGCTGCCCTAGCCTAAGCCTAGGGGTGCCCTAGCCTAAGCTTAGGGGTGCCCTAGCCTAAGCCTAGCGGTGCCCTAGCCTTAGGCTGGGAGCCCAAACCTTAGCCTAAGCCTAGGGTTGCACTAGCCTAAGCCTAGGGGTGCCCTAGCCTAAGCCTAGGGATGCCCTAACCTTAGGCTAGGGGAGCCCTAGCCAAGACCTAGGGGTGCCCTAGCCTTAGGCTAGGGGTTCTGTAGCCAAAGCCTAGAGGTGCCCTAGCCTAAGCATAGGGGTGCCCTAGCCTTAGGTTGGGGAGCCCTAGCCTTAGGCTAAGCCTAGGGGTGCACTAGCGTAAGCCTAGGGGTGCCCTAGCCTTAGCCTAGGGGTGCACTAGCCTTAGGCTAGGGGTGCCCTAGCCAAATCCTTGGGGTGCCCTAGCCTAAGCATAGGGGTGACCTAGCCTTAGGCTCGGGGATCCCTAGCCTTAGCTTAAGCCTAGGGGTGCTCTATCCTAAGGCTAAGGGTGCCCTTGCCTAAGCCTATGGGTGCTCTAGCCTAAGCCTAGGGGTGCCGTAGCCTTAGGCTAGGCGAGCCCTAGCCTTAGCCTAACCTAGGGGTGCCCTAGCCTAATCCTAGGGGTGCCCTAGCCTAAGCCTAGGGGTGCCCTAGCCTAAGCCTAGGGGTGCCCTAGCCTAAGCCTAGGGGTGCCCTAGCCTTAGGCTAGGGGTGCCCTAGCCTAAGCCTAGGGGTGCCCTAGCCATAGGCTAGGGGAGCCCTAGCATTAGCCTAAGCCTAGGGTTGCCCTAGCCTAAGCCTATGGGTGCCCTAACATAAGCCTAGGGGTGCCCAGGCCTTATGCTAGGGGAGCCCTAGCCTTAGCCTAAGCCTATGGCTGCCCTAGCCTAAGCCTAGGGGTGCCCTAACGTAAGCCTAGGGGTGACCTAGCCTTAGGCTAGGGGAGCACTAGCCTTAGCCTAAGCCTAGGGGTGCCCTAGCCTAAGCCTTGGGGTGCCCTAACCTATACCTAGGGGTGCCCTAGCCTTAGGCTAGGTGAGCCCAAGCCTTAGCCTAAGCCTAGGGGTCCCTTAGCCTAAGACTAGGGGTGCCCTAGACTAAACCTAGGATTGCCCTAGCCTAAGCCTAGGGGTGCCCTAGCCTAAGTAGGGGTGCCCTAGCCTTAGGCTAGGGGTGCACTAGCCTTAGACTAAGCCTAGGGGTGCCCTAGCCTAAGCCTACTGGTGCCCTAGCCTAAGCCTAGGTGTGTCCTACCCTAAGCCTAGGGGTGCCCTAGCCTTAGGCTAGGCGAGCCCTAACCTTAGCTTAAGCCTAGGGCTGCCCTAGCCTAAACCTAGGGGTGCCCTAGCCTTAGGCTATGGGATCCCTAGCCTTAGCCTAAGCTTAGGGCCTTAGGGGTTCCCTACCTAAGCCTAGGGGTGCCCTAACCTATGCCTTGGGCTGCACTAGCCTTAGGCTATGGAAGCCCTAGCCTTAGCCTAAGCCTAGGGGTGCCCTAGCCTAAGCCTAGCGGTGCCGTAACCTAAGCCTAGGGGTGCCCAAGCCTAAGACTACGGATGCCGTAACCTAAGCCTAGGGGTGCCCTAGCCTAAGCCTAGGGGTGCCTTAGCCTAAGCCTAGGGGTGCCCTAGGCTAAGCCTAAGGGTGCTCCAGCCTTAGACTAGGGGAGCCCTAGCCTTAGCCTAAGCCTAGGGGTGCCCTAGCCTAAGCCTAGGGGTGCCCCAGCCCAAGCCCAGGGGTTCCCTAACCATAGGCTAGGGAAGCCCTAGCCTTAGCCAAAACTTAGGGGTGCCCTAGCCTAAGCCAAGGGGTGCCCTAGCCTAAGCCTATGGGTGCCCTAGCCTTAGCCTAGGTTAGCCCTAGCCTTAGCCTAATCCTAGGGGTGCCCTAGCCTAAGCCTTTGGGTGCCCTAGCCTAAGCCTAGGGGTGGCCTAACCTAAGCCTAGGGGTGCCCTGGCTTTAGGCTAGGGGAGCCCTAGCCTTTGCCTAAGCCTAGGGGTGCCCTAGCCAAGTCTATGGGTGCCCTAGCCTAAGCCTAGGGGTGCCCTAGCCTAAGCTTAGGGGTTCCCTAGCCTTATGCTAGGGTAGCCCTAGCCCTAGCTTTAGCCTAAGCCTATGGGTGCCCTAACCTAAGCCTAGGAGTGCCCTAACCTTAGCTTAGTGGTGCCCTATCCTAAGTGTGGGGATGCCCTAGCCTTAGCCTAAGCCTAGGGGTGCCCTAGCCTAAGCCTAGGGGTGCCCTAGCCTAAGCATAGGGGTGCCCTAGCCTAAACCTATGGGTGCCCTAGCCTTAGGCTCCGGGAGCACTAGACTTAGCCTAAGCCTAGGGGTGACCTAGCCTAAGCCTAGGCTTGCCCTAGCCTAAGCTTAGGGGTGCCCTAGCCTAAGCATAGGGGTGCCCTAGCCTAAGCCTACGGGTGCCCTAGCATAAACCTAGGGGTGCCCTAGCTTAAGCCTAGGGGTGCCCTAGCCTAAGCCTAGGGCTGCCCTAGCCTAAGCCTAGGGGTGCCCTAGCCTAAGCTTAGGGGTGCCCTAGCCTAAGCCTAGCGGTGCCCTAGCCTTAGGCTGGGAGCCCAAACCTTAGCCTAAGCCTAGGGTTGCACTAGCCTAAGCCTAGGGGTGCCCTAGCCTAAGCCTAGGGATGCCCTAACCTTAGGCTAGGGGAGCCCTAGCCAAGACCTAGGGGTGCCCTAGCCTTAGGCTCGGGGTTCTGTAGCCAAAGCCTAGAGGTGCCCTAGCCTAAGCATAGGGGTGCCCTAGCCTTAGGTTGGGGAGCCCTAGCCTTAGGCTAAGCCTAGGGGTGCACTAGCGTAAGCCTAGGGGTGCCCTAGCCTTAGCCTAGGGGTGCCCTAGCCTTAGGCTAGGGGTGCCCTAGCCAAATCCTTGGGGTGCCCTAGCCTAAGCATAGGGGTGACCTAGCCTTAGGCTCGGGGATCCCTAGCCTTAGCTTAAGCCTAGGGGTGCTCTAGCCTAAGGCTAAGGGTGCCCTTGCCTAAGCCTATGGGTGCTCTAGCCTAAGCCTAGGGGTGCCGTAGCCTTAGGCTAGGCGAGCCCTAGCCTTAGCCTAACCTAGGGGTGCCCTAGCCTAAGCCTAGGGGTGCCCTAGCCTAAGCCTAGGGGTGCCCTAGCCTAAGCCTAGGGGTGCCCTAGCCTAAGCCTAGGGGTGCCCTAGCCTTAGGCTAGGGGTGCCCTAGCCTAAGCCTAGGGGTGCCCTAGCCATAGGCTAGGGGAGCCCTAGCATTAGCCTAAGCCTAGGGATGCCCTAGCCTAAGCCTATGGGTGCCCTAACATAAGCCTAGGGGTGCCCAGGCCTTATGCTAGGGGAGCCCTAGCCTTAGCCTAAGCCTATGGCTGCCCTAGCCTAAGCCTAGGGGTGCCCTAACGTAAGCCTAGGGGTGACCTAGCCTTAGGCTAGGGGAGCACTAGCCTTAGCCTAAGCCTAGGGGTGCCCTAGCCTAAGCCTAGGGGTGCCCTAGCGTATACCTAGGGGTGCCCTAGCCTTAGGCTAGGTGAGCCCAAGCCTTAGCCTAAGCCTAGGGGTCCCTTAGCCTAAGACTATGGGTGCCCTAGCCTAAACCTAGGATTGCCCTAGCCTAAGCCTAGGGGTGCCCTAGCCTAAGTAGGGGTGCCCTAGCCTTAGGCTAGGAGTGCACTAGCCTTAGACTAAGCCTAGGGGTGCCCTAGCCTAAGCCTACTGGTGCCCTAGCCTAAGCCTAGGGGTGTCCTACCCTAAGCCTAGGGGTGCCCTAGCCTTAGGCTAGGCGAGCCCTAACCTTAGCTTAAGCCTAGGGCTGCCCTAGCCTAAACCTAGGGGTGCCCTAGCCTTAGGCTATGGGATCCCTAGCCTTAGCCTAAGCTTAGGGCCTTAGGGGTTCCCTACCTAAGCCTAGGGGTGCCCTAACCTATGCCTTGGGGGGCACTAGCCTTAGGCTATGGAAGCCCTAGCCTTAGCCTAAGCCTAGGGGTGCCCTAGCCTAAGCCTAGCGGTGCCGTAACCTAAGCCTAGGGGTGCCCAAGCCTAAGACTACGGATGCCGTAACCTAAGCCTAGGGGTGCCCTAGCCTAAGCCTAGGGGTGCCTTAGCCTAAGCCTAGGGGTGCCCTAGGCTAAGCCTAAGGGTGCTCCAGCCTTAGACTAGGGGAGCCCTAGCCTTAGCCTAAGCCTAGGGGTGCCCTAGCCTAAGCCTAGGGGTGCCCCAGCCCAAGCCCAGTGGTTCCCTAACCATAGGCTAGGGAAGCCCTAGCCTTAGCCAAAACTTAGGGGTGGCCTAGCCTAAGTCAAGGGGTGCCCTAGCCTAAGCCTATGGGTGCCCTAGCCTTAGGCTAGGTTAGCCCTAGCCTTAGCCTAATCCTAGGGGTGCCCTAGCCTAAGTCTAGGGGTGCCCTAGCCTAAGCCTTTGGGTGCCCTAGCCTAAGCCTAGGGGTGGCCTAACCTAAGCCTAGGGGTGCCCTGGCTTTAGGCTAGGGGAGCCCTAGCCTTTGCCTAAGCCTAGGGGTGCCCTAGCCAAGTCTATGGGTGCCCTAGCCTAAGCCTAGGGGTGCCCTAGCCTAAGCTTAGGGGTTCCCTAGCCTTATGCTAGGGTAGCCCTAGCCCTAGCTTTAGCCTAAGCCTATGGGTGCCCTAACCTAAGCCTAGGAGTGCCCTAACCTTAGCTTAGTGGTGCCCTATCCTAAGTGTGGGGGTGCCCTAGCCTTAGCCTAAGCCTAGGGGTGCCCTAGCCTAAGCCTAGGGGTGCCCTAGCCTAAGCATAGGGGTGCCCTAGCCTAAACCTATGGGTGCCCTAACCTTAGGCTCGGGGAGCACTAGACTTAGCCTAAGCCTAGGGGTGACCTAGCCTAAGCCTAGGCTTGCCCTAGCCTAAGCTTAGGGGTGCCCTAGCCTAAGCATAGGGGTGCCCTAGCCTTAGGCTCAGGGACCCCTAGCCTTAGAATAAGTCTAGGGGTGCACTAGCCTAAGCTTAGGGGTGCCCTAGCCTTAGGCTAGGGGAGCCTTAGACAAAGCCTAGGGGTGCCATACCTAAGCATAGGGATGCCCTAGCCAAATCCTTGGGTTGCCCTAGCCTAAGCATAGGGGTGCCCTAGCCTAAGCCTACGGGTGCCCTAGCCTTAGGCTGGGGGATCCCTAGCCTTAGCCTAATTCTAGGGGTGCCCTAACCTAAGCCTAGTGCTGCCCTAGCCTAAGCCTATGGGTGCCCTAGCCTTAGGCTAGGGGAGCCCTAGACTTAGCCTAAGCCTAGGGGTGACCTAGCCTAAGCCAAGGCTTGCCCTAGCGTAAGCCTAGGGGTGCCCTAGCCTAAACATAGGGGTGCCCTAGTCTTAGGCTAGGGGAGCCCTAGCCCTAGCCTAAGTCTAGTGGTGCCCTTGCCTAAGCCTAGGGGTGCCCTAGCCTAAGCCTAGGGCTGCCCTAGCCTAAGCTTAGGGGTGCCCTAGCCTAAGCCTAGGGGTGCCCTAGGCTAAGCTTAGGGGTTCCCTAGCCTTATGCGAGGCAAGCCTTAGCCAAAACCTAAGCCTAGGGGTGCCCGAGCCTAAGATTAATGGTGCCCTAGCCTAAGCCTAGGGGTGCCCTAGCCTAAGCCTAGGGGTGCCCTAGCCTAAGCTTAGGGGTGCCCTAGCTTAAGCCTAGGGGTGCCCTAGCCTAAGCCTAGGGCTGCCCTAGCCTAAGCCTAGGGGTGCCCTAGCCTAAGCCTAGGAGTGCCCTAGCCTTAGGCTAGGTGAGCCCTAGCCTTAGCCTAAGCCTAGGGGTGCCCTAGCCAAAGCCTAAGGTTGCCCTAGCCTAAGACTAGAGGTGCCCTCTCCTTAGGCTAGGGGAGCCCTAACAATAGCGTAAGCCTAAGGGTGCCCTAGCCTAAGCCTTGGTGTGCCCTAGCCTAAGCCTCGGGGTGCCCTAGCCTAAGCCTAGGGGTGCTGTAGCCTTAGGCTAGGGGAGCCCTAGCTTTAGCCTAAGCCTAGGGGTGCCCTAGCCTAAGCCTAGGAGTGCCCTAGCCTAAGCCTAGGGGTGCCTTAGCCTTATGCTAGGGGATCCCTAGCCTTAGTGGAAGCCTAGGGGTGCCCTAGCCTAAGTGTAGGGGTGCCCCAGCCTGAGCCTATTGGTGCCCTAGCCTAAGCCTAGGGGTGCCCTAGCCTAAGCATAGGGGTGCCCTAGCCTAAGCCTAGGGGTGCCCTAGCCTAAGCTTAGGGGTTCCCTAGCCTTAGGCTAGGCGAGCCCTAGCCAAAACCTAAGCCTAGGGGTGCCCTAGCCTAAGCTTAGGGGTGCCCTAGCCTAAGCCTAGCGGTGCCCTAGCCTTAGGCTGGGAGCCCAAACTTAGCCTAAGCCTAGGGTTGCACTAGCCTAAGCCTAGGGGTGCTCTAGCCTAAGCCTACGGGTGCCCTAACCTTAGGCTTGGGGAGCCCTAGCCAAAACCTAGGGGTGCACTAGCCTAAGCCTAGGGGTGCCCTAGCCTTAGGCTAGGGGTTCCGTAGCCAAAGCCTAGAGGTGCCCTAGCCTAAGCATAGGGGTGCCCTAGCCTTAGGTTGGGGAGCCCTAGCCTTAGGCTAAGCCTATGGGTGCACTAGCGTAAGCCTAGGGGTGCCCTAGCCTAAGCCTAGGGGTGCCCTAGCCTTAGGCTAGGGGTGCCCTAGCCAAATCCTTGGGTTGCCCTAGCCAAAGCATAGGGGTGCCCTAGCCTTAGGCTCGGGGATCCCTAGCCTTAGGCTAAGCCTAGGGTGCCCTAGCCTAAGCCTAGGGGTACCCTAGCCTAAGCCTAGGGGTGCCCTAGCCTAAGCCTAGGGCTGCCCTTACCTAAGCCTAGGGCTGCCCTAGCCTAAGCCTAGGGCTGCCCTAGCCTAAGCCTAGGGGTGCCCTAGCCTAAGCCTAGGGGTGCCCTAGCCTAAGCTTAGGGGTTCCCTAGCCTTATGCTAGGGTAGCCCTAGCCCTAGCTTTAGCCTAAGCCTATGGGTGCCGTAACCTAACCCTAGGAGTGCCCTAACCTTAGCTTCGTGGTGCCCTATCCTAAGTGTGGGGGTGCCCTAGCCTTAGCCTAAGCCTAGGGGTGCCCTAGCCTAAGCCTAGGGGTGCCCTAGCCTAAGCATAGGGGTGCCCTAGCCTAAGCCTATGGGTGCCCTAGCCTTAGAGTAGGGGAGCCCTAGACTTAGCCTAAGCCTAGGGGTGACCTAGCCTAAGCCTAGGCTTGCCCTAGCCTAAGCTTAGGGGTGCCCTACCCTAAGCATAGGGGTGCCCTAGCCTTAGGCTCAGGGACCCCTAGCCTTAGCCTAAGTCTAGGGGTGCACTAGCCTAAGCTTAGGGGTGCCCTAGCCTTAGGCTAGGGGAGCCTTCGCCAAAGCCTAGGGGTGCCATAGCCTAAGCCTAGGGATGCCCTAGCCAAATCCTTTGGTTGCCCTAGCCTAAGCATAGGGGTGCCCTAGCCTAAGCCTAGGGGTGCCCTAGCCTTAGGCTGGGGGGGAGCCCTAGCCTTAGCCTAATCCTAGGGGTGCCCTAACCTAAGCCTAGTAGTGCCCTAGCCTAAGCCTATGGGTGCCCTAGCCTTAGGCTAGGGGAGCCCTAGACTTAGCCTAAGCCTAGGGGTGACCTAGCCTAAGCCAAGGCTTGCCCTAGCCTAAGCCTAGGGGTGCCCTAGCCTAAGCATAGGGGTGCCATATTCTTAGGCTAGGGGAGCCCTAGCCTTAGCCTAAGTCTAGGGGTGCCCTTGCCTAAGCCTAGGGGTGCCCTAGCCTAAGCCTAGGGCTGCCCTAGCCTAAGCTTAGGGGTGCCCTAGCCTAAGCCTAGGGGTGACCTAGCCTAAGCTTAGGGGTTCCCTAGCCTTATGTGAGGCAAGCCCTAGCCAAAACCTAAGCCTAGGGGTGCCCGAGCCTAAGCCTAGGGGTGCCCTAGCCTAAGCCTAGGTGTGCCCTAGCCTAAGCCTAGGGGTGCCCTAGCCTAAGCCTAGGGCTGTCCTAGCCTAAGCCTAGGGGTGCCCTAGCCTAAGCCTAGGAGTGCCCTAGCCTTAGGCTAGGTGAGCCATAGCCTTAGCCTAAGCTTAGGGGTGCCCTAGCCTAAGCATAGGGGTGCCGTAGCCTTAGGCTCAGGGACCCCTAGCCTTAGCCTAAGTCTAGGGGTGCACTAGCCTAAGCTTAGGGGTGCCCTAGTCTTAGGCTAGGGGAGCCTTAGCCAAAGCCTAGGGGTGCCATATCCTAAGCCTAGGGATGCCCTAGCCAAATCCTTGGGTTGCCCTAGCCTAAGCATAGGGGTGCCCTAGCCTAAGCCTACGGGTGCCCTAGCCTTAGGCTGGGGGAGCCCTAGCCTTAGCCTAATCCTAGGGGTGCCCTAACCTAAGCCTAGTGGTGCCCTAGCCTAAGCCTATGGGTGCCCTAGCCTAAGCCAAGGCTTGCCCTAGCCAAAGCCTAGGGGTGCCCTAGCCTAAGCATAGGGGTGCCCTATTCTTAGGCTAGGGGAGCCCTAGCATTAGCCTAAGTCTAGGGGTGCCCTTGCCTAAGCCTAGGGGTGCCCTAGCCTAACCTAGGGCTGCCCTAGCCTAAGCTTAGGGGTGCCCTAGCCTAAGCTTAGGGGTTCCCTAGCCTTATGCGCTGCAAGCCCTAGCCAAAACCTAAGCCTAGGGGTGCCCGAGCCTAAGCCTAGGGGTGCCCTAGCCTAAGCCTAGGGGTGCCCTAGCCTAAGCCTAGGGGTGCCCTAGCCTAAGCCTAGGGGTGCCCTAGCTTAAGCCTAGGGGTGCCCTAGCCTAAGCCTAGGGCTGCCCTAGCCTAAGCCTAGGGGTGCCCTAGCCTAAGCCTAGGAGTGCCCTAGCCTTAGGCTAGGTGAGCCCTAGCCTTAGCCTAAGCCTAGGGGTGCCCTAGCCAAAGCCTAAGGTTGCCCTAGCCTAAGACTAGAGGTGCCCTCTCCTTAGGCTAGGGGAGCCCTAACAATAGAGTAAGCCTAAGGGTGCCCTAGCCTAAGCCTTGGTGTGCCCTAGCCTAAGCCTCGGGGTGCCCTAGCCTAAGCCTAGGGGTGCTCTAGCCTTAGGCTAGGGGAGCCCTAGCTTTAGCCTAAGCCTAGGGGTGCCCTAGCCTAAGCCTAGGAGTGCCCTAGCCTAAGCCTAGGGGTGCCCTAGCCTTATGCTAGGGGATCCCTAGCCTTAGCGGAAGCCTAGGGGTGCCCTAGCCTAAGTGTAGGGGTGCCCCAGCCTGAGCCTATGGGTGCCCTAGCCTAAGCCTAGGGGTGCCCTAGCCTAAGCATAGGGGTGCCCTAGCCTAAGCCTAGGGGTGCCCTAGCCTACGCTTAGGGGTTCCCTAGCCTTAGGCTAGGCGAGCCCTAGCCAAAACCTAAGACTAGGGGTGCCCTAGCCTAAGCTTAGGGGTGCCCTAGCCTAAGCCTAGCGGTGCCCTAGCCTTAGGCTGGGAGCCCAAACCTTAGCCTAAGCCTAGGGTTGCACTAGCCTAAGCCTAGGGGTGCCCTAGCCTAAGCCTACGGGTGCCCTAACCTAAGCCTAGTGGTGCCCTAGCCTAAGCCTATGGGTGCCCTAGCCTTAGGCTAGGGGAGCCCTAGACTTAGCCTAAGCCTAGGGGTGACCTAGCCTAAGCCAAGGCTTGCCCTAGCCTAAGCCTAGGGGTGCCCTAGCCTAAGCATAGGGGTGACCTAGCCTAAGCCTAGGGGTGCCCTAGCCTTAGGCTAGGCGAGCCCTAACCTTAGCCTAAGCCTAGGGCTGCCCTAGCCTAAGCCTAGGGGTGCCCTAGCGTTAGGCTAGGGGAGCCCTAGCCTTAGCTAAAGCCTAGGGGGCCCTAGACTAAGCCGAGGGTTTCCCTAGCCTAAGCCTAGGGGTGCCCTTGCCTAAGCCTAGGGGTGCCCTAGCCTAAGCTATGGGTGCCCTAACCTAAGCTTAGGGGTTCCCTACCTAAGCCAAGGGGTGCCCTAGCCTATGCCTAGGGGTGCCCTAGGCTTAGGCTAGGGAATCCCTAGCCTTAGCCTAAGCCTAGGGGTGCCCTAGCCTAAGCCTAGGGGAGCCCTAACCTAAAGCTAGGGGTGCTCTAGCCTTAAGCTAGGGGAGCCCTAGCCTTAACCTAAGCCTAGGGTTGCCCTAGCCTAAGCCTAGGGGTGCCCTAGCTTAAGCCTAGGGATGCCCTAGTCTAAGCCTAAGGGTGCCCTAGCCTTAGACTAGGGGAGCCCTAGCCTTAGCCTAAGGCTAGGGGTGCCCTACCCTAAGCCTAGGGGTGCCCTAGCCTAAGACTAAAGGTGCTTAGCCTAAACCTAGGGGTGCCCTAGCCTAAGCCTAGGGGTGCCCTAGCCTAAGCCTTTGGGTGCCCTAGCCTTAGGCTAGGGGAGCCCTAGCTTTAGCCTAAGCCTAGGGGTGCCCTAGCCTAAGCCTAGGGGTGCTCTAGCCTAAGGCTAAAGGTGCCCTTGCCTAAGCCTATGGGTGATCTAGCCTAAGCCTAGGGGTGCCCTAGCCTTAGGCTAGGCGAGCCCTAGCCTTAGCCTAACCTAGGGCTGCCCTAGCCTTAGCCTAGGGGTGCCCTCGCCTTTGGCTAGGGGAGCCCTAGGCTTAGCCTAACCTAGGGCTGCCCTAGCCTTAGCCTAGGGGTGCCCTCGCCTTTGGCTAGGGGAGCCCTAGCCTTAGCCTAAGCCTAGGGGTGCCCTAGCGTAAGCCTGCGGGTGCCCTCGCCTTAGGCTAGGGGAGCCCTAGCCTTTGCCTAAGCCTATGGGTGCCCTAGCCTAAGCCTATGGGTGCTCTAGCCTAAGGCTAAAGGTGCCCTTGCCTAAGCCTGTGGGTGCTCTAGCCTAAGCCTAGGGGTGCCCTAGCCTTAGGCTAGGCGAGCCCTAGCCTTAGCCTAACCTAGGGCTGCCCTAGCCTAAGCCTAGGAGTGCCCTAACCTAAGCCTAGGGGTGCCCTAGCCTTAGGCTAGGGGAGCACTAGCCTTAGCCTAAGCCTAGGGGTGCCCTAGCCTAAGCTTAGGGGTGCCATAGCCTATACCTAGGGGTGCCCTAGTCTTAGGCTAGGTGAGCCCAAGCCTTAGCCTAAGCCTAGGGGTCCCTTAGCCTAAGACTAGGGGTGCCCTAGCCTAAACCTAGGATTGCCCTAGCCTAAGCCTAGGGGTGCCCTAGCCTAAGTCTAGGGGTGCCCTAGCCTTAGGCTAGGGGTGCACTAGCCTTAGACTAAGCCTAGGGGTGCCCTAGCCTAAGCCTAGTGGTGCCCTAGCCTAAGCCTAGGGGTGCCCTAGCCTTAGGCTAGGCGAGCCCTAACCTTAGCTTAAGCCTAGGGCTACCCTAGCCTAAACCTAGGGGTGCCCTAGCCTTAGGCTAGGGCATCCCTAGCCTTAGCCTAAGCCTAGGGCCTTAGGGGTTCCCTACCTAAGCTAGGGGTGCCCTAGCCTAAGCCTTGGGGTGCCCTAGATTTAGGCTATGGAAGCCCTAGCCTTAGCCTAAGCCTAGGGGTGCCCTAGCCTAAGCCTAGCGGTGCTCTAACCTAAGCCTAGGGATACCCTAGCCTAAGACTAGGGGTGCCGTAACCTAAGCCTAGGGGTGCCCTAGCCTAAGCCTAGGGGTGCCTTAGCCTAAGCCTAGGGGTTCCCTAGGCTAAGGCTAAGGGTGCTCCAGCCTTAGACTAGGGGAGCCCTAGCCTTAGCCTAAGCCTAGGGGTGCCCTAGCCTAAGCCTAAGGTTGCCCCAGCCCAAGCCTACGGGTGCCCTAGCCTTAGGCTAAGGAAACCCTAGCCTTAGCCAAAACTTAGGGGTGCCCTAGACCAAGCCAAGGGGTGCCCTAGCCTAAGCCTATGGGTGCCTTAGCCTACGGCTAGGGTAGCCCTAGCCTTAGCCTAATCCTAGGGGTGGCCTAGCCTAAGTCTAGGGGTGCCCTAGCCTAAGCCTTTGGGTGCCCTAGACTAAGCCTAGGGGTGCCCTGGCTTTAGGCTAGGGGAGCCCTAGCCTTTGCCTAAGCCTAGGGGTGCCCTAGTCAAGTCTATGGGTGCCCTAGCCTAAGCCTAGGGGTGCCCTAGCCTAAGCTTAGGAGTTCCCTAACCTTATGCTAGGGGAGCCCTAGCCTTAGCCTAAGCCTAGGGGTTCCCTAGCCTAAGCCTAGGGTTGCCCTAGCCCTAGCTTTAGCCTAAGCCTAGGGGTGCCCTAGCCTAAGCCTAGGAGTGCCCTAACCTTAGCCTAGTGGTGCCCTATCCTAAGTGTGGGGGTGCCCTAGCCTGAGCCTATGGGTGCCCTAGCCTTAGCCTAAGCCTAGGGGTGCCCTAGCCTAAGCCTAGGGGTGCCCTAGCCTAAGCATAGGGGTTCCGTAGCCTAAGCCTATGGGTGCCCTAGACTTAGGCTAGGGGAGCCCTAGACTTAGCCTCAGCCTAGGGGTGACCTAGCCTAAGCCTAGGCTTGATCTAGCCTAAGCTTAGGGGTGCCCTAGCCAAAGCATAGGGGTGCCCTAGCCTTAGGCTCGGGGAGCCCTAGCCTTAGCCTAAGTCTACGGGTGCACTAGCCTAAGCCTAGGGGTGCCCTAGCCTTAGGCTAGGGGAGCCTTAGCCAAAGCCTAGGGGTGCCATAGCCTAAGCCTAGGGATGCCCTAGCCAAATCCTTGGGTTGCCATAGCCTAAGCATAGGGGTGCCCTAGTCTAAGCCTAGGGGTGCCCTAGCCTTAGGCTAGGGGAGCCCTAGCCTTAGCCTAATCCTAGGGGTGCCCTAACCTAAGCCTAGTGGTGCCCTAGCTTGAGCCTATGGGAGCCCTAGCCTTAGGCTAGGGGAGCCCTAGACTTAGCCTAAGCCTAGGGGTGACCTAGCCTAAGCCTAGGCTTCCCCTAGCCTAAGCCTAAGGGTGCCCTATACGAAGCATAGGGGTGCCCTAGTCTTAGGCTAGGGGAGCCCTAGCCTTAGCCTAAGTCTAGGGGTGCCCTTGACTAAGCCTAGGGGTGCCCTAGCCTAAGCCTAGGGCTGCCCTAGCCTAAGCCTAGGGGTGCCCTAGCCTAAGTCTAGGGGTTCCCTAGCCTAAGCCTAGGGCTGCCCTAGCCTAAGCCTAGGGGTGCCCTAGCCTAAGTCTAGGGGTTCCCTAGCCTAAGCCTAGGGGTGCCCTAGCCTAAGTCTAGGGGTGCCCTAGCCTAAGCCTACGGGTGCCCTAGCATAAACCTTGGGGTGCCCTAGCTTAAGCCTAGTGGTGCCCTAGCCTAAGCCTAGGGCTGCCCTAGCCTAAGCCTAGGGGTGCCCTAGCCTAAGCTTAGGGGTGCCCTAGCCTAAGCCTAGCGGTGCCCTAGCCTTAGGCTGGGAGCCCAAACCTTAGCCTAAGCCTAGGGTTGCACTAGCCTAAGCCTAGGGGTGCCCTAGCCTAAGCCTAGGGATGCCCTAACCTTAGGTTAGGGGAGCACTAGCCAAGACCTAGTGGTGCCCTAGCCTTAGGCTAGGGGTTCCGTAGCCAAAGCCTAGAGGTGCCCTAGCCTAAGCGTAGGGGTGCCCTAGCCTTAGGTTGGGGAGCCCTAGCCTTAGGCTAAGCCTAGGGGTGCACTAGCGTAAGCCTAGGGGTGCCCTTGCCTTAGCCTAGGGGTCCCCTAGCCTTTGGCTAGGGGTGCCCTAGCCTAAGCATAGGGGTGACCTAGCCTTAGGCTCGGGGATCCCTAGCCTTAGCTTAAGCCTAGGGGTGCTCTAGCCTAAGGCTAAGGGTGCCCTTGCCTAAGCCTATGGGTGCTCTAGCCTAAGCCTAGGGGTGCCGTAGCCTTAGGCTAGGCGAGCCCTAGCCTTAGCCTAACCTAGGGGTGCCCTAGCCTAAGCCTAGGGGTGCCCTAGCCTAAGCCTAGGGGTGCCCTAGCCTTAGGCTAGGGGTGCCCTAGCCTAAGCCTAGGGGTGCCCTAGCCATAGGCTAGGGGAGCCCTAGCATTAGCCTAAGCCTAGGGTTGCCCTAGCCTAAGCCTATGGGTGCCCTAACATAAGCCTAGGGGTGCCCAGGCCTTATGCTAGGGGAGCCCTAGCCTTAGCCTAAGCCTATGGCTGCCCTAGCCTAAGCCTAGGGGTGCCCTAAAGTAAGCCTAGGGGTGCCCTAGCCTTAGGCTAGGGGAGCACTAGCCTTAGCCAAAGCCTAGTGGTGCCCTAGCCTAAGCCTATGGGTGCCCTAGCCTATACCTAGGGGTGCTCTAGCCTTAGGCTAGGTGAGCCCAAGCCTTAGCCTAAGCCTAGGGGTCCCTTAGCCTAAGACTAGGGGTGCCCTAGCCTAAACCTAGGATTGCCCTAGCCTAAGCCTAGGGGTGCCCTAGCCTAAGTCTAGGGGTGCCCTAGCCTTAGGCTAGGGGTGCACTAGCCTTAGACTAAGCCTAGGGGTGCCCTAGCCTAAGCCTTCTGGTGCCCTAGCCTAAGCCTAGGGGTGTCCTACCCTAAGCCTAGGGGTGCCCTAGCCTTAGGCTAGGCGAGCCCTAACCTTAGCTTAAGCCTATGGCTGCCCTAGCCTAAACCTAGGGGTGCCCTAGCCTTAGGCTATGGGATCCCTAGCCTTAGCCTAAGCTTAGGGCTTTAGGGGTTCCCTACCTTAGCCTAGGGGTGCCCTAACCTATGCCTTGGGGTGCCCTAGCCTTAGGCTATGGAAGCCCTAGCCTTAGCCTAAGCCTAGGGGTGCCCTAGCCTAAGCCTAGGGGTGCCCAAGCCTAAGACTAGGGATGCCGTAACCTAAGCCTAGGGGTGCCCTAGCCTAAGCCTAGGGGTGCCTTAGCCTAAGCCTAGGGGTGCCCTAGGCTAAGCCTAAGGGTGCTCCAGCCTTAGACTAGGGGAGCCCTAGCCTTAGCCTAAGCCTAGGGGTGCCCTAGCCTAAGCCTAGGGGTTCCCCAGCCCAAGCCCAGGGGTTCCCTAACCATAGGCTAGGGAAGCCCTAACCTTAGCCAAAACTTAGGGGTGCCCTAGCCTAAGCCAAGGGGTGCCCTAGCCTAAGCCTATGGGTGCCCTAGCCTTAGGCTAGGTTAGCCCTAGCCTTAGCCTAATCTTGGGGTGCCCTAGACTAAGTCTAGGGGTGCCCTAGCCTAAGCCTTTGGGTGCCCTAGCCTAAGCCTAGGGGTGGCCTAACCTAAGCCTAGGGGTGCCCTGGCTTTAGGCTAGGGGAGTCCTAGCCTTTGCCTAAGCCTAGGGGTGCCCTAGCCAAGTCTATGGGTGCCCTAGCCTAAGCCTAGGAGTGCCCTAACCTTAGCTTAGTGGTGCCCTATCCTAAGTGTGGGGGTGCCCTAGCCTTAGCCTAAGCCTAGTGGTGCCCTAGCCTAAGCCTAGGGGTGCCCTAGCCTAAGCATAGGGGTGCCCTAGCCTAAGCCTATGGGTGTCCTAGCCTTAGGCTAGGGGAGCACTAGACTTAGCCTAATCCTAGGGGTGACCTAGCCTAAGCCTAGGCTTGCTCTAGCCTAAGCTTAGGGGTGCCCTAGCCTAAGCATAGGGGTGCCCTAGCCTTAGGCTCAGGGACCCCTAGCCTTAGCCTAAGTCTAGGGGTGCACTAGCCTAAGCTTAGGGGTGCCCTAGCCTTAGGCTAGGGGAGCCTTAGCCAAAGCCTAGGGGTGCCATAGCCTAAGCCTAGGGATGCCCTAGCCAAATCCTTGGGTTGCCCTAGCCTAAGCATAGGGGTGCCCTAGCCTAAGCCTACGGGTGCCCTAGCCTTAGGCTGGGGGAGCCCTAGCCTTAGCCTAATTCTAGGGGTGCCCTAACCTAAGCCTAGTGCTGCCCTAGCCTAAGCCTATGGGTGCCCTAGCCTTAGGCTAGGGGAGCCTTAGACTTAGTCTAAGCCTAGGGGTGACCTTGCCTAAGCCTACGGGTGCCCTAGGCTAAGCCTAGGGCTGCCCTAGCCTAAGCTTAGGGGTGCCCTAGCCTAAGCCTAGGGGTGCCCTAGCCTAAGCTTAGGGGTTCCCTAGCCTTATGCGAGGCAAGCCCTAGCCAAAACCTAAGCCTAGGGGTGCCCGAGCCTAAGCATATGGGTGCCCTAGCCTAAGCCTAGGGGTGCCCTAGCCTAAGCCTAGGGGTGCCCTAGCCTAAGCCTAGGGGTGCCCTAGCTTAAGCCTAGGGGTGCCCTAGCCTAAGCCTAGGGGTGCTCTAGCCTTAGGCTAGGTGAGCCCTAGCCTTAGCCTAAGCTTAGGGGTGCCCTAGCAAAGCCTAAGGTTGCCCTAGCCTAAGACTAGAGGTGCCCTCTCCTTAGGCTAGGGGAGCCCTAACAATAGCGTAAGCCTATGGGTGCCCTAGCCTAAGCCTTGGTGTGCCCTAGCCTAAGCCTCGGGGTGCCCTAGCCTAAGCCTAGGGGTGCTCTAGCCTTAGGCTAGGGGAGCCCTAGATTTAGCCTAAGCCTAGGGGTGCCCTAGCCTAAGCCTAGGAGTGCCCTAGCCTAAGCCTAGGGGTGCCCTAGCCTTATGCTAGGGGATCCCTAGACTTAGCGGAAGCCTAGGGGTGCCCTAGCCTAAGTGTAGGGGTGCCCCAGCCTGAGCCTATGCGTGCCCTAGCCTAAGCCTAGGGGTGCCCTAGCCTAAGCATAGGGGTGCCCTAGCCTAAGCCTAGGGGTGCCCTAGCCTAAGCTTAGGGGTGCCCTAGCCTAAGCCTAGCGGTACCCTAGCCTTAGGCTGGGAGCCCAAACCTTAGCCTAAGCCTAGGGTTGCACTAGCCTAAGCCTAGGGGTGCCCTAGCCTAAGCCTACGGGTGCCCTAACCTTAGGCTAGGGGAGCCCTAGCCAAAACCTAGGGGTGCACTAGCCTAAGCCTAGGGGTGCCCTATCCTTAGGCTAGGGGTTCCGTAGCCAAAGCCTAGAGGTGCCCTAGCCTAAGCATAGGGGTGCCCTAGCCTTAGGTTGGGGAGCCCTAGCCTTAGGCTAAGCCTATGGGTGCACTAGCGTAAGCCTAGGGCTGCCCTAGCCTAAGCCTAGGGGTGCCCTGGCCTTAGGCTAGGGGTGCCCTAGCCAAATCCTTGGGTTGCCCTAGCCTAAGCATAGGGGTGCCCTAGCCTTAGGCTCGGGGATACCTAGCCTTAGCCTAAGCCTAGGGTGCCCTAGCCTAAGCCTAGGGGTGCCCTAGCCTAAGCCTAGGGGTGCCCTAGCCTAAGCCTAGGGGTGCCCTAGCCTAAGCCTAGGGCTGCCCTTGCCTAAGCCTAGGGCTGCCCTAGCCTAAGCCTAGGGCTGCCCTAGCCTAAGCCTAGGGGTGCCCTAGCCTAAGCCTAGGGGTGCCCTAGCCTAAGCTTAGGGGTTCCCTAGCCTTATGCTAGGGTAGCCCTAGCCCTAACTTTAGCCTAAGCCTATGGGTGCCCTAACCTAAGCCTAGGAGTGCCCTAACCTTAGCTTAGTGGTGCCCTATCCTAAGTGTGGGGGTGCCCTAGCCTTAGCCTAAGCCTAGGGGTGCCCTAGCCTAAGCCTAGGGGTGCCCTAGCCTAAGCATAGGGGTGCCCTAGCCTAAGCATAGGGGTGCCCTAGCCTAAGCCTATGGGTGCCCTAGCCTTAGGCTAGGGGAGCCCTAGACTTAGCCTAAGCCTAGGGGTGACCTACCCTAAGCCTAGGCTTGCCCTAGCCTAAGCTTAGGGGTGCCCTAGCCTAATCCTAGGGGTGCCCTAACCTAAGCCTAGTGGTGCCCTAGCCTAAGCCTATGGGTGCCCTAGCCTAAGCCAAGGCTTGCCCTAGCCTAAGCCTAGGGGTGCCCTAGCCTAAGCATAGGGGTGCCCTAGCCTAAGCCTAGGGCTGCCCTAGTCTAAGCTTAGGGGTGCCCTAGCCTAAGCCTAGGGGTGACCAAGCCTAAGCTTATGGGTTCCCTAGCCTTATGCGAGGCAAGCCCTAGCCAAAACCTAAGCCTAGGGGTGCCCGAGCCTAAGCCTAGGGGTGCCCTAGCCTAAGCCTAGGTGTGCCCTAGCCTAAGCCTAGGGGTGCCCTAGCCTAAGCCTAGGGGTGCCCTAGCTTAAGCCTAGGGGTGCCCTAGCCTAAGCCTAGGGCTACCCTAGCCTAAGCCTAGGGGTGCCCTAGCCTAAGCCTAGGAGTGCCCTAGCCTTAGGCTAGGTTAACCATAGCCTTAGCCTAAGCTTAGGGGTGACCTAGCCTAAGCATAGGGGTGCCCTAGCCTTAGGCTCAGGGACCCCCAGACTTAGGCTAGGGGAGCCCTAACAATAGCGTAAGCCTAAGGGTGCCCTAGCCTAAGCCTTGGTGTGCCCTAGCCTAAGCCTCGGGGTGCCCTAGCCTAAGCCTAGGGGTGCTCTAGCCTTAGGCTAGGGGAGCCCTAGCTTTAGCCTAAGCCTAGGGGTGCCCTAGCCTAAGCCTAGGAGTGCCCTAACCTAAGCCTAGGGGTGCCCTAGCCTTATGCTAGGGGATCCCTAGCCTTAGCGGAAGCCTAGGGGTGCCCTAGCCTAAGTGTAGGGGTGCCCCAGCCTGAGCCTATGGGTGCCCTAGCCTAAGCCTAGGGGTGCCCTAGCCTAAGCATAGGGGTGCCCTAGCCTAAGCCTAGGGGTGCCCTAGCCTAAGCTTAGGGGTTCCCTAGCCTTAGGCTAGGCGAGCCCTAGCCAAAACCTAAGCCTAGGGGTGCCCTAGCCTAAGCTTAGGGGTGCCCTAGCCTAAGCCTAGCGGTGCCCTAGCCTTATGCTGGGAGCCCAAACCTTAGCCTAAGCCTAGGGTTGCACTAGCCTAAGCCTAGGGGTGCCCTAGCCTAAGCCTACGGGTGCCTTAACCTTAGGCTAGGGGAGCCCTAGCCAAAACCTAGGGGTGCACTAGCCTAAGCCTAGGTGTGCCCTAGCCTTAGGCTAGGGGTTCCGTAGCCAAAGCATAGAGGTGCCCTAGCCTAAGCATAGGGGTGCCCTAGCCTTAGGATGGGGAGCCCTAGCCTTAGGCTAAGCCTATGGGTGCACTAGCGTAAGCCTAGGGGTGCCCTAGCCTAAGCCTAGGGGTGCCCTAGCCTAAGCCTAGGGGTGCCCTAGCCTTAGGCTAAGGGTGCCCTAGCCAAATCCTTGGGTTGCCCTAGCCTAAGCATAGGGGTGCCCTAGCCTTAGGCTCGGGGATCCCTAGCCCTAGCCTAAACCTAGGGTGCCCTAGCCTAAGCCTAGGGGTGCCCTAGCCTAAGCCTAGGGGTGCCCTAGCCTAAGCCTAGGGCTGCCCTTGCCTAAGCCTAGGGCTGCCCTAGCCTAAGCCTAGGGGTGCCCTAGCCTAAGCCTAGGGGTGCCCTAGCCTTAGGCTAGGTGAGCCCTACCCTTAGCCTAAGCCTAGGGGTGCCCTAGCCAAAGCCTACGGTTGCCCTAGCCTAAGCCTAGAGGTTCCCTCGCCTTAGGCTAGGGGAGCCCTAACAATAGCGTAAGCCTAAGGGTGCCCTAGCCTAAGCCTTGGTGTGCCCTAGCCTAAGCCTAGGGGTGCCCTAGCCTAAGCTTAGGGGTGCCCTAGCCTGAGGGTAGGCGAGCCCTAGCCTTAGCCTAATCCTAGGGGTACCCTAGCCTAAGTTTAGGGGTTCCCTAACCTAAGCCTACGGGTGCCCTAGCCTAAGCCTAGGAGTGCCCTATCCTTAGGCTAGGGGATCCCTAGCCTAAGCCTAAGCCTAAGCCTAGGGGTGTCCTAGCTTAAGCCTAGGGGTGCCCTAGCCTAAGCCTAGGGGTGCCCTAGCCAAAGCCTAGGGGTGCCCTAGCCTTAGCTTAGGGGAGCCCTACCCTTAGCCTATGCCTACGGGTGCCCTAGCTTAAGCCTAGGGGTGCCCTAGCCTAAGCCTAGGGTTTCCCTAGCCTTAGGCTAGGGGAGCCCTAGCCTTAGCCTAAGCCTAGGGGTTCACTAGCCTAAGCCTAGGGGTGCCCTTGCATTAGGCTAGGGTAGCCCTAGCCTTAGCCTTAGCCTAGGGATGCCCTAGCCTCAGCTTAGGGGTGCCCTAGCCTCAGCCTGGTGGTGCCCTAGCATAAGCCTAGGAGTGCCCTAGCGTAAGCCAAGGGGTTCCCTAGCCTAAGCCTAGTGGTGCCTTAGCCTAAGCTTAGGGGTGACCTAGGCTTAGCCTAAGCCTAGGGCTGCCCGAGCCTAAGCCTAGGGGTGCCCTAGCCTAAGCCTAGGGGTGCCCTAACCTTAGGCTAGGGGAGCCGTAGCCTTAACCTACGCCTAGGGGTCCCCTAGCCTAAGCCATGGGGTGCCCTAGCCTAAGCCTAGGGGAGCCCTATCCTTAGCCTACGCCTAGGGGTCCCCTAGCCTAAGCCTCGGAGTGCCTTAGCCTAAGCCTAGGGGTGCCTTAGCCTAAGCCTAGGGGTGGCCTAGCCTTAGCCTAAACCTAGGGGTGCCCTAGCCTAAGCCTATGGGTTACCTAGCCTAAGCCTAGGGGTGCCATAGCCTTAAGCTACGGGAGCCCTATCCTTAGCCTAAGCCTAGGGGTACCCTAGCCTAAGCCTACGCCTTGTGGTGCCCTAGCCTAAGCCTAGGGGTGCCCTAGCCTAAGCCTAGGGGTGGCCTAGCCTTAGCCTAAACCTAGGGGTGCCCTAGCCTAAGCCTATGGGTTACCTAGCCTAAGCCTAGGGGTGCCATAGCCTTAAGCTACGGGAGCCCTATCCTTAGCCTAAGCCTAGGGGTACCCTAGCCTAAGCCTAGGGGTGCCCTAGCCTTAGTCTAGGGGAGCCCTAGCCTTAGCCTACTCCTAGGGGTCCCCTAGCCTAAGCCTAGGTGTGCCCTAGCCTAAGCGTAGGGGTTCCCTAGCCTAAGCATAGGGGTGCCCTAGCCTAAGCCTAGGGGTGCCCTAGCCTTAGGCTAGGGGAGCCCAAGCCTTAGCTTAAGCCTAGGGGTGCCCTAGCCTAAGCCTTGGGGTGCCCTAGCCTGAGCCTAGGGGTGCCCCAGCCTGACGCTAGGGGTTCCCTAGCCTAAGCATTGGGATTCCCTAGCCTAAACCTAGGGGTGCCCTAGCCTTAGGCTAGGGGAGCCCTAGCCTTAGCCTAACCCTAGGGGTGCCCTAGTCTAAGCCTAGTGGTGCCTTAGCCTAAGCCTAGGGGTGCCCTTGCCTGAGCCTAGGGGTGCCCTAGCCTGAGGCCAAGGGAGCACTAGCCTGAGGCTAGGGGAACCCTAGCCTTAGCCTACGCCTTGTGGTGCCCTAGCCTAAGCCTAGGGGTACCCTAGCCTAAGCCTAGTGGTGCCCTAGCCTAAGACTAAGTCTAGGGGTGCCCTAGCCTAAGCCTAGAGGAGCCCTTGCCTAAGCCTAGGGGTGCCCTAGCCTTAGGCTAGGCGAGCCGTAGCCTTAGCCTAAGCCTAGGGGTACCCTAGCCTAAGCCTAGAGGTGCCCTAGCCTGAGCCTGTTCTGTTTGACTTCCACGTTAGGACACATAGACCATCTGAGTAAACCCATTGATTCTGTGTCCTTCTCCTTCCCATAGACAAAACTGCAGCCAGCACCAGACGTTAAACCTGCAGACTAAAGGTTTGGCAAAAGTTTAGAAAGAGCAGTCATACCTTGAAAACCTAGCCTGCAGAAGAGAAGACACTGAATCAAAAGCTACAACTTAAAAAAAAAAAAAAAAAGCTCCAGGTGGGTGTCATTCAGACAACCGATTCCAATGAGTACACTTGAGCTTCTCACAGTGTAAAATTGTTTTTACTTTCATACTATTGTAATTCAAAGAGTTTCCCATATCTCACCTCCAAATGTAACTCCAGCAGATTCAAGTATATTAAGGAAGAGGCAATTATTCTGGTGTTTCCCCTGCAACGATTATGGAGTCTCAAAGAATTTTACTATTCTCAGCTCATGCCTTAGATTTTCAACTATTTGAATGTGAAGGAAATCTTAACATGCCGCATTTCATAGGCTGTCTTCAGTGTTGCCTCACCCAGATTTATGTTTTTCATTTCTAGAGTGCCTCAATATGAGTTTTTTTGGGGGGGGCGTTGGTTAAGGAGCATTATCATTTTCCATCATCAGTTGTTGATGGGAAATTTTACATCCTGCAGGTTCCCGTATACAATAATTACATTAAACAGTGGAGCTTATTGTATCTTCCTGTTTTTCACAACAGGTTATGCTCACTCATATTGTTAGCTTATCACGCCAAATGTCCAAGATGCACAGGTGGTGTTAATTGAAGAGCGGAATGATTCATGCATTGGTCACTTTAGCATTGCAAGTTCATGAGCATCTTGATTTTGAAATTCAGTAAAGGGAGATGATGCCTTAGCCAGTTAAATGCTACTCCTTCCAAACCTCACGTACACTCAGACATATCTGAGCAGAAGCCACATTATCTACGTGAAACAGCTTTGGGTGCTCCCCAGTTATATGCAGATGCCCACCAAACATGAGATTATTTTGCTTTCTCTGACTTGGCTCTTACTAGCATTCAGCCTCATTCCATCTCTTTTGTAGATGGTTGTGGATTCTGGGGGGCCTATGGCATAATGGTGGGCTTATGAGGTTAAAAAAATCTTGTAGCGAAGTTTTCTTGATGTGCATTTAATATTTATTTACAACTCTCTTTTATATACGTGTGTCTGTGGATTTCAACATTTAAGTGCACAGATTAGCATATTCCCATAGCGGAGTGAACCACCCTTCCGTCATGTCTATAGGTATTTCTCCTTCCTATGGGCAGCTGGACAGTAATTTATCTCGGGAACGCCTGGTAAACCATGACAATGGCGCTTCCCCAGCTTTCTGGGATGAAGAGCCAGGCCATTGGTTACCTTTATAGAAGTCTCCTGACACTTCCTAGTGATGTCTGTTTCTGGGATCATAGTGGCTTCCTCTTCCTCGGTTGGTCTTGTTGGTAGGTGCTGTCCAGTTGGTCTGCTTCAAAGCAACCTCAATGTACAGGACAAGGAAAGGCTTGCCAGTCCTGGGCCACCCTCATTTCTTTCTGATGTTTGAACCCATCGTTGCAGCTCCCTTGGCCATGCATTCTTCAAACGGCCTGGTTCTTTGTCACTGATCCTCCCCTTTAATCTGACCAAAAGTGTTCGTATTTTGGTCCTCTTCCTGAGAAGGTTCTGCCTAGTTTTACTAGTCCTCCACTACCTGACAGTGTATCAATGATTAGCATAAGGTTTTCAGTGGTGTATTTCGTCATCCTCAGTGTGTCCTTATTGGGGGCTCTTACAACTCTTGTTACAATCCATACACCAATTGTATCTGACATAGTTATACGTATATTGCCATCATTCTTTTCTAGACATTTACTTTCTATTGAGCCCTTGGGTTCAGCTCCCCTTTCTTTCCTCCTCCCCCACTCGTGGTTCCTTGATAGATTATAGATTGTTATTATTTTCATATCTCACATCGACCATTGTCTCTTTTATCCTCAGCTTTCTGTTGCTCCTCTCCCTGCGAGGGGTGTGTGGTTATATGTCATTCATTGCTATCGGTTCCCCTTCCTTCCATCCTCTACCCTCCTTCCCCCTACCCTTTTGGTATCTCTATTCCCATTCCTGTTCCTGGGTTCCATGTGTTGTGAGTTTTATCTCTTGCTAATACCTATGCACTCTAGTCCAGAGTGGGAAGCGGCACTGGGGTGATGATATTGGGGGGTGAGGAGGGCTCAAGGGGTCAGAGGCAGATTGTGTGATTCATTGGTGTGATCCATGTCTCCTCAGGGGGGCCTCCACCCAGTGGGACACAGCATCTGGGATACTTGTGGCTTTCTCCTGAGACAGCATGGTGGCCAAGGGACCGGGCATTGAGGGTGGGACTCTGGGCCTGGGGTGGCAGGACTTGCAGAAGCCACCCCCTCCCCCAGGCACCCACCTGGATATGGACGAGCACGTGAGACAGTTGGCTGTGAACTTTGATGGTGGCCTCAGCGTCTCAGAGCAGGTGGGGTCTGGCCTGAGTCAGCTCCCACAGCTCCAACCTGGAAGCCCTGCCCCAGGCGGGGGCCAGCAGTTATCCCAGCATGCTCTTTCCTCCCCCTCAGCTTCTCTCTGGTCAGCCCTTCAGCTTACTGGCTGGGTTTAGAACTTGTCCTAAGCTCCCCGAGGGCCACCGTCCTGAGATCTTGCTCAGCGCTTCAGGCCTTTCTGCAAACTCTCCTCCCAGGAGCCCAGTATTACTAGCAGTTTACCCCTTGCTCTAACGATGCTACAGGAGGCCTGCTTGGGAAGTGTTGGGCTGTTGCCTGGTTCAGTCCCACTAACTGCTCCTCAGGAGATAGAAGAGGTTCCCTGCTCCTGGAAAGATTTACTGGCTTTCAAACCCTCTGGAGGATCCCCATGAGTCAGCAGGTGGGGTCATTCTAAAGCCCGGCACTCCACAGGTAGCCACGTTGTGTGCCACCCAGGCATGCTGTGTGTTTGGAGGAGACTGCACACCCTTCAAAGGTAGAAGCTGCACCCCTCCATGGTTCTTGCATGCAGCAAATGCAGGGCCCCTGAGACTCCGGGCCCGCCTCTGGGCTAGGATCATGGCCAAATCGTTATCTCGCTTAAGCTCCATCTGGGCTGGAAACGCAGTAGCTTCTACTGTGACCTGGGTCAGTCTGGGGCTGTGCAGGGCATCCTCAGCCCAGCTCAACTCTTCCCAGAACGCCCCTGCAGGTGCAGGGAGCCCCTGGCTTGGGAAAGTGACCCTGCTAAGTGGGCTTTGTGACCAGGCTCCCTGATCCACCGACCCAGCTTTGCCTCCTCCACAGGCCACAGACAGCAGGGGCTGCCCTGGGTTCCCTGAACTCGGGGCCTCTCCAGAGACAGTGTGGGCAGGACCTGGAGGGTGTGGAAGTGAGTCGTGCCGGGAAAGTGGATGGAGGAACGGAGGGTAGGGTAGATGCTGGGTGGGCTGAGGGGGCAGGAGATGCCCTGCAGAGTTCTAGAACCAGGGCTGAGGGATGTGGGAGCAGTTGGGGCCAGCTGGCCCTTTCGTGAGTTTTAGGAGCTGCCTGAACCCCATCCACATTGACCCTCTCCAGCCCCACCTTTGGCAGATGCTGGCAGAGAAGTTCAGGGTCTTCCAGGAGAAAGGGCAGAGTGTGGGGCTGCCAGGGTTCAGGCCCTGAGGGAGCTGGCAGGTGCCCTGGAACTCGCCTCCCCCAGCTCCATGGCCCAGAGTCAAGTCCACAGGAGCTGCGTAGAGGCCGCATGGGTGAGGCTCGACAAGGCAATGAAAGCCCACACAGAGGTGGGTGCCCAGAGGGAGAGGCCAGCGACAGCCAAAGGGCTCTGGACACAGGGGCCTACCCCAGATGTGTGTGCGTGTGTGTGCGTGTGTGTGTGTGCTCATGTGTAGGGGTGGGCATGTGGGTGTGTGCATGCGTACTTCTGTGTGTATTCTCGTGTGCGCATGTGTGTATGAAGGGGCATGGCTGACTCCAGCTCCCAGCATCAATCAGCCTTCCCCGTCCAACCATGCTCCTTCCTGCCCCCAGTTTGGAGTCCTTCAGCGCAGGTCACTCCTTGTGGCAGGAGCACGAAGTGTGCTCTCCCAATGCTCCCTGAGCACAGTCCACAGTTTCGTTTGGGGCACAGGCCCTGCTGGTCTTCTTGCTGACCGCCACTCTTAGGGCTCCCTGCCTCCCCTCCCCACACCCTCCTTTCTCGGGATCTGGTGTCTCAGTGCACTGAGCACCTGACAGGTCCTGCAACCGAAATCCTGGGGCTGGGTGGCTCCGGGGCCAGCCCTCTCCTCACTGACTGTTGGAGTTGCTACAGGCAGACCCCCTGACAGGCAGCCAACTCGCTCCCTGAGCCGTAATCCTCATGTGCTCCGGGCTCCCCATCTTTTTGCCTTCCTCCCAACATGCGTGTCAAGACCCTTTCCTCCCTCAGGCCCTGCCTGTGGGCCCCGGGCCTCATCAGGAACCTGCTGTGATCAGAGGAAACCATCCATCTTCTAACCACCGAAGGGCAAGAAGGCGCGAATGTACAGCGATGATAATAGGTAAAGGTCATGGTAAAGTCAGAGAGGACAGGAAAGACAGGGTCGAGAGAATACAATACAGAGTCAGACATGTTTTATTAGGCATGCTCACTTCAGCTCCTCTTGATGGACCACGTGGAACTGGGAGAAGTGGAACCTTTGCTATCTTGGGACGTGTATAGGGAGCATGGAGACACACCTCTTCAGTAGTGACATGGGTCACAAGGTGGGCGGTATCTATCGTAAGGCCCCTGTACTTGAGCTCACCAAGGTGAGGAAAGCTAATACCTGCATTGGGGGGAGCTACAAGGGAGGCTGGGTGTCACGGTGGGAAGAGAGAGCAAAAGGACAATATCTGCTTCTACACAGAGATACAATCAGTCATGTGCTCACATTAAGGCAGCCTAGCTGTTAACGGAGAATCCGTGGGAATGATTTTTAAAGCAGGATAATGTACTTGGACTTTACCTCTAACTTACCAAAGTAGAGGCTTTCCTACCGTGGAATACCAGCTTTCCAGATTCTCCCTGTTATAAGTTAGGGAATAGAGTCTTCGTCCTATTTCCCTCCGTGTTAACGCCCCACAAATCCCCAAGCCACTGTCTTTGCTCAAAAGGAGGTGGCCCTGTTCTCAGGGGGAAAGTTGCTGGCCTTCCTTCCCGCTGTGCCCTCGATTTCCACCAGGCGGCGCTAGAGCTGTGGGGCCACATGCAGAAGGTGGTCCTGGTGGAGGGTGCTGTCCTTGGCCACGACCTGGCGTCTGTGGAGGTCCTGCAGCGCCAGCACCGCCTCCTGCAGGGGAGGGCCCCAGTCCCTCCCCACTGCAAGAACCCCTCTTTGTAGGCAATGGATGGATGAGGAGCCCTCACCCCCAGCTGACCCCAGGCAGGACTGCAGCCTGCCCCTGCCCCCTCTGGGATGGGGGGTGATGGGCCTGGGCTTGACCTAGGCTGGGGTACAGCCAGGATGGCCTGCAGAGTCCTGGGTGGAGGAGCATTCAGCCTGCTCTCTGCCAGCTGCAGAGGGAGTTGGTGGCTGTGGACAAGGTGGTGGTTCAGATGGGGATGGAGTCCATCCAGGTACACCCTGCGGTCCAGGAGAGCCTGGCGGGGCAGCTGGCTGAGGTGCAGGAGGCCTGGGCCACCTGGACATGAAGGCCTGGGAGCAGGGCCAGCAGCTGGAGTGGGTAGCCCATGGCCACGCCTTCCTCAGGCACTGCCAGGAACTGCTGTATGTGCCACCCCACCTGGATGGGGGCTCGCTCTGTTCCATGCGGGTGGGGGCACCCAGCTCTTCCCTGCCTCCTCCCTGTTCTGCCCTCTGGCCCTGAGACCTGTTCCCATGCCCTGTCCCCCACCCAGCACTCGGGCTCAAGAGAAGCAGGCGCTAGTCTATATCCTCAGAAAGGCCAGCTCGGGCCAAGGAGACACTGGGGCAGGAGCTCTGCCTGAGAGCCCAGGCAGTGCGGCCGGCGGGGTAGCAGCTGCTGGACACCAGCCACGTCATGGCCCCAGAGATGTGCGCGCTGAGGGCTAGGGCCAGGGTGGTGTGTGGCCAGAGCTCCCTTTCCTGCTTCTCCCTGCTCCACGGTAACCCAGCCCTGCCCCACCCAGGCGACACCCTGAGCCCCTCCCAACAGCCCTCTGCCCCCCAGGTCACAGTGTCTCCGGGAGCTGGACAGGCAGCTGCAGGAGCTCTGGACGGCCTGGGCCCTTCACCTGGAGCACTGCCAGGTGAGCCAGGACCAGGAGGAGCTGCGGGGAATGCTGGGTCAGGCCGAGGTCTGGCTGGCCTCCTGAGAGGACCTCCTGCTAGATCCTGACTGTGGGGTGAGCAGGGATCCGCCCCTTAGAGGGCCACATGCCTGGCACCAGGACTTGGAAAGGCAGCTGGCAGCCCAGGAGGAGAAGCTCACCCAGCTCCAAATGTAGGTGAGTGTGTGGAGGGTGGGACTGAGGAGGGGTCGAGGGGCCTCCACCTGCGGTGGGGTCTCCAGAGCATTGATCTGCCCTGAGGGGCACCCATTCGGGGAAACAGCCGCAGGGTCCTGTCCTCCATGGGCAGTCTGGCTCTGTGGGGTCCATCACAGATTCTTCTGCCCAACGGCTCCCTCCCCTCCTCCTCCTGGTTTCCCCCTCTGAGAGCTGCCCCCAGAGCAAGCCCTGTGGGACACAGAGGGTCACTATGGGTGGAAACCAATCAATAATCTCATGGGTGCAGAGCACACTCTGAGGAACACAGGGGAGGTGACACTAGCTACAGAGAATCTGAGTGGAGCGAGGGTTTGTAATCCTTGTGTAGGCTGGGGGTGGGGCTGATAGCGCGGTGGGGGGGATTGATACCACAGGATCCTGTGGGACTGAAAGTGAGGACCTGAGGGTGGACGGGCAGAGGGAGTGCCCCATCCTCTGAGGTAGGAAGGTGGTCAGCTAGGGTGAGCACGGAGGAAGATGAGCAGGGGCTGCTGCAGTCACGCAAATGTCACGTAAGAATCTCACTTTAGTATAAAATGTTTGTCTCCATTGCAAAGCCACCTCTAGCAACTAGGATCCCCTCTCTCCCCATCTGGAGTTGACGAGTGAAGAAAATCAAAAACTGAAGCAAAGCAGTCCACAGGACTAACGGACCACCAACACCACAGCCCTCCATCCTTGTCCTGGAGACCAGGAGAGTTAGATGGTGCCCAGCCACCGCCTCAAACTGCTCTGGTTGAGCTCAAACTGGCAACTTGTGCACAGCTTGAAAGCCAATGGAAGTTGACTTCATGAAGAGAGGGCATTACAAGTTTGACAGGGACTGCTGGAACCCCGAGACCAGGGCCCTTCAAATCCAAAACAGAGCCCAGCTCCGGGAATCACCCCTGCCCAAGCAACAGTCGAGCTGATAAAGTGAACGCATGGCACCTGTGAGGCAAGTGCTTCCCAGAGCAAACAGGAGCATTTGCCCTCAAAAATCAGGAGGGAGGGAGGGGTCAGGGAGGAGGCAAGAAGAGTGCTGTGTTATATTATTGTTAAACTGCTCTGCATGTTTCCACTTAAAACAAAAACCCTCTATATTAAAATTCATATATATATGTGCATTATATGTGTATATATATATATATATGAGTCAAACCCACGGTCAGAAAAAGGCATGCCCCGGGCTGCTGCTCGTGGCAAGGTCAGTGATCTGAAACCCATCAGAAAGACGCGGCTCAGCTATCTGCTCCCGTAGTGACAGTCTCAGAGAGCCGCAGGGGCCGTCGTGTGCTGTCCTACAGGGCCTCGATGATAGAAATCGACTCGATGGCAATGTTTTGAGTGCTTTGAAGGTCAGAAACTGTAGACAGTGATCTATAAACATCCTTCTCTCCTGTAAGGTGTCTGTAACACAATCAAAGGAAAACAATCGATCTGCTCTCCAGATCTTCAATGGGACCATTTCAGGGAGCCTGGCCACACACTGCCAGGCTCTGCCTCCTCAGATCCGCTGGCACTGCTAGGAAGGTTGTGGGCCCTGCAGGGGTGGGGTACTCTCCAGCCTGCTCCCCAGCAATAGAGGCACTAGGCCAAGACTGGAAGAGCCCCGGCGGGGGGAGAGTGGGGAGGTTGAGGCAGTCACTGTGCCCTGCTTCTGACACTCTTCATGTGGCTGCTATGGTCACCCTTGACCTCAGGGAAGGCCAAGGGTCACCAGGGCAGAAAACACTTCCTTTTTATGGTGAGGGCCATATCGGGTCTCAACTCCACTGCTAATTAGCTGTGGTCTCTAGCAAGTAACCCAGCCTCTCGGTGCACCCAGTTTCCCCAGTGCTATCTGGAGTCCCCAGAAGGGCCAGGTACAGCCAGGCTGCTTGCAGCTGAGCCAGAACCAGCAGCTGCCCTCACCGTGCCCTGAAGCCAGAAGCCCAGAACTCAAAGGCTGAGCTTTGCTGAAGGTCGTCCGACATGGCCTCTCAGCTTAAGTAAGGGGTCCCAAGCTCCAGGCTGCACAAGTTGCTCCCTGGAACACGTGGCCCGGGCCCCCAATGTGGGCACACAGAAAGCCAGTTCACCTCTCAGGGGTTTGGCAAAGCCGCAGCACAGCAAGGGTCTCCCTGGAAGCCCCTCCACCCCATGCCCAGCACCTCCCCCAAACTCATCCCTGCTCCAGGCAGCTGGTACTCACTGTAGGTCCTGTCACCACTGCTGGGCCCTGGGGGCAGTGCTGGGCCGCCACTCCAGCAGGCTCTCCGCTAGTGGGGCAGGCTGCCCCCTGGTGGCCACCCATCTTCACTTGGTGCAGAAACATTGCAAACTTGGTTAAGAGGAGCTGAGAAGAGAGGAGAGGGGTCACAGGGGGCCCTGGCTGGTGGGCTGTGAGACACCTCAGAGAGTGACTGGGCAGGGCAGGACTGGATAACCACAGAACTTGCCCCTCTATGCAGAGAGGGGAATAGGAAGTCACAGGTGTCCTCAGTCCAGACTGATGTTCCCCATCAGCCCATTGTGCATGCAGCCCCCCCTCCACCACCCGTCTTCATTCGGCTCCAGGGCACCTTCCTTGCCCCTAGCCCCTTCCTCACTAGGGTGTGCTCATAGTCCTCTCTCCTCTGGCCACCTGCTGCTGGCTGCTCAGCCAGCTCTGCAAGTCCTCAGCTTCCCTCAGGAAGCCCTGCAGTGCCAGCATCCTCTTCAGATCCTGGCCCCTGTGGTGACAGCCTGAGTCCCCCAACAGTTAGTGTGCATGTGTCCACACTCTGCAGGACAAGGGACCCAATCAAAGGGGCTGCCTGAAGGACAAGGTTCTTCATGGTCTTTGCCCAGGCTGCTCCTCTGGATTCAAGAAGCAAACCCAGGCCAGGGGGAGTTGGGGCTGGCGAGGGTGTGGCTGTGGGGAAGGGCAGGTGACTGGAGCCAGGGAGCCGAGCCCCTGCCCTGCAGGCTCTCCTCAAAGGTTTGTGGGAAGAGGAAACAGTGAAGGACTCATCTATTCCTGACACATGTCTACAGGCCTCCGTCACGGTTCTCTTCAAGGCAGGGGTAGCATCTAGGGGAATAAGCAACCCCAGCCAGTTTTCTGGTACCCACAGATGCAGTGACCCTCACTGTTGGGCTGCCAACTCCCGCAGTGTCTGCAGCTGCTTCCAGAGCCTCCCCTGCATCACACCCAGCTGCTCTTAGACCTCAGTTACAAGGATCTACATATAACTTCCTCCCTGGGGGATGGACAACAGAAAAGTGGGTGAAGGGAGACAAAATATGTAAGATCTGACAAATTATCAATTGTTCATGAGTGAGGGGGAAACAGGGAGGGCGAAGAGAAAAATGAGGACATGATGCCAGGGCCGTAAATGGAGAGCAAATGTTTTGAGAATGATGAGGGCAATGAATGCACGGATGTGCTTTACACAACTGATGTATGTATGGATTCTGATAAGAGTTGTATGTGCCCCTAATAAAATGATTTAAAAAAATTAAATCATTTAAATTTCTTAGGACAATGCCATTTGTATTTCAAAGCAACATTCACAAAAGCTATTTTTTCACCTTTGCTATCTTCTATTTAGTGTTAGATAGTGCAAAAACAATTCTTATGCGTTTTTATGAGATGTAATGAGTGTAGACATAAATTTATGCATAATTAAAAATTTGAATGAACAAAATATTTTGTTAAAGAATTTGAAATTTTTTGAAAATCATAGAAAGCATATAGCATTTTATTGAAGGGTTGGGAATTTTTTCCTCTATTTTATTCTAGTATTTGGTCTGAGGATCTTACCGCATATTCTGATTGTTGTCATGTAAGAGAATGTACATTCCATTAAGAGAAAACTTTCCTTATAATATTTTCCTATCCATTGCTTCCTGCTGTATCTCTCATTTGTTCTTTTATCATTTTTCCTATAAAAACCCAGGCTGCTTAATTTTATTCTTATTAATCATTTATATAAGTTAGGAAAATATTTATTATATATACATTTTTATTAAAAATCTTTTCTTGGAGACTCTTACAACTTTTGTTGCAATCCATATTGATTGCATCAGGCTTTTTGTACATATGTTGCCTTCATTCATTTGTACACATTTCTTTCCTTTTCTTTTTTAAAATCATTTTATTGGGGCTCATACAACTCATCACAATCCATACATACACCAATTGTGTAAAGCACACTTATACATTCGTTGCCTTCATCATTCTCAAAATTTGCTTTCCGCTTGGGTTCCTGGAATCAGCTCATTTCCCCTTTCCCCTCTCCCCCTCTCACCCTGCTCCTCTTCCCTCATGAACCCTTAATAATTTATACATTATTATTTTCTCTTATCTTACACTGTGCGGCGTCTCCCTTCACCCAATTTTCTGTTGCCCATCTCCCAGGGGGGAAGTTATATGTAGATCCTTGTGATCGGTTTCCCATTTCTACACCCACTTCCCTCCCAGTATCGCCACTCTCACCGCTAGTCCTGGGGGGTTCATCTGTCCTGGATTCCCTATGTTTCCAGTTCCCGTCTGTACCGCTGTGTATCTTCTGGTCTAATCAGGTTTGCAAGGTAGAATTGGGATCATGAGAGGTGGGGGGAGGAAGCGTTTAATATCTAGAGGAAGGTTGTGAGTTTCATTATTGCTACACTGAACCCTGAGTGACTCATCTCCTTCCCACTACCCCTCCGTAAGGGATGTCCAGTTGTCTACAGGTGGGCATTGGTCCCCCGTCATGCACTCCCCTCATTCACGATGATATAATCCCCCTCCCGCCTTTGTTGCTTGAAAACTGGTCCCCTCAGCCTTTCATGATCACACATGTTGGTGTGATGCTTCCATGTGGGCTTTGTTGCTTCTGGGCCAGATTTTTTACTTTCAAGCCTCTAAGACCCGGGATGCTATATCGCTTGATAGCCAGCCACCATCAGCCTTCTTCACCACACTTACTTATGCACACATTCATCTTCAGGGTTTATGTGAGGAAGGTGATCACACAATGATGGTTTTTGTTCTTTGATGTCTGCTACCTGATCCCTTCAACACCTCGTGTTCACTTAGGCTTGTGTGCTTCTTCTCTGTGGGCTTTGTTGCTTCCGAGCTAGATTTCAGCCTGTTTGCCTTCAAGCCTTTAAGACCCCCAGAGTTTCATTATATTGTGCAGAGAGTGGCTATGAGCCAAACTCACTCGACTGCACCCAACAACAATAACAGCAGGACTTGTGCTTCTAACAATATGCTGAAGAAGACCTTAAGAGAATCTCCCCTTCGTTTATAGCAGCGGCTCTCGACCTGTGGGTCGTGTCTATTTAGGGGGTCAAAGAGCCCTTTCATGGGGTGGCATGAATTATCACAGTAGCAAAATTATAGCTATGATGTAGCAACAAAAATATTTTTATGGTTGGTTGGTCATGACTACATGAGGAACTGTATGAAAGGGTCGTGAGTAAGAATGTTGAAAACCACTGTCCAAGAGGAAGACTCAATTCTTGATACAGTTGAAGGGCAACAAAATAGACTCAGCCCCAATATAGATGGGATAGCACAGTGGCTGCAACTATAAACACAAGCCAAAGAAACACTGCAAGGATGGCACAAGACGGGACAGTATTTCATTATATTGACATAGAGTTGCTATGAGTCAAAACCCACAAGAAAAAAAAAACCAGGACTTGTTTTTCTAACACTGTACCTAAGTAGACCTTAAGAGAATATCCTATTAGTTTAGCGCAGCGGGCCTCAAACTGAGGGTCGTGACTCCTTTTGGGGGATGAATGACCCTTTCACGGCAGTGGACCATTCATTAAAGTGGAAAAATTAGAGTTATGATGTAGCAATGAAAATAATTTCATGATTTGGCAGTCACCACTACATGAGGAATGGTATGAAAGAGTCGTGGCATTAGGAAGGTTGAGAACCACTTCCCTAGAGGAAGACAGAATTCTTGGTAGAGTAGAAGGGCAGCAATGGAGAGGCAGCCCCTACAAGATTGATTAGCCCAGTGGCTGCAACAATGAGCACAGGCAAATGAACAACTCTGAGCATGGCATTGGACTGGGCAGCATTTCATTATATTGTGCATAGAGTTGCTGTGACCAGAAACCCACTCGACAGCACTCAACAAAAATAACTACAGGACTTGTGCTTCTAAAATATGGTGAAGTAGGACTTCAGAGAAAGTCCTTTAACTTTAGAGCAGCAGTTCTCAACCTGTGGGTCGCGCCCCTTGGGAGGGTAGAATGACCCTTTCACGGGGGTGGTCGGATTCATAACGGTAGTTCAATTAGGGTGACAAAGTACCAATGAAAATAATTTTATGGTTGCTGGTCCCCACTAAATGAGAATCGATATGAAAGGGTAGTGGCATTAGAAAGGTTAAGAACCACTTCTCTAGGGAAAGACACATATTTGGTACAGAAGGGAAGGAAGAGAGAGGCAGTCTCCAACAAGTTGGATTAGCACAGTGGCTGCAACACTGAGGCCAAGCACACAAGCACGGTGAGGGTGGCACAGGGCAGGTCAGCGTTTCATTATATTGTGCATTGAGTTGCTAAGAGTCAAAACCCACTCGACGGAACTTAACGACAATAACTACAGGACGTGTACTTCTAACAATATGCTGAACTAGATCTTAAGAGAAACTCCTCTAAATTTAGAGCAGTGGTCCTTAAATTGTGGGTCGTGACCCCTATGGGGTTTCAGACGAGCCTCTCACAGGTGTTGCCCAATTCATAACAGTAGTGAAATCACAGTAATGGAGTAACAATGAAAAAAATTTACTGTTGGAGGATCACCACAACATTAAGAATTGTATAAAGGAGCCATGCCATTAAGAAGGTTCAGAAACACTGCCTGAGAGGAATACACAAAACGTGGTACTGCAGAAGGGCAGCAAGTGAGAGGCAGACCCTACAAGATGGAATAGCTCAGTGGCTGCAACAATGAATGCCATCAACGAACCACTGTGAGGACGGCACAGGACGGGGAAGCGTTTCATTATATTGTGCGTAAAGTTGCTGAGAGTCAAAACCCACTCGACGGCAACTAACAGCAACACAAAAAGAAGTTGAGCTTCTAACAATATGCTGACGTAGATCTTAAGAGAAACGCCTCTTAGTTTAGTGCAGGCTTCTCAGCCTATGAATCACGAACCCTTTTGGGGAGTGAGTGGGTTGAATGACCCTTTCACAAGGGTTGCCTGATTCATAAGATTAGCAAAATTACAGTTATGAAATATCAGCGAAAATTTTGTATGACTGGGGGTCCACCACTATTTTGGGAACTGCATGAAAGGGTCGTGGATTTAGGAAGATTGAGAACCACTGTCCGAGAGGAAGACACAAATGTTGGTAGAGTAGAAGGGCAGCAAAGGAGAGGCAGCCCCTCCAAGTTGGAATAGCTCAGTGGCTGCAACAACCAGCGCAAGCAAAGAATCACTGTGAGGAATGCACAGGATGGGGGAGCGTTTCGTTATATTTTGCATGGAGTTGCTATGAGCCAAAACCCACGTGAAGGCGCCTAAATACAATAACAACAGGACTTTTGCGTCTAACAATGTGCTGAAATATATCTTAAGAGACATTCTTCATAGTTTGGAGCAGAGATTCTCAACCTGTGGGTCATGACTCCATTAGGGTTATGAACTACCCTTGCACAGGGGTGGCCCAATTCATAGCAGTAGCTACATTACAGTTATGAAGTAGCAATGACGATAAATTTATGACTGGGATTGTACCCACTACATGAGGAGTGGTATAAAAGGCCTGTGGCATTAGAGGAAGGTTGAGAGCCACTGTCTTCGAGCAAGACAGAAATCTTGGCAGAGCAGAAAGGCAGCAAATGAGAGGCAGACCCCCAGATGATAGATTAGCGCAGTGGCTGCAACAATGCGTGCAGACAAGAAACCACTGTGAGGATGGCACAGGACGGGGCAGCGTTTCATTATCTTGTGTGTGGAGTTGCTGAGAATCGAAACCCACAGGACAACACCTAACAACAATCACTATAGGACTCATGCTTTTCACAATATGGTGCTGTAGATCCTAAGAGAAAATCCTCTTAGTTTAGAGCAGTGGTTCTCAGCCTGTGGGTCGCGAGCCTTTTGGGAGGGTCAAATGACCCTTTCACAGTGGAGGCCTGATTCATGACTGTAGCAAAATGAAAGTTACGAAGTAGCAATGAAAATAATTTTATGATTGGGGGTTCATCACTACATGAGGAAATGAATGAAAGGGCAGTAGAGGGGCAGCTAAAGAGAGGCAGCCCCCCAAAAGTTTGATTAGCCCATGGTTGCAACAATGACAACAAGCAAAATAACCACTGTGAAGGTGGCATGAGATGGGGTCACGTTTCATTATATTGTGTATAGAGTTGCTATGAGCCAGCACACACTCAAAGGCACCAAACAATAACAACAGGACTGTGTGTCTATGAATATGCTGAAGTAAACCTTAAGAGAAACTCCCCTTAGTTTAGACCAGTGGTTCTCAAACTGTGTCACAGTGCCTTTAGAAGACTAATGAACCTTTCACATGGGTGGCCTGATCCATAACAGAAGTGGAATTACAGTTATGATGTAGCAATGAAAATATTTTATGGTTGGGGAGTCACCACTACATGAGGACTGGTATGAAATAGTAGTGGCATTCAGAAAGTTGAGAACCACTATTCTTGAGGAAGAAACAAATCTTGGTACGGAAGGGCAGGAAAAGAGAGGTAGTCCCTAACAAGATGGATTACCACAGTGGCCGCAACAATGAGCCCAAACAGAAGAACCACCGTGAGGATGCACAGGGCTGGACAACGTTTCATTACATTGTGCATAGGGTTGGTATGAGCCAAAACCCATTTGAAGGCAGCCAAAAACAAGAACAGGATTTGTGCTTCTAACAATATGCTGAAACATCCCTTAAAAAGAAACTCCTCTTAGTGTAGAATAGCAGTTCTCAAACTGTGGGTCTTGATGCCTTTTGGGGGGTGGGGTGCAGAAGGACTATCACATGGTGGCCTGATTCATAACAGTAGCATAATTTTAGTTATAAAGTAACAAGGAAAGTAATTTTATGATTGGGGGTGGGAAGGTCACCAATACATGAGGAATGGTGTGAAAGAGTCGTGCATTAGTAAGTTTGAGAACCACTGCCCTAGAGGAAGACACAAATCTGGGTTCAGTAGAGTGTCAGCAAATGAGAGTCAGTCCCCCAAAAGATGGATTAGCACAGAGACTGCAACAATGAGTGAAAACAAAAGAAAAGTGTGAGGGTGTTAGAGGATGGAACAGTGTTTCATGATACTGTGCATAGAGTTGTTATGAGCCAACTTTGAGCCAAACCCACTCGACAGCCCCTAACAACAATAAGAACAGGACTCGTGCGTGTAATAATATACTGAGCTATACCACAGGAGAAACTCCTCTTAATTTAGAACAGCGGTTCTCAACCTGTGATTTGTGACCACTTTGGTTGGTTGAACAACCCTTTCACAGGGTGACTAGATTCATAAGACTTGCAAAATTACAGTTATGGAATAACAGTAGAAAAAAACTTTATGCTTTGGGGACCACCACTACACATTGGGAAGTGTATGGAAAGGTCATAGAAATAGGAAGGGTGAGAAACACTGTCCTAGAGGAAGACGCAAGTACAGTAGAAGGGCAGCAGAAGAGAGGAAGTCCCTACAAGACGGATTTGCACGGTGGCTGCAACAATGAGCGCAAGCAAAGAACCGCCGTGAGGATGATGCAAGACTGGGCAGGCCTTTATTATATTGTGCACAGGGTTGCTATGAGCCCAAACCCTCTCCACGGCCCAAACAACAATAACAGGAGATATCATACAACTAACAGTATGCTCAACTAAACCTTGAGAGAAACTGCTCTTAGTTTAGAGCAGCCGTTCTCAACTTGTGAGTGGTAAATCCTTTGGGGGTGTTCGAATGACCCTCCCATAGGCGTGGCCAGATACGTAACAGTAGCAAAATTACAGTTATGAAGTAGCAACAGTATAATTTTTTGGTTGGGGGGTCATTACTAGACGAGGCACTGTATGAAAGGGTCGTGGCATTAGGATTGCTGAAAACCACAGTCCTACAGGAAGACACAAGTCTTGATACAGTTGAAGGGCCGCAATATAGAGTCAGCCCCCAAATAGATGGAATAGCATAGTGGCTGCAGCAATGAGCTCAAGCTAAGGGAACACTGTGAGGATGGCACAAGATGGGGCAACGTTACATTATATGGAGCATAGAGTTGCTATGAGTCAAAACCCACTCGACTGCACCTGACAACAAAACAACAGGACTTGTGTTTCTTATAATGTGCTGAAGTAGACCTTAAGAGAAACTCCTATTAGTTTAGTGCAGCGGTTCTCAAATTTTGGGTCACGAGCCCTGTTGGGGGATGAATGAACCTTTCATAGTGGTCGCCCAGTCATAACAGTAGAAAAATTAGAGTTACAAAGTTGCAATGAAAATAATTTTATGATTTGGCAGTCAGCACTATATGAGGAACGGTATGAAAATGTTGTGGCATTAGGAAGGTTGAGAACCACTGCCCTAAAGGAAGACACAAATCTTGGTAGAGTAGAAGGGCAACAAAAAATAGCCAGCCCCCCCAAATATGGCTCCAACAATGAGCACTAGCAAACAACCACTGGCAGGATGGCACACGTCTGGGAAGCATTTCATGATATTGTGCATAGAGATGCGATGAGCCAAAACCCCCTCCGCGGAACTTAACAACAATAACAACAGGGCTTGTGTGTTTAACAATATGCTGAAGTAAATCTTAAGAGCAACTCTTCTTAGTTTACAGCAGGGTTCTCAACATTGGGTCGTGAAAACTCTCAGGTGGGGGGTGTTTCGAATCACCCCTTCACAGTGATGGCCTGATTCATAACAGTAGCAAAAGTACAGTTATGAAATATCAATGAATATAATTTTATGATCCATAACAGAGGCAAAATTACAATTATGATGTAGCAATGCAAATATTTTATGGTTGGATGTCACCACTACACGAGGAATGGTGTGAAGTGGTTGTGGCATTTGGAAAGTTGAGAACCACTGCTCTAGAGGAAGACACATATCTTGGTACAGAAGGGCAGGAAAAGAGAGGCAGTGCCCAACAAGATGGATTAGCACAGTGGCTGCAAAAATGAGTGTGAGCAAAAGAACCACTGTATTGAAGGCACAGGACGGGAAAGCATTTCATTACATGGTGCATAGAGTTGGTATGAGCCTAAACCCATTCGAAGGCACCAAACAACAGGATTTGTGCCTCTAACAATATGCTGAAGAAGACTTTAAAAGAAACTCTTAGTGTAGAGTAACAGTTCTCTAACTGTGGGTCACGACGTCTTAGGAGGGAACAATGAGCATTTCACATGGGTGACCTGATTCAGAACAATAGCAAATTTATAGTTATGGAGTAACAAGGAAAATAATTTTATGACTGGGGGGGTCACTAGTACATGAGGAATGGTGTGAAAGAGTCATGACATTAGGAAGGTGGAGAACCACTGCACTAGAGGGAGACATAGATCTGGGTACAGTAGAAGGGCAGCAAAAAGAGGCAGCCCACAGCACGATGGAATACAACAGTGACTGCAACAATCCGCGCAAGCAAAAGAACCACTGGGAGGATGGCGCAGGACAGGACACCTTTCCATCATATTGTGCTTAGAGTTGCTAGGCGTCAAAAGCTACACAACAGAATCTAACAATATAGGATTTGTGCTTCTGACAATAGGATGAAGTAGATATTAAGAGAAACTCCTCTTACTTTAGACCAGCGGTTTTTAACCTGTGGTTCGCGACCACTTTTGGCGATCGAAATGACCCTTTCACAGGTGTGATATGATTTATAAATGTAGGAAAATTACAGTTACGAAGTAACAATGTTATGATGGGGGTCACCACTACATGAGGAACTGTAAGAAAGGATCATGGCATTAGGAAATTTGACAACCAGTGCCCTAGAGGAAGACACAAGTCTTGGTACAGTAGAAAGGCCACAAAAAAGAGGCAGCTACCCAAAAGTTGGATTAGCACAGTGACTGCAACAATGCGCACAAGCAAAAGAACCACTGTGAGGATGGCATAGGATGGGAAAGCGTTTCATTATATTGTACATAGAGTTACTATGAGCCAAAACCCACTCGATGGTACCTAACACCAATAACAACAGAACTTGTGCATCTAGCAGTATGCTGAATTCTATCTTAAGAGAATCTCCTCTTAGTTTAGAGCAGGGGATCTTCACCTGTGTGTCGCAACCCCTTTGTGGATATGGAATGAAAATTTCACAGGGGTGTCGTGACTCATAACAGTAACAAAATTACAGTTATGAAGCTGCAATGAAATCATTTTATGGTTGGGGGGGGTCACCACTAAATGAGAATCGGTATGAAAATATCATGGCATTAGGAAAGTTGAGAACCACTGCTCTAGAGGAAGTCCCAAATCTTGGTATGAAAGGGCAGGAAAAGAGAGGCGTTCCCCAACAAGATGCATTAGCACAGTGGCTGCAACAATGAGCACAAGCAGAGAACCACTGTGGTTCACAGTGTCACAGGACAGGGCGGCGTTTCATTATATTGTGTGTAGAGTTGCTATGAGACATACCCACTCGACGGCACCTAACAACAACAACCAATGGACTTGAGCTTCTAACAGTATGGTGAAATAGACCTGAAGAGAAACTCCTCTCAATTTAGAGCAGCGGTTCTCACCATGTGTGTCGTGACCCCTTTGGGGCTTAGACAAACCCTTTACAGGGTTGCACTATTCATAACTTGTAACAAAACGAGAGTTACGAAGTAGCAAAGAATATAATTTTATGATTGGGGGTCTACCACTACAAAGGAAACTGTATGAAAGTGCCGTGGATTTAGGAAGGTTGAGAAGCACTGTCCTAGAGGAAGACACAGATATTGGTAGAGTAGAAGGGCAGCAAAGGAGAGGCAGCCCCTACAATTTGGAATAGCTCAGTGGCTGCAACAATGAGCGCAAGCAAAGAACCACTGTGAGGAATGCACAGGACGGGGCAGCGTTTTAGTACATTGTACATTGAGTTTCTGTGAGCCAAAATCCACTCGACGGCACCTAACAACAACAACAACGACAGGACTTGGGCGTCTAACAATATACTGAACTACATCTTAAAGAAACACCTCTTAGTTTAGAGCAGCGGTTCTCAACCTGTGGATCGGGCCCTCTTTGGGGGTTGAGATACCCATTCACAGGGGTCTGTCTCTTCTTCATAGTAGCAAAATTACAGTTATGAAGTAGCAACGAAAATATTTTTACGAATGGATGTTCACCACAACATCAGGAACTTCATTATAGTGCCAAGGCATTAGGAAGGTTGAGAACCACTGGTTTAGAGCATAGGAAATCTGATGCAATACTGCATATTTTAACACACATGAAGTTGGAAAATAAAGGAAATTGGGAGAGGACAGTAGTATCAAATTCCTATGAGTCAGAATTGCTCTATATCATAGAGTAGCTAAGACAATGAGAAGAAATGACAAAGTCAAAGAGCTGAAGAGAAAATTCCATAGGACACGGGGCAACAGCTTTATGCTCTTGTTAGACCCTCGGGGCCTCCTTATCTTTTGTTGGCTTTCTTAAGCCCATCCCACCACTGTGAATAGTCTTCATTAAACTCTCTTTAATTAAACCTTCTGCATGGTTTGTTTCCTGCTGGAACCCTCAGAGATATCCTTTAAGTTCATGTGTAGCCTACATGGAGATCCCAACCATTCCCTAGACAAGTGTTTCTCAAACTTCCGAATGCCATGATTCTTTCATACAGTTCCTCAGGTTGTGTTTACCCTGATCATAAAAATTATTTCATTGCTCATTCATCACTGTAATTTTGCTACTGCGATGAACCAGGCAACCCCTGTGAAAGTGTCATTGGACCCCCAAAGGTGTTGTGACCCACTGGTTGAGATCCACTACCTTAGACCAACGTATGTCCCAAGGGCTGTATAGGGCCCCCCAAATAATCAATTGCTGCCTGCATCACACATCTCACTAATGAGAAGCATTTGTAGCCATCACCTTAGGGGTGAGTTCATTAAATATTTGACCTCTATGGCCCCATGAATGATGTTATAAATCACCACATGGTCCTTGGCAGAAAAACAGGTTTCCAGCTCCTGCTCCAGACCAAAGGTTCCCAAACGTATTCTGCCTACTGCCCTCTTTTCAGAAAAAGAAATTACTCAGGACCCCCCAGCAATGAAAGAATTTTGTACTATAGCCCACCATCCAGGATAAAATGTAGATATCTGATTTGTAGATCTCTGGATTTTTCTGTGCCCAGTAGGTGGGAGGTGTTGCCCACTTTGGGAAACGAGGCTCTAGGAAAATCAGGTGTGTTTTCACTCTCTCTGCAAGAATTTCAGTTGAGGAGAAACATCTGTCTTGAAAGAAGTGTATCCAGATTGCTCCTTAGAGGCAAGGATGGCTAGACTTCATCTCACATCCTTGGGCATCAGGAGCTATGAGGAGCAACATCATGGAAAAGGGCATCATGCTTGGTAAAGGGGTGCCCAAAAGGGGAGGACCCTCACCAAGATGGATGGACACAGTTTCTACAACAACACACTAAAACATAACAATTGTGAGGCTGGCACAGGAGCAGGCAGTGTTTCTTTCGGTTGTATGTAGAGTCGCCACGGGTTGAAAGCAACTTGACAGCATCCAACAAAACCAGATGTGGAGAAAGCATCGCCTGATCTGTGTACAGTGGCCCCACCGAGGTTCCTCATCAGTTGTGTTTGAATGGGCCAGGTGCTCTCACAAACCTCCTCTTCAATAGACAACTTAGAATGTTTGCTTTGTGCCCAGGAACCATCCTGAAATTTAAAATGACCATTTGACACTGAGTTGATTGCGATTCATGGTGAGTCATAGGACTTTCAATGGGCATAACCTTTCAGAAACAGATGGCTAGGCTTTTCTTCCAAGGTATTTCTGGGTGCGCTTGAACCTCCTCAGTTTCTGTTAATGGCCAAGTGTTTTAACCATTTGTACTCTCCAGGGATGACTCACAGCTCTATATATCCTTAAAACTGACATCTCTCCTCTCTTTGGAAAGCCATGGCAATTGTTCTCTTTCAGTAGATTTACCTTCTTTAAATATAGGAATGACATATACTTCTACCACCTCACAGAAAATGTCAGAAACTCGTAGCTCTCATTTAATAATGGCGTGGGTGATTACATATTGTGCTGCTAAGCCCAAAGCCAACAGTTCAAAACCACCAGCCACTCTCAGGGAAAAACATGAAACTTTCCAATCCTATAAAGTTACAATCTCAAATTCCCACAGGAGCAGTTGGACCCTGTCCTATAGGGTAGAACTCAGGTCATGGGGAGTCAGAGTGGATTCGATGGCAGTGAGTTTGGTTTGGTTTTTGGACTCCCCTCCTACCACAATAGCTCAAAATTACTAAGTGCATGTTATGTACTAGTGTTCTAAGCATTGCATGTACATTCACTCATTTCTTCCCACGGGTGGTGGTGTGGGTGAAGCATTAGAACTGCTAACCAGAAGGTTGGTGGTTCAAACCCACCAGCTGTTCTTCGGAATCAAGATGGGGCTGTCTGAGCTCATAAAGATTTTCAGGGTCGGACGTCTGCAGGGACAGTTATTACTTTATCCTGCTGAGTTGCTATGAGTCTGAATGAACTTTAGAGAAGTGGGGTTTTGGTGACTTTTGCAACCCCTTTAAGAGGAGCGCTGTCCGGGCAATAGAGAAGCACTTGACTATTTACCACTAGCTCAGCGAAACCCTCAGCAGCTTCCCATGAGAATGATGCGTCAATTTGCTCCAGTATCAGTCACAGCCTATGGGAACGCCTATAGAATGGTTCCACTCTGTCCTCCAGGCTCGCTATGAGTTGGAATCGACTGACCCATTGGTAGTGCATCAGCTTCTGTCTATAGGTGAGAACACGAATGCACAGAGAGGTGAAGCCATCTGGCCCAGGGGTAACCAGGTTATCCAAGGGAGAGCTGGAATTTAAATCCCAGCAGACCAGCCTCAGAGACTACAGGCTTAGCTCTACCGTCTGCTGATATCTGGACTAAGAGTGGTTGGATTTTGCCTCCTTTGCCCTACACATCATCTCCACTGTCCCCTATCAAGCAAAATTAGCTTGAGTATTGAACAGGCACCCTCCAGCCCTGCCCGATTGCACACGCGCAGGGGAGAAAAGGATGGGGAGATCACTGGGCTGTTTTAGCTGCCACCTCTACTCACACTGCGCCAACACACCCACAACGAAGTCAGAGAAAGAATTCTTGGCCTTGTAACCACTCCTCAGCCCTGACACCTTGCAGAGAGCCAAAGCCACTCTCTTGGACACCCACTCGACTGCTAACTGGGAACTTCCCATGGAGCATTTGGGGACAAAGGAGAGGGAGCACGCCTGCAATGTAATTAACATTATGACAACTTGTTCCCCCCTTGGAGAATGACACCATTAGCTGCTTCAATTGTGCATGAAATGTAAATTACACGATTCAGGGGTATCATGTCTGAGCAGCCATGATGCTAAGTGACAAGGCTCTCCATCGAGCAGCCCCTCCCCAAGCAGGAGGAACTAAGAAACCCAAGCCCCGAGGCCGACAGCTGAGACAGAGGTCCTGTGGTCTTTGAGTGTGCCTGCTTCACAGAGCCCACAAGGGAGGATCTTTCCGGGTGGCCCTGCATGCCAAGCTGGGATGTTCCAGCCACCTGCTGTCATCACCCTGGCCCTCCCCTTTTCTTTAAAGGGAGTCGAACGCTGGACAGCACTCTTTCCTCTCTATCTCTCAGAAAATTAGGAAAAAGGGGTGGTGGCAGTGGTTGTGGTAATACCCTTCTTGCTAAGGAGTTTTGGTGATGCTGTGGGTTAAGCATCCTGCTAGCCATTCTGCCTCCCATTCATTACTCTGTCTGGCTCAAATTACTTCATGTTCACTCCCTGGCCAGCCCCCCAGAGTTCCCTACCCCCTTTCAACACGAACTCTCTGGACACTACTCGAAATCAGCTTGAGACACTGGATCAGCCACACTTCTTTGTGGCCCATGAAAGAACTTTCCAAAACCTCATGTCACAAGCAGGTCCACTTGCTTTTAGAGAAGAGGCATAGGCGAAATTGTATGTTTCCACCTTGAGAGGGGCAAGCACCACCATGTACAATTAGTAGGTGACCACCAGTGTGTCACTTTTGTGGTCACCACACATCTCCTTTGGGGACCCATTTGCCCCTCTCCTAGCACCCTGATCCCTGGTGCCATGGCTAGACTGGGATGGGAAATCCATGTGTTCTACCAGGAACTTCCAGGTGGAATCAGAGCCACTGTCCCCTCTGCAGAGCCTCTGTGAGGACAGGGAGTTTGGAAACACAGCCTAAAGCTGCAGTAGGATAAATTTAAGAAATGATCACGCATTTACCCTAATGTCAACTGTACAAATCCCACAACCACCCTTCAAATGCCCTGCCACTGAGCAGAGCCAAAAGCAGGAAGAGCCAACACCTACATATGGGTACAGGAAGACCTCTGGAAGGTGTCCCTGTGGGGTGCCAGGGAAGGGGGAGAGTGGAGTTGAGGAGGCTCAGGGGCTCAGGCTCAGGCTGGGAAAGAGCCAGAGTTCCTAGTTTGACTCTCTCTTTGTCTCTCTGCCTAACCACCCACCTCCCACCCAGTCCAGGAGATTCTTTGAACAGGGCCCACAGGGTCAGAGGTGAGAGCTGTCAGCTCCTGTTACTACCCTGACTTGGGAAACCTCTCTCATTCTGGAAATTCATATATTTTCTTGGGCTTTGATCAAGATCCAGGTCAAGCTTCCCCTCCCCCTTTTCTCACAGAGGCACTTGGTCAGAATGGCAAATAGCCCTCAACCATGCCAAGCACTCCGCCTCTTCATTCCCTGTTCCCTTCGAACCATCTGCTGCAAAAAAAATTCACAAAACAGCCCGATGGAGGGCAGGTCAGTGCTTCTTTTTCAGACTTCCCTCTCATTCTTTCTCTGGTCGCATCATCATTCCAGGTACAGCAAACCCATTACTGTCCAGTCAATTCCAACTCATGGAGACCCTATGTAAGTTTTCCAACGTTGTCCAACATTACTGGAACAGACAGCCTCATCGTTTTCCTTGAAGTAGCTGGTGGTTTGAACAGTCAACCTTTGAGCTAGCAGTTCAACATTTACATGACATCCCTACAGAGTGGTGAGTCATAGTCTGCAGACACCGTGGGCGAGAATCATTGTTCTGGCTTATTTTCATAAGGTGGGATTCTAGGTAGGCAGTTGTGACGCAGGTGTAACTGGAAGTCGACTTGATGGCAACAAACAACAACACTGATGTCATTGTTTTGGGACTTGGGAACTGAGACCTCTGAGGCATGGAGCTAAGTAACAGCTACTTCAGGTTTATTAGGTACTTCATTGCTGAGCTCTGCTCTAGATACTGGGAATAAAGCTAGAAGGAAGGTGGCATCTCTGTTCCTGGGGTTGAGAGATGAGAGGGGTTGGGAAACTTCCTGTCCTGTTAGTAGTGGGTGTGGACATAGTTTCTGCTGTTAGATGCCATTGAGTCAGTTCCAACCCCTAGCCACCCTATGGATAATAGAACGAAACACAACCCAGTCCTGCCCCATCCTCTCAATTGTTGTTATGTTTGAGCCCCTTGTTGCAGCCACTGTGTCAATCCATTGGCCGAAGTTCTTCCTCATTTTCACTGCCTCTCTGCTTCACCTAGCAGGACGTCCGTCCTCCTCCAGGGAATGGTCTCTCCCTAACAGTATGTCCAAAGTACGTGAGGGGAAGCCTCACCATCCTGGCTTCTAAGGAGTATTCTGGCTGTACTTCTAACCCACATTTGTTTGTTCTTTGGCAGTTCATAATACTTTCAATATTCTTCACCAGCCTCCCAATTCAAATGCATTGATTCTTCTCTGATCTTCCTTTTCAATGTCCAACTTTCACGTGCATAGAAGGCCATCGAAAATATGACTAAGATGGCTTTAGTCAGGTGCACCTTAATGTAACATTCTTGCTCTTAAACACTTTGAAGAAGACTTTTGAAAGAGGTCTCTGGCGGCAGCACGTGGCCCGTTTAAGGGTGAGGAGGAGGGGCGCACAGGTGGAAGCCCATGGCCCCTTTAAAGCTTGGCCTACTTGGCAGCAGCTGGAGCCTATTGAGAACATGACAGGAGGCCAGCCAGCACTTCCTATAGAGGTCAAGGGCTCAGTCTGAGGGCTGTGAGCCAGCCTCGGAGCCGCACTGCCTCCATGGGCCATAATGACCTAATGCGCAAGGCCTAGGACTTCAAAGACCAGGTGTGGCCTGTGCAGCCTTCCCGCCCCTTCCAAGACTACTGCCCACCAGGGAGGGCCTTGCCACCATGACCCCTGATGTGGGTCTGCAGCCAACCAGGCACCTGGCCAGCCACCAGGATCCTCACCCTGCCCAGCTGACCCACCCAGGACCACACTCCAGACCCCCTGCCCCCACCTTGGGCCTGCTCACCACCAAGACTCTGCCCTGGGCCCGCTACCCACCCAGGAACCTGCATAAGGGCCCTTGCCAACCCTGGGTCCAGTCCAGGCCGGGCACACACCTGGGATCCCTGTTCCAGGTCCCTGCCCACCTGGGTCTGGGCCTGCCACAAAGACCCTGCCCGAGGCCCTCTGCCTACCGAGGAAACACCCCCTGCCCAGCTAGCCCCTGGCTCATCTGGGCACTGCCCCAGGCCCCCTGCCTGCCCAAGATCTTGTGTTAGTCTGACTGGCCATGGAGGATGGAGAGGAAGAGGGACCCTGCCCAGGCCCCTGTACCCCATCCCACTTGGGATGCCCTGGGTTGGTCCAGCCCCAAAGGTGGCTCCCCTCCTCCAGGCCAACATACCCAGAACTCCATTGGGCCCACTGCTTACCTGAGGCCTCCCCATCAAGGGCTTGGGATATGTAACCCCAGCCTGAGATGGGGCTCCTAGCTTGCTAGAGCCCCATGCCACTCTCCTTAAGCCCCAACTACTTAAGATCCCTAGAAAGTGCCTGTGGGGGCCCTTGTTGAGTACCACTCTGGCTGTAAGGGGCTAGGCTGTAGCTCTTGAAACTTGTCTTCTCCATTCTGAACCTTTAGGACATTGGTCCTTCCACAGGGCAGTTCTACAGAAGTGGCAGGGAACTCTATTCCCGAGTGGAGTTGGCCAGGTTTGAGTGGGGGGTTCCCTGGCAGGGACCCCAACTTGGGAGAACAGCCCATCTCCCCTTTCTCTTTCCCAGCTGCAAAAAAAGAAAAAAAGAAAGAGATCTCAAACAGCAGATTTACCCAATACAATACATCCCTTGAGTTCTTGACCGGGGCTCGCATGATCATTTATTGTGGACCCCAGAAAGAAGATAGCCCTGATCACTTCAGCCTTTTTTCCATTTATCATGATCATGTTGTAGATGACAGGGTCATAATTACATATAAATATGTCCCTGGGACCCAGCTCCTGGGGAGTCCCAAACAACTTGATGTAAAGAAAATAAGAGAGAGAAAACAAGCACTCTGAGCTCTTGGTTGGAAGGACAGTCCTTTGTGAATAGAGGGCTGCAAGGATATTGGAGTTCCTGAAGGGGGGCAAACAGTTCCACACACAACTATTTAACAAATCATTTGCCGTTGGAACCCACCCAGGGACACAATGGAGGAAAGGCCTGGCAACCTGCTTAAAGCCTATAGTCTTGAAAGTCCTATGCAATGCACACATGAGGGCACATGAGTCAGAATCAACTCTCTCATGCCTGTTTTGGTTTGGGGCGAGGAGCTATTAGAAGCAGTGGGGTATAATGTTGAATCCAAAAAAGGAAGGATTTGGTCACCATTAAAGTGACTTCTGACCAAATTACTAACAATCATAGGGACTTTTGTGGGAGAAAGATGAGGAGTGCTACTGCTGTAAATATTTCGTGTCAAAAACCCACAGACAGTTCTACCCTGTCCTATACAGTCGCTGACTTGCTGTCAACTGGATGGCACTAAGATAGCACCTATCTGCTGAAAGGTTGCCATGCGGCAGGACTTGTGCCAAGTCCACTATGGTTATGCCTATGATCTTTGTGGGAGACAAAGCCCTGCTTATGTTTAATGTCTCTGTTGTCAGATCGCTCCATTGTCCAGTCCTGGCTCTATGTCCTTCTAGCTCCATGACCTGGGACAAATCATTGAACCCCCTTTGCGCTGCTCTGTGTAGAAGGGAAGTGAAAAATAGTGCATAGGTTGTGTGTTCGAGGTTGAGTTTGAATGCATCAATAGATAGAAAGACCTTGTTGTTGTTGTTAGTCTCCAGTAAGTCAAATTTGACTCCTTTTGACCGTAGGTCTGATAGGACAAATCACTGCCCAATCCTATGCCATCTTCCTGCCCATCGGCAGGTTTGAGGTCATTGTTGCGATTATGGTGCCAGTCCGTGTCATGAAGAGTTTCCCCAGATCCACATGATGTCCTCTTCTCGCAACTGGTCTTTCCTAACGACATGACAACATTTTGCCATTCTCTCTTCTAAGAACATTCTGTGAAGAGTGTCCTGGCTCAATTTCCTCCAGGACTGATTTGCTCGTTCTCCTGGCCACACACAGTATACTCCACACACGGTCTTGCCATCACTGCCATTCAAATGCCTCAATCCTTCTGAGAATCCTGGTCCTCACTGTTGTCCCCATGAGAAACTCCATTTCTCGCAGCTTGCTTCAGATCTGCTGAAGTGGAATCTGAGTTTCTGTTAGGCCCCAAGGGCATTGTACTTGTGTGCCTGCTAGAAGCACGGCTGGGGAACAATGTCTGGCCCATAGTAAGTGCTGTATAATTATTGGTTGTGATCAGTGTCATTATTTATTACTCCATCTAATCTTTCCAGCACACTCACAGGTCAGGAAACCTAGATTCTGAGCCTGCCAGTGCCTTTGCTGAGGCTACCCCTCAGGAGAGGGCAGGGGCTCCATGCAAATCGAATATAGGATCAGGCCAACATTTGGATCACTCTGAATGGAGACACAGTCAATGCTCATTAACCAGTCACTCCCCATTGCTTTCGTCACCCAATCCTTATCAACCGTGACTCTGCTTGCTGTCTATGGATTTCCCTATGGATTCTGCATATTTTATATCAATCTCATTATGGTCTGACTTGTTTCACTCAGCAGAAGGTGTTCAAGGTCCCTGCATGGTGTAGCATGTTCCAAAACATCATTCCTTTTTAAAGGCTGAATAATATTCCATTGTATGACTTAGATATTGTTTGGTTTATCCATTCTTCGGGCCCCGGGCACTTTGGTAATAGTCACCTTTCAGCTATTGTGGGTAGTGCTGCAGTGATATTGTATACCACATCTCTTTGAGTCTCTGTTTGTTATTCTTTGAGGTATATGCTTAGATGTAGAATTGTGAGGTGGTCATGGATTTCCTCTTCCTTGGATCCATGATCAACGCTCATGCAAGCAGCAGTCAACAGCTTAAAAAATGCATTGCATTGTATTTTCTAAATATTCACAAGACCCCTTTAGAGTATTGAAAAGCAGGGATGTTATTTTGAGAACTAAGGTGCATCTGACACAACCCATAGTATGTTCAACACTTCCTATGCATGTAAAATTTGGAGATTAAATAAGGCAGGCCAAAGAAGAATCGATGCATTTGAATTATGGTGCTAGAAAAAAGAACCATAGAAAGTACTATGGACTACCAGAAGCACCAATAAACTTGTCTTGGAAGAAGCACAGGCCAAATGCTCCTTAGAAGTAAGGATGGCCAGATTTTGTCACCCTTTGGATATGTATTTTCAACATGTTGTCAGGAGAGACCAGGCCCAGGATTAGGACATCATGCTTGGTAAAGTGGAAGGGCAATGGAAAAGAGGAAGGCTCTCATGGGATGGATGGACATGGGGGCTGCAGTAATGGGCTCAAACATAAGAACAATTGTGATGATGGTACTGGGTGGCGTTGTGTTCTGTTTGACATAGGGTTGTTATGAGTGGGAACCAACAGGACCGACCCTAACAACAATAGTAAATCTCTGACTTGTTAAGAAGAAACAAGCATTTTTCATTTCCTCTATGAGCCAGGCACTGAGAAGACCCTGAAGGTCCAGATAGAAACAGCACTTGACCCCTACCCATGATGGGTTCCCAGTCTAGGGGTGAGGCAGCAGATCTCCACTTTTGGATGAGACCTATGCAGCCCTCTTCGGGTTCTAGTGTGTGCTGGAGAGACTCAAGTTAACTTTGCTTTTCTCTATACCCGCCTTTAGGGAAGTGGAAGAACTTTAGAATAAAGCATCCCCCGAGATTTCTGTTGCACAATTAGACAAAAGGAAACCAATGGTGGCTAAAGAGAGCGAACAGAGAATCCAGAGCTGTGTCTGGGTCCTTGGCCATGCAGCTATCAATCAGCAAAGTTGAGTTCAGGAATCAGCAAGCGAAGATCCTCAATATCTGGATCAAGTAGGTATAGAAGGCGTAGCTTCAAAGATAAAGAAGGATAAACCCTCTTTCGCTTTCAGGAGGAACTCACCCAGGGAGAACTCATTCAGGTGGGACTGCACTAAAGCCTTAGAACTGGGAGGGTCCATAGGAGCATGTTTACTGCCAGAACGGTGGCTTCCCATTCAAGAGCTTCTATCATATTCCAGCTCATGAATGGTCCTTCGAGTGCCTTGGTTCTTTTGCTGTGACTTCTGTGGCATCACTTGAACTCTCCATACCCTCCAGCCAGGAGCAGTGGCAGGAAAAATCTATTAGGGAGAAGTGAGAGAGTGAGCTAGGAGATATTCCGTACACAGCTTGCCGTCTCCTTCAGCAAAGGCCCTGTGGGGTGGGGACTTAACTTTTCTGATTCTCTCCTGTTAGAAGTCAACACGGAGCTAAACAAGCATGAATGGAAGAAAGCAGGATGATGAGCTGACAGCTTTTCCATAAGGAAATAATAGCCAGAAGGGCTCCAAGTTGGGATGAGGGGATGGTGGGGAGGGGAACACACGTGCTGCTACCAAGAGGAGAGTGAGTAGTAAGAGACCAGTAGAGGCTAGTCTCAAAGCCATTTCCAATAACATTTCCCCAACAGGCTGTTTTCCTGTCTCCACTCTAAACACGTCAGCCTTCACCTCCACCAAGCACCGAAACCCCAATGCAGCCTTTATCTGCCCATTCCTCCCACCAATTGGTCCAGGTTACTATGGGAACTATGGGAGTAGTAACGGGTTCCCTCTATTACTACCTACCTCCCTGATTTCAGCACAGATCAATCAACCCATCCCCGCAGCCCCATATCTAAGGGGAAGGTCCTAGGGGAGAGTAAGGAAAATATAGATTCAACACAGGACTAGAACAATAGTGAAAAACTTACAAAGAGAGCGAGTGATGTAATTCCAGAGTATTAGTCAATTCCTTTTGTCCTTCCAGCTACCATCCTCTCGCCCAGCTTAACTCCCTGAAGGAGGAAGGATCTCTCAGTGGGTGTCTGCAAAGGTGAGGTTCCAGGCCACTTGGGGGCTTCTGAGGGTTCCCTTCCAAATTTGCCTTCCCTCCCTTCAAAAGAAATTCACTGGAACTCACCAGCCAGAGTTGGCAAGGGTACCACTGAGTTGCCCAGTTAAGGTTTATGTCCTGGGGAAGACTGTAGCTCACAAAATGCCTTCAAGGGATTGTTTCTTCCCTACAAGCTCTTCCAGAATCTTGTCATTCTACATCCCAAGTTGGAGTCTATGTTTCCTCCTTTGAACCCACGCCAGCCTTATGGCTCTCCAGGAGTCAAGTTTGGCAGGTGAGGTGCGGTGTGACTTCTGAGGTAATACAGCTCCCACCTGGCTCTTTCTCTGTAGAAGACCCTCAGAGTCCAGTCCCCTTGCTGTGAGGAAGTGTGATGTTAGGCCACATGCAGATGCTGACACTAGTCCCACTTAAAGTCCCAGCAAACACCAGTGACCATTGTCAAGTACACCAGTGGGGAAGCTGTGTGAGATGTCTCCATCATAAGCCATTGTCAGACGGCAACCGCACAGAAGAATCTGCTAGCTTAGTACTGCCAATCCCCAGAACCATAGGAAATGATGACTGATGAGGAAGATAATAATTGACTCCAATTTTGTTTCAAACTGGACGAAATGCGCTGCACAGCACCGGAGTTGTAGCTCTGGAGCCACAGTCCCGATGCAGATGTATTAAATAATTTATTATCTAGTGATTGTTCCTGGTCCTCACCCTTCCCAGCTTCCCTGTGCCCACCCAGTCCAAGCAGCTGCTTCATCACTTATTCTGTAAAAGTATGTGAGGGTAAGTCAGAAAGCATTGCTCTAAAACCACAGACACTTTATTAAACAAAAATATCAAAATGTGAAGTGACTGTTTCTAGACATAGCCGCCATCTTGATCTACATCGGGGAGGCAAACTTTTGAGATAGAAGAGCCTACTTTTTCTCTCACAAAAATTGAAACATTCTTTGAGATAAAAAATATATTTTTGCAACTTCAATCACTATTATCTGAATAATCACTGTCCTTGAAAAGGTTTCCATTTTACTTCAGAGCCACATGCATGGACCGAGAGACCCGCAGTGTATACCTGACCCCTGCTCTATAGACTTCAGTAATTGTTCTCTGAGGGATTCTCTGCTCATATACACTTCTAGTCACATGACATACCATGACCAACAGGGTCGTTCAAACCCTCTCCAGAGATTCTTCAAGGGTGTGAGTGTGTGTGTGTGTGTTTGTGTGTGTGTGTGTGTGTGTGTGTAAAAAGAACACGAAGTCAGAAGACATCCAGAGATTATGGAAGGGTTGAGTGTGAACGTGTGTGTGTGTGTGTGTGTGTGTCTGTAAAATGGACAGGAAGTCAGAAGCCCTCTACAGATTCTGCAAGGGTGTGTGTGTTTGTATGTAAAAAGGACATGACTTTAGAAACCCTCCAGAGATTCATCAAGGGTGTGCGTGTGTGTGTGTGTATAAAGGACAAGATGTCAAAAGCCCTCTAGAGATTCTTCAAGGGTATGAGTGTGAGTGGGTGTGTAAAAAGAACACGAAGTCAGAAGCCCTCTGAAGATTCTGCAAGGGTGCATGTATGTGTGTGTTTGGAAAAAGGACATGAAGTCCGAAGCCCTAAGGAGATTCTGGAAGGGTATGATTGTGAGTGTGTGTGTGTGTGTGTGTGTAAAAAAACACGAATTCAGAAGCCCTCTATAGATTCTGCAAGGGTGTGTGTGTGTCTGTGTGGGTGTGTGCGTGTAAAAAGGACAGGAAATCAGAATCCCTCCAGATATTCTGCAAGGGTGCGTGCATGTGTGTATATGTGTGTGTGAGTGTGTAAAAAGGACACGAAGTCAGAAGCCCTCCAGAGGTTCTGCAAGTGTGTGTGTGTGTGTATGTGTAAAGGACAGTAATTCAGAAGACTTCTAGAGATTCTGCAACGGTGTGTATGTGTGTTTGTGTGTAAAAGGGACACGATGTGAGAAGCCCTCTAGTGATTCTGCCTGGGCATGAGTGTTAGTGTGAGTGTGTGTGTGTGTGTGTATGTGTGTGTGTGTGTGTAAAAGGAAACAAAATCAGAAGCCCTCTAGTGATTCTGCCTGGGTATGAGTGTCAGTGTGAGTGTGTGTGTGTGTGTGTGTGTGAGTGTAAAAGGAAACAAAATCAGAAGCCCTCTAGTGATCCTGCAAAGGGTGTGTGTGTGTGTGTGTGTGTTTGTAAAAAGGACATGAAGTCAGATGCCTTCCAGAGATTCTGCAAGGGTATGGGTATGCATTTGGCTGTGTGTGTGAGTGTGAGTGTGAGTGTGTGTGTGTGTGTAAAAAGGACCCGAAATCAGAAGCTCTGTTTGTGAACCCTGGCTCTATTCCTTAGTCTTCCTTATCTCTCAATTTTGGATGCCCAGATACCTGAGGGTGTCATGGTTCTGTGTTGGGGTTCTAACGGCAAGGACAGAAGTTAGGCCACACCAGGCACTCCAAAGGAGAAAGATGACACTTTGTGGTCCCCTCGATAGTTCGTATCAGAAACCCACAGGAGCAGTTTTGCTGTGTTCTGTAGGGTCACTGTGAGTCAGAATCGACTCAGCGACAGTGAATGTGGTTGAGTGTTTGAGCACAGTTCCTTTCATCCTCTGTGCAGGCATCTCTGTTTTAGAGGAGTTAGGTCAGTCCTATGTATTAGACTCTCCTTCAGAGCAACTGGACAGGTGTGTGTCTGCGTGTTTCTAATGTCATCTTGTTTTTCTCATTCAAGGGATGTGGAGAGCAGGGTTCTTCAAATCGGTTTAAAGAGAGAAAGGAGATAAAAAAGAGAACAAAGAAAAGGAGGGTGAAAAAGGATTGGAGCGGGGGGTCTGAGGAGAAGAGGGCGTTGCTCAGGCTTCTAAGGCTGTCAATCAGCCTGGTAGCCAGCTGTGTGCTTACCTGGTGCACCTCCAAGATCCCAGAATCCCTAGTTGACAGTGGAATTTGCATAGCGAACTGGCTCATTGAGCCGAGCCGGAGGCCTCTGTCTGCAGAAGAGACCAAGCCCTGTGCTGCAGCTCCCGCTCCCATCTGCAAGCTGTGGGGTCCAGATGCGGGTCCTGTGTCTGCTTCCTGTTGTAAAAGACAGTGTTGGGACAAGTAGCCTTCTACTGAGTCTCTCCTACGTCTACGCAGTCGACCCCCTTACCTGGGGGAGCAGGCTCCAGGCTTGCTGTGGACAGCTAATAGCAAGTAGTAGGCATAGCGCTAATGAAGAGAGGGGACAGCTGGGCAGAGGGCCTAAACCTGCTGAGCGCCATGGCCCCTGAGACACTGGCGAGCTGTTGGCTCCCAGCTCCCTGTCCCTGTCTCTTACCTGCCTCCCTCTCTCGAGTTCACTCTTGAATTTCAGTCTCCATACAATCTCACCCAGCCTTGCTGCCTGACTGGAGAGGGAACCTGGAGGCTGTTAGAATGGCGCTGCTCAGGCTCTCTGGGCTAAAGAGTCTGACGTGGGCCAGCAGCTCCATGAAGTTCCCTCCCTCAGGCAGTTTTCTGCCTCTCCATCCCCCTTAGTCTCCCTGCAGGCCTGGCCCTGGGCCCTGACCTTCCACTTGCTTCCTCATCCAGCATGTGGAGGGCTGGCTCTTGCCAAGTACACACATGGGTGCAGACATGAGAGATCCCACTCTCTCCTGGAAACCAGGAGGTCTATAAACAAGGGCACAGCTGAGGCCTGTTCTTACCCAAATCATGTGCATCCTTCTCTCTGCCCTCTGCCCTGGGGTAGAGACAAGGGCTCTGGGAAGACCGGCCACCCCATCACTATGGGGCATGGCCCGATGGTGCTGGTGCACAGAGCACTGTGCAGGCAGGGCTTCCTACAGGCCCTTGCACCGTGTGGGGCTACAGAAGGGGAGAAAGGCAGAAGAGTGCTGCCAGGAGCCAGCTACACTCTGGCAACGTGGGGTCCTCTGGGCTGGGCCACTGTGGTGGGGTGCTAAGGCTGTGCTCCCCTCTCCCTCTCCCCAGGTGTGTGGCTGTGCTCTTCAATCCCCGGAAACACAAGCAGCACCACATCCTCAACAGCTCCAGGTAAATGGGCTCTGGGGCTTTGGGGAGTGCCACCTTTCCCCAGGGATGGCCAGAAGGGTGCCACCTGCTTCTCTGTGGCATTGGGCCCTGTTGGGCCCTAGGCCTGCAAGGGAAGCAGCACAGGGAGGGCGGGTTTGCTGCCCTTGTTTTGAGAGGGGACTGTGAGAGGCCAGGCCTGGGCCAGGCTGCCAGTGCCCCTCTTGAGCCTGCCCCCATTCCTTTCAGGAAAACCATCACTGCCTTTGCCTTCTCTCCTGATGGCAAGTACCTGGTCACCGGCGAGGTGAGTGAGGAAGGAAGCTCAGGCACTGCACAGGGGGTGGCCTGGCCTTAGCAGAGAGTGACAGCCTGCGCCCCGCATAGGACTGGTGCCCAGTTTGACTTTCTGTACTGGTGTCCACTTTGGGTGTTTGGTCTGCCCTAGAGCAATGTTCTTAGGCTGTAGCCTGCGTCAGAAGTGCTATGGTGGCCCCGTAGTACAGACTGCTGGCTCTCGGGCTCAGCAGGTCTGGGTTGGCTCTCTTCAGTTTGCAGTGCTAACAAGTAGTTCCCGATGAGGCTGAAGCTGCCAATTTGGGAACCACATTTTGGAAAACACCTCCTTAAAACATTCCTTATCCCTGCAGGTCACAGTGTGGAACAGGGCTGCCCTCCCATAGACTTGCCCTGGAGGCTGTGGGAGCAAACCGCAGGAGTGGTGGTTCTTGCCCATGCAAATCACGCCAGGAGCCCATCCCTGAGAGTCCCTGTTCCCCAACACTGATCACATTCCCTCCGGGGGTGTCCTTGATTCATGTGCAGGCACATTAGGTTAGGTGTCCTTCATTTATATGTAGGCTCTTGTCCAGTGGCTGGGAAGGCCAGGCCTCCGTGCATGGGGAGGGAGCTGGTTGCCTCTGGCCTTTGCTTCGGGGTCTTCGTCCCCGCAGAGTGGACACATGCCTGCTGGGTGGGTATGGGACGTGTCGGAGCGCAGCCAGGTGGTGGAGCTTCAGGAGCATAAGTATGGCGTGGCGTGTGTGGCCTTCTCACCCAGCGCCAAGTACATTGTCTCAGTGGGCTACCAGCATGACATGATCTTCAATGTCTGTGCCTGGAAGGTGAGTGGGCTGCTGGCCTCAGGACAGGCAGGGCCGGGAGGGGAGCCAAGAAACTGCTGACAGGTGGCCTTCACTTCCACCTGCTGGCCTCAGTCCCTTTCTAGAGAACTCTGAGCAGAAAGGAGCAACTGGGTATCTAGGATGCTGAAGAAGGGGCAGAAGGAGAGGCCAAGTTCACAGCTTGTCTAACCTCCTTCAGTGTGTAAGTTTCTTTTCCCTCAGCTCCTAGAAGCAGAGCCTTGATTTTCCTTGACTTTCTCTCCAGAAAAACATTGTAGTGGCTTCCAACAAGGTGTCCAGTCGGGTGACAGCAGTATATTTCTCTGAGGACTGCAGCTACTTTGTCATTGCAGGCAACCGGCACATCAAATTCTGGTACCTTGATGACAGCAAGACCTCAAAGGTGAGGCAGCCAGTAGCCACCAGGGTGGGGTCTGCCCAGATCTGTTCCACCTGCGCCCACTTCTGCATGCTCAAAAGCCCCTTGGAAGTCTCAGCTGGGCCAGGTGCTATGTCAATCTGCAAGGGAAGCCTTTTCCCTCTCTCCCCAGGGCCTGCTTTTCAGGGGGTAGCCTGCAGGGTGGGTGGGTGGGTGGGTGGCACCTGTGGTGTGCCTCCACAGGTGAATGCCACTGTGCCCCTGCTGGGCCGCTCCAGGCTGCTGGGGGACCTGCGGAACAACCTGTTCACTGATGTAGCCTGTGGCCGCAGGAAGAAGGCTGACAGCACCTTCTGTATCACATCCTCGGGGCAGCTGTGTGAGTTCAGTGACCAGAGACTGTGGGACAAGGGGGTGGAGCTGAGGGTAAGTGAATGCTTTGTCGGCACCCTCCAGTCTGTCACCTCCAGGCTCCGGGGGTCCTGGGGCTAGCAGCAGGGTCTGCATGCACGCTGGGGGAGGCCCCAGGCGGAGGAAGCTGTTTGGGGACCTCTCTGCTTGCTCGCGCTCTCTGTCTCTGCCTCGTCCTCTGCTTTCCTCTTTTGCTCAGCACAAAGACAGCATCACAGTAAGTGTGCTGGCACTGTCCGCTGCCTCTGCTGCCTTTCTCTTGGCCGGCCTTTTCTGAGTGTGTCTTTGCCTAAACCTCAGGTGCCTTATAAGGCTTGCTGACTCCTTCCCCCTAATTGCACGGGGCTGTGGGCCCTCTGGCCAGCTGCTGTTAGAGGGAGGGGCATTAAGGGGCTCTGGCCAGGGCAGCTGGCCTGCCTTGCACTTGTCCTTACCTATTGGCTCATGGCTGTTGAGGTGTCAGGTGAAGGAGTGGGCAGACACCCTTGCTGACTGGGGTTTCTGTGCTCACAGACCACAGTGGCCCACTGCATTCTCGGTGAGCCAGGACTACATCTTCTGTGGCTGTGCTGACAGCACCGTGCGCCTTTTCAACCCCTCCAACCTGCACTTCCTCAGCACGCTGCCCCGGCCCCATGCCCTGGGGACAGACATTGCCAGCATCACAGAGGCCAGGTGAGCGGTGTGGGTGGGCCCCTGAGTCCTGTCAGAGCCCCACTCTGTGCCAGGCCATCCTTGGCATGCTGCAAGGAGAGGAGGGCACACATAGACCTCTGGGAAAACCCTTGCAGTCAAGCACAGGTGGTTCTTTCAGCATTTCTTGCTCACTGTGGGCATCCATGTTAATCTGAGTCTGCCGTGTGGTAATGCATTGTCCTGTAAAGACCACAGCTAGGACATACAGGCAGTTCATTAGGGTTTCTGAGAGAGACTGGAAACCTGACAGAGCAGGCCTTTCTCCCTCAGTGTGGTCCTGGGTTGCAGCTGTGGTAGGAGGGGCTTAGTGTAGCCTCGGGCCTTGGGTTAGGTGTTTGCAGGAAGTGAAGTTTTGCTCTGGTTTCAGTGCTGTCAGGAAGCGGGGCAGTTCTGCAGTTGGGTAGATTAATATCTCTTTCAGGGCAGGAGGGGACTAAATCTGCATTTGGTAGGAAATGAGATATGACCATGGTTGTGGCTTGCACAGTGTCCTTCCTTGTCCTCTGACGTGAGTCTAGAAGGGCCTGACATCTGCTTGGCTGCATCACGGCCACACACTGTCCAGGCCTGACGTTGGGGGCTATGAAATAGCTTGTGTTCTTTTGGAGAGCCCCATGGCAAGGAATGCCAGGCCAGCCGCTGCGTTCTTTCTCCAGTGACTGCTGGCCAACCTGCTGCTCCTCCCTTGAGTGCCCCATTTCATTAGCGCTCACTCACCAGTTTGCCCTGTCTGCCCTGGACACCCTGCCCCCCTCTTTCCTCAGTCGCCTTTTCGCTGGATTGGCCAATGCGAAATATCCGGACACCATCGCCTTGACCTTTGATCCTGCAAACCAGTGTCTGTCTTGTGTGTACAATGACCATAGTATTTATGTCTGGGATGTGAAGGACCCCAAGAAAGTGGGCAAGGTGTATTCAGCTCTGTATCATTCCTCCTGCTTCTGGAGTGTAGAGCTACGTGGGCCAGGTCTGCTGAGACTGACCGTGTTTCCTGGGCTACCATTAGGAGCTGGAGTTTCTCAAGTGTGGAATTTGTTTCCTCCAGCACCCTTGCTCCCCCAGCAGTGCCCCTGGGTCCCATCGTATCTGTTAATTGGCTCTGAGGATGGGAGGGGATTTTAGTGCTGACTCATCTCAGACGTTTTTCAGTATGCCCCTGTGCAGTCTGAGCTTTGCCTCTTTGGACATGTTCCTGAACTTGACCAAACCTTAGTTTCTGCAATTGTGAAATGACATACCTGATGCATTTGAATTTTACGAAAAGGAGACAATGTAAGTGGGAGATTTAGAATGCCTAGTACTTACTAGGTGCTTGGTTAATGTATATTCCTTTACTTGTTAAAGACAAGAGCTAATCATTATGACTTGCTTGCTCTGGGATAAGCCTGGGGCTAAGTCTTGACCAACCTTTTCTCTACTCTCATCCTGTCCCATCTCTGTGGGCAGCCAAGGTCTGACCCAGGTCCCTCTGGTCCTTGTGCTCCTCCAGGTCTACCCTGAGGTGAAGGACAGTCAACAGGCCTGCCTGCCCCCGAACTCCTTTATCACCTGCTCTTCTGACAGCACCATCCACCTGTGGAATACAGAAAGCTCTGGGGTGCATGGCTCCACCCTGCACCGAAACATCCTCAGCCACGTGAGCCTGGTGCCCCCATACCACAGTCTCAGGATCTGAGTCTCCAGACCAGACTGTCCCAGATGTTTCTGCAAGTGTATGAGTGTGAGTGTGTGTGTGTTTGTGTGTGTGTGTAAAAAAGACCCGAAGTCAGAAACCCTTTACAGATTCTGCAAGAGTGTGTGTATGTTTGTGTTTGTAAAAAGGACATTAAGTCAGACACCCTCCAGAGATTCAGAAAGTGTTTGTGTGTGTGTGTGTGTGTGTGTGTGTGTGTGTGTGTGTGTAAAAAGGGCACGAAGTCAGAAGCCCTCTAGAGGTTCTGCAAGGGTCTGAGTGTGAGTGTGTGTGTGTGTTTGTAAAAAGACACGAAGTCAGAAGCCCTCCAGCGATTCTGTAAGAATGTTTGTGTGTTTGTGTAAAAAGGAAACCAATTCAGAAGCCTTCTAGAGTTTCAGCAACGGTGTGTATGTGTGTGTGCCTGTAAAAAGGAGAAGAAGTCAGAAGCTCTCCTAAGATGCTGCAAGGGTATGAGTGTGAGTATGTGTGTGTGTGTTTAAAAAGGACACGATACCAGGCGCCCTCTAGAGATTCTTGAAGATTTTGTGTGGGTGTGAGTGTAAAGGACACAAAGTCAGAAGCCCTCCAGATATTAGGAAAGGGTGTGAGTGTTTGTTTGTGTGTGACTAATTAAGACACGAATTCAGAAGCCCTCCAGAGATTCTGCAAGGGTATAAGTGTGAGTATGTGTGTGTGTATAAAAATGACACGATGTCAGAAGCCCTCTAGAGATTCTGCAAGGTTGTGTGTGGGTGTGTGTGTAAAGGACACGAAGTCAGAAGCACTCAAGAGATTCTGCATATGTGTGTGTGTGTGTGTGTGTGTGTGTAAAAAGGACACGAAGTCAGAAGCCCTCTAGAGGTTCTGCAAGGGTCTGAGTGTGAGTGTGTGTGTGTGTTTGTAAAAAGACACGAAGTCAGAAGCCCTCCAGCAATTCTGCATTCTGCATCATTGCATGTAACTGCGTAAGTTGGAAAGGAACTTATGGGCTAGTGTTGGACTTATGGACTTGAGTTGGACTGCCCTGGGATATTTCCTTGAAATAGAAATACTATAATGACTTCTTGATAGAAAACTATTTATTGCACATATATGAGTGGCACTTGATTTGTGTCTCTAGTCAGCCTGGCTTACATCCAGTTCACTGCCATCAAGTTGATTCCAACCCTTAGCAACTCTATAGGACAGGGGAGAGATATCCCTGTGGGTTTCCAATACTGGAACTTTGTATGGGAGCAGAACTGCTGATCTTGTGTTGAGCAACCCAACTGGGTTGGTTCTGACGCATTATGTTTGTAACCACTATACCACTAGGGCTCAGCTGTGCCTTATTCCTCAAAGTGACATCTTTTAACACTGGAAATTGGTCTTCAGCAAGATCTACCAGTGTACTCGGTCATATGACTTATTTTCTTTTTACACTGTTTTGATTGTGATGTGAGGGAAAATCTACAGAGTAAATTGATTTTCCTTACAATTCATGCAATGTTTTATGATATTGATTGCAATACCTACAACGCAATACTACTTTTCCTATTCCCTCACTTTGTTTGCCGTTTCCATTGGTCTTTCGTTCCCATTCCTTCCTGCCTTCTGAGTAACTCCCTGACAAATGCTGGGCTCTGAATTGTACATCGTTGACAGTATAGGTCTCCTATTTGGGGGCTGAAAGTTGAGCCATGGAGGTGAGGTCAGGTGTCAAATGGGAATTCCACTAGTGCCTATCATATCCTAAGGTTAGACTTCTTATTTTGAGTTCTACATTTTCCCCAGTTGATCCAGGGCCTACTACTGTGAGCACTTTCAGAGCAATCTGCAGTGAGAACCCTATGGTATCTTGGTTTTCTGGACTTAGCGCTGTGGAGCCTGGGCTTCATGTGGTCAGTGAATCCCTTTCATCTTCTTTTGATGCTATCTGTGTAATTCTGTATTTTGAATTTCTCTTCAATTTTTTCAGCTAGTGAAATGCACATGCTTTTCATTTTTGCTGTCCTCATTCCAGGTCTTTGCAACTTTTAATATAATTCTTTATTCCATCTTTTTGAATTCCCCTTTGAAATTTTGTGTTCAGCTTCTTTATTCAGCGTCTTTACTTCATCAATTATTTCTATATTTCTCTCTCTTTTTCGTACTTCATCATTTCTTTCATTGGCTTCAGCTACTCCACATTCAAGGTGACATCCATTTTGTCTTTTCTTTAGTTTCTATCTTTTTAATTATCTTTGAATTTCTTTATTTATGATGTTCTTGATATTATTGCAGAACTCGTATCATCTCAGGTGATTTGTGTTCAATGTGTCAACTTTCTTCTTGAAATATCCTCTAATTTAGATGAGATATACTCAAATTCATACTTTGACTCTTGGGGACTTGTTTTAATTTTATTTGAATTCGAGTTCAATTTGCCATTGATGGCTTGTTCCACAGTTGGTCTCCAGTCTCTTGACTGATGATATTGAACTTCTTTATACCGTAAATACTTGAGTATAAGCCGAGTTTTTTTCAGCACATTTTTTATGCTGAAAAAGCACCCCAGTTTTGGGGGGTAAAATTAGTTGCCTTGGGTTATACTCGAGTATATATAGTAGTTTATTTCAACAGATGTAGTTGATTTAATTCCTGTGTATTTCTATCCAATATACATGATCCATGTCTATGGTTACTGTTTACATCACTGAAAAATAAATGTTCAATCAATAAGCCATCCTTATTGGAAAATTCTATCATGAGATCTCCCATGTGGCTTCCATCCCCATGGCCATATTTTCTAACTAGTGATCCTCCTCCTTAGTTTCCAGTTTTTGCATTCAAGTCATCAGTAATCTTGATTGCATGTTTCATCAATTTCAGACTGAAAAGGTTGGTAAAAATCCTCAATGGCTTTATTGTTAGCATTAGTGGTTGGTGTGTCAATTTGAATAATAACTTTATTAATTATTCATCCTTGTAGGTATAATATATCCTACACCTAACAATGGTGAACATTGGAATCGATGTTGAAACATTCTCTTTTTTAACATGAAAGTCATCCATTCCTTTCAAATTTGTTACTCTGGTATGTAAACCATATTATTATGACATTCAAAATGGCCAATACCAGTCTATTTCAGTTCAATAACACCTAGAGTGTTTGATCTTTATGTGTTCCATTTTTTCATGGCTTCCAATTTTTCTAGATCCATATTTCATGCATCCCATCTTCTTGTTAGTGTTTATTGCAGTACTGCTGTTTCTTCTCATTTTGAGTCATTGCCACATCAACAAATATAGGTCCTGAAAACTTTATATCACTAAGGTCAACTCTACTTTGAGGAGACAGCTCTTCCCCAATTATATTTTGAGTGTCTTCCAACTTGAGGGGTTCATCATCCTGCACTATATGAAAAAATATTCCACTGCTATCAATGTGCTCCACAAACACCACTATTTTTTTTTCAGATGTAGATTAGCAGGTTATTCTTTCTAGTCTATTTAGCTTGTAAGCTTTTCTGAAATTTTTCCACCACGGGTAACTATGCTTGTGTTTGAAATACCAGTGGTATATCTCACAGGATCATGGTGACTTTCAAGTTATGATAGTGCAAGAACCTGACATGTCTGACAACTTGGCATGCTAGCCTAATTCCGAATGGCCAGCACATCTCTCTTCTTGCTTTCTCTAGTTTCTGTAGACCACTGTACCTGAGCATGCATGGCTTAGGAGGTTGTGGAGTTAATTCTTGCTTCCTGGAGTAACCCTTAACCAATGACCCATAGGAGTTGTTGGACAAATAGCCACACTCCCTCACATTCTGGGCAGAATAACTAGTGGATTTTCTACAGTGTCTCCAGTAAGATTAACCTCCAGTTGCCCACAATTTTAAATTGTTTGATAATGTACTTTTCATTGGCTGCCTTCTTTCCCTTGTCTATTTCCCATTTCCTTATTGATATCTCCCCCAAAAATGGCTTAATTAAAACCTATGTCTCAGAATCTAATCCTATGGGGAACCCAAACTCAATCATACAAGACATTTGTCAAATCATGGACTTAGTGGTTATATCTATTATATGTGTAGGTCATGGAAGAGAACAATTCATACCATCACTTTGAATAGTCATTCAGAGTGCCAACTGGGTCCCCAGCATAGATCCTGGACATCAAAACTCACTGTTTCCTGTATCATAACACTTCCTTTTAGACTTCTGTCATTCAAAAAACTCAACAACTAGCTTGATGTCTCACTTCAAATTTTGTAGTGGGCAAATATGGCTATGTTTTCATTGTGTGTTTAGCACTGGACAAATCAGCTTTGACCAGGAAGGTGAAGTCATGTGGGAAAAAAAAAAAAACACTAGCAGCTGTGTGTTGTGGAAGAAAACCCTGTGGATGAAGTGCAATTTTTAGGGAACAGAGACCAGCAAGAGAAACCAATAAATGTCCACTGTTCTGATGTTAAGGAGAACCCTGGTGAGGCAGTAATTAAGCACTTAAGGGCTAATCAATCAGCAGTTCAAACCCACCATCTTCCCCAAGGAAGAGTTACGATGTGGCAGTCTGACCCCCTTAAGATTTACATTTGTTACCACTACCAACTGATCTGAGAGGGATAGCATTAGGGAATCCTGGATAGCATTCTTAACGAGCTCTAATGGCAGAGTGGACTCCTCATTGAGCTCCTAACCACAAAGTAAGTGGTTCTAACCTATCAGTTGGTCCATGTGAGAAATATGAGTTTGTCTGCTCTGGTAAAGATTTAAGCCTTGGAAAATGAAAGGGTGAAGTTCTATTCTATCTTGTAGGGTCTCTATGAGTCAGCTTCAACACAATGATAATGAGTTTGCTTTGGAATTTTGGGATAGAATAGGAGAAATATGTGCAACAAAGTTTAAACTTATTTTAAAAGTTCAGGAGTATTGCTCAGAGAGAGATTCTTGGAACCCACAAGACTGTTGTCCTTAGGCACCTTCAGATCTGGAACTGAACTCACTCCCTTGGCTCAATCTTCAGCCAAACAATAGGTAGATCTATAAGGTAAAAAGTAACACTAATCAACTATTTGAATCAAAAGGATATAATTTATTCAAAGATCAAGTTCAGAAGGGTCAGGAAAGAAGGGGGAATGGAAACAGGAAATACAAGGAGGAAGTGCGATAAGTGATATTACGTTGAGCAGACTGCAGTCAATATCATGAAGCAAAATATGTGTGAACTGTCAAATGGAAAACGGATGTATTCTGTAAACCTTCACCCAACTCACAATAAAGAGATTTATTTCAGCCTTGGAAACCTATGAGGCAATACTATTCTGTCCTATAGGGTACCCATGAGTTGAAATCAACTCAGTGGCAATGGGATATTGATGCTGATGCTTTCTGCCGATTCTAAAAAATAGGGTTATTAGCAATTATTGTGGAAATAGCATGAATGAGACTATATAAATGGGGTTGGTTACAGATAAATTCTTTTAAATGTTAAAGGATAAGTGATTCAGGATGGACTTACCCAAAAAGAGAAAATTATTGCAAGATTTTGTTCCAGGGATAAAATTAAAATAGGCTTCCTGTGGGTAAGACTTAAGCCTATAGATATGGATGATGGTCACCTTCCAGACACAATCACTCAAGACAAAAAGTGGGTGTATAAACAAATGAGGTGAAGAAAGCTTATGGAGCCTAGCTATCAAAAGATAAAGAGTCTAGGGTTTTAAAGACTAGTAGGTTCACAAGTGGCCATCTAACTCAGAAGCAATAAAGCGCACATGAAAGAAGCACACCAGCCTGTGTGATCACAAGATGTAGAAGGGATCAGGTATCAGACATCAAAGAACAAAAAAATCATATCATTGTGAATGAGGGCGGGTACAGTTAGGAGATCCAAGATCTATCTGTAGGCAACTGAACAACCCCTTACAGAAGGGTCGCTGGGAGGAGATGAGCCAGTCAGGATGCAGTGTAGCAACGATGAAACATATAACTTTCCTCTCGTTCCTAAATGCTACCGCGCCCACTATCATGATCCCAATTCTACCTTACAAACCTGGCTAGACCAGAGAATATACACTGGTCCATATAGGAACTGGAAACACAGGGAAACCAGGATAGATGACCCCTTCAGGACCAGTGCTGAGAGTAGCAATAACAGGAGGGTGGAGGAAAGGTGGGGTAGAAAAAGGGATCTGATTACAAGGATCTACATATAACCTCCTCCATGAGGGAGGGACAACAAAAAAGTGGGTGAAGGTAGATGTCGGACAGTGTAAGATAGGACAGAATAATAATTTATAAATTATCAAGGGTCCATGAGGGAGGGGGAGGGGGTAGGAGGGGAAATGAGGAGCTAATACCAAGGGCTCAAGTAGAAAGCAAATGTTTTGAGAATGATGATGGCAACAAATGTACACAGTGGATGTATGTATAGATTGTGATAAGAGTTGTAGGAGCCCCCAATAAAATGATTCTTTTTAAAAACCTCAAAGAGCAAAACACACTATGGTTTATTGTACATCAATGATACTTAAATAAAACTACATAAAAGAGCAGAAAAAGAAATGGAATTTAAGGTAAAGAAAGTATTCCCTTTGAAGACCATATTGCAAATATATATTTAGGCAGGCAATTAGATAAAGACATTTCAAGTCTGGGCTTCTATACCTGCCATCTGTCTGTTATGAAAAGTATAATTAGCAACTAGAATCTCTCATACAAAATCAACTCAATATGGTCTTTCTGGTCTGACCTCCTTGGTGTTCTACTCTGCTTTGATGGAGCTCATCATATCATGGCTCTATAACAAGACTGAGGAGTTATTTGCATCCTTATGTGGAAGGTAAATCTGTTTGGCCATTCTGTTGGACTAGTTCATTTTCTTTCCTACCATCCCATCTGTCATTTTAATTCAAAACAAGGAGAAAGCATGTATGTGCCTTTTGAGGAAGGAGAAGATTTTGGTGTGGAAGAAATTCTCTTCTAGACTGCAAGGTAAGTATTTACCCCCTCTAGCCCTGTTGGAGGAGGGGAAAAGGAAGAGAGACAAGGCAAAGAGAACAACCTAGTTAGCTTCATGCCTCCTTACTTTACCTGGGGATTGAGGGGAATATCAGTGACTATGGACCTGTTGTGCTCCCCATTTGGAAGCATGAAGAATAGAGGCTGCCAGGCAGAGCAGCCCTATGGGAAGTCACTGAAGACAAACATATAGAGAGTGCCATCAAGTCTACTGTGATCCATGGAGACCTTATATGAAATGGAATGGAGTGCTGTCTGTCTTGCACCATTGTCACACATTCCTGAATGTTGAAGTCCATTGTTGCAGCGATTAAGTCAATCTGCCTCAACAAGGATCTTCCCTGTCCCTCTATTTCATCAAATATGATGTCTTCCTCTAGGAATTCTTCACTGATACTGTGTCCAAAACACATTAGTCAGTCAGTGTTCTCTTGTGATCCATAAGGTTTTCTTTCAGTAATTTTTGGAAGTGGACTGGCAGGCCCCTCTTCCTTGTCTGTCTTAGTCTAGAAGCTTCACTGAAACCTGTCCACAGTGGGCAGTCCTGCTGGTATTTGAAATTCTTGGAACAGAGCTTCCAGCATCATAACAATACACAAACCATTATAGTACAACCAACTGACAGATGAGTGGAGGATATCTATCTATCTATCTATCTATCTATCTATCTATCTATCTATCTATCTACCTATCTACCTATCTATCTATCTATCTATCTATCTATCTATCTATCTATCTATCTATCTATCTATCTATATATATATATATATAGAGAGAGAGAGAGAGAGAGAGAGAGAGAGAGTAAAACTGGCAATGCAGTCTGATTAGGCAGTATTCTGATGATCTGCTGCTAACAGAAAGTATCCCCACAAATAACATCTTAAAGTAATGATAATATCAATTTTGTTCACAAATCTGCAATCTGGGCAGAGCTCAGTGAGGACACTAGTTTTGGCTTCATCAAGCATTAGCTGGGGTAGCTCAAAGGACAGAGGCTGCAGCTCTCTTAAGACTCACTCCCTCACACAACTGATACTTCTTTTGGTTGGAGCTCAAGAAGAACCCTATATGTGACATTTTCATTTGGCTTGGTCTTCCTTGCAATATCCTGACAGGGTCCCAATGGTGAACAACCCAATACGACCAGGTGGAAGTCACAGAGCAACACTTCTGCCATAGTCAAAGGCCTGCCAAGATGCAAGGAAGAGGGAAAGCAGGCCCTGTTTCTGGAAAAATGAACACAAACTCATCTTGTAACAAGAGAATGTGCGATGTGCAACATTAGGACAGTCATCTTTGAAGGACACAACCTGCCATGAGCCAAGATACAGAGACAGATTTCTACGAAAGCGAAAGGGCAGGACTTAGACTTAAAGATAAAGCCACAGACTTCATAGGACAAGAGCAATAGGGAGACAAGCAAAGGAAAGCTCTAAGACGCAAGCCTAACATGGCTAAAGATAGGGACAATGTCAGGACTGAACTGGAAGCAAGCAGACACCTGTGCAAGGCAGAACCCGTGAAGTTGTGAGTGCCTTCAAGGCTAAGTCAAAGTACCTTGGGGCGTGAGAAGGGAAGGAACAGGATAAGGAATTAAAGGGTAGGTTTATGGAATTTGTAAGTCTGGGGCCAGAGCATCAGGAATAGCTGGGTTCTGGCACTCAGTTGATACCATCAGAGTTTGAACCTTTTCCTTTCAGTGCTGTTTCCTTTTGAGTTTCACGCAGGCTTCCTGATGACAGCTGTAGTTTTATCTAGAAGCTCAGGAATTCTATTAGAGAGAGGCTCTTTTCCTTTCTAATCATTGGCGGTACTATCAGGTAAGCATTGGATTGCTAACTGCAAGGTTGGCAGTGCTACCCTACCAGCTACCTCATAGGGAAAAAGATGGAACTTTCTGCTCACATAAATATTTACAGTCTGAGAAACCCCATAGGGGCCTTCTATGATTCAAAATGGACTCATTGGCAATGGGGTAATTGTTTCTGGGGCATTTTTTAGGGTTAGATATCATTAACCTAGCATGAGTCACATACTGAGTCTGACCCAGTCCCTTTGGACAGAGGAAAGTCATGCCCTGACTAGCCAGGCCTGGAGCTGGCAGATTGGGCAATGCCAGCAGAAGCATGGAGATGGAGCATGGTGGAAGAGTGATCCCAAAGATACAAGCCATGTGCTGTGAGTGGAAGAAGGGCAAATGAATGCTGCATTAATTAACCAGTCATTGACAAAATGAGGTTGCATAACAAATGGCTCCAAAACCCAGCAGTTCAACAAACAGCCCAACCCCTTCCCTCCCACACACACAGTTCTTAAAATTCAGGATCAGGGAGATTAACTGGAACTTTGAACTTGGCACTTCAGGGCTTGGAAGAGGTGACAGTGCATGTAAAGGCCTTGGGGCAGGAGAGATCTTGGTGTGACTGAAAGCCCAGAAGAAGACTAATTTGGGGGAGGTGAGATAATAGGAATGGAGTTTTCAGTGAGCATTTCCTTGAGAGCCTTCAAGCAAAAGCGATTTTTCTATATTCATGTTTTAGAAGTAGATCTCCACCCATTGGGTAAAGCTTTGGGTATTGGATTGGTGTCGGTATGCAGGGAAAAAATAAATGGGCTTGTTATGGATTAGGAGCCTGTGGTAGTCACCTAATCTTGTGTCAAGTTAAGAATTAGGAGTGTAGGTGTGGAGTCTAGGCTGCCAATCTGGAGATAGTCAGTGAGATTTTTATGTGGGCATAGCCTTCTCCTGAGAACTCTGAGAAATCTGGTACTTCCTCCTTGGAGGTGGAAGACACCTCTCTCTCTCTCTCTCTCTCTCTCTCTCTCTCTCTCTCTCTCTCTCTCTCTCTCTGCTACTCCTTGGGAGACATTGCAGAAGGCAAGCCAAATGGATGCGACCAGACCTCTGAAGCCAAAGAAGCCTCAGAGAGATCGCTGCCAGCATTGAGATTCTTACAATGCCACTGGATCCACAAGACTTTCCACCCATTGGCCTGTGATTATCCTGCATTCAGCATCACTGCACATGTTTTATGGGTCTGAAATGGAATTTATAGATTGGTATCAGACATATGGGCTAATATCAGACTTATGGATTTGATCTGCACTGGGCTGGGATGTTTGCTTAATGTACAATTACTGTTTGATATAAAACTCTCTCTCTGGATTTATAAGGTAGAATTAGACCAGAACATGTACTCTGGTACAGACAGGAGCTGGAAACACAGGGAATCCACGACAGATGATCCCTTCAGGACCAGTGGTGAGAGTGGCAATACCAGGAGGGTGGAGGGAAGGTGGGGTAGAAAGAGTGAACCGATTACAAGGATCTACATAAAACCTCTGCCCTGGGGGATGGACAACTGGAAAGTGGTGGAAGTGAGATGTTTGACGTGTAAGATATGACAAAATAATTTATATATTATCAAGGATTTATGAGGGAAGGGGTGGAGGATGGAAGTGGGGAAATGAGGAGCTGATACTAAGGGATCAAGTAGAAAGCAAATGTTTTGAGAAGGATGAGGGCAACACATGTACAAATGTACTTGACATACAATGGGTGGATGGATGGATGGATGGATGGATGGATGGATGGATGGATGGATGGATGGATGGATGGAATGACTGTGATAAGAGTTGTATGAGCCCCCAATAAAATTATCAAGGGTTCATAAGGAGTGGGGAGTGGGGAGGGAGGAGAAAAATGAGGAGCAGGTGCCAGGGGCTTATGTGGAGAGCAAATGTTTTGACAATGATGAGGGCAATGAATGTATAAATGTGCTTTATAATGGATGGATGGATGGATTGTGATAAGAGTTGTATGAATCCCTAATATAATGATTAAATAATAGGGAAATGATTTTTAAAAACCACCAACTCTCTCTCATACACATGAGTCTCCCTCAATTTTCCTCTAGCATACCCAGACTAATACACAGTTCGCCCCTGTCCTATAGGGCCGCTATGAGTTGGCATGGACTTGAGGGCAGTGGGTTTGTTAGGGCTTTGGAGTTCAGCAGGCCTTTGTTGGTGTGTTTGAGTCTATTTTTGTAGCTGTTGTGTGCAGGTCAGTGGCTCATCTTCCAGCACTCTATAGGACCATATTTTGTTGTGACCCATAAGGCTTTCATTTGTTAATATTTGGAAGTAGATCACCAGGTCTTTCTTCCTAGTCTGCCTTAGGCTAGAGCAGTGGTTCTCAATCTGTGGGTTGTGACCCCTTTTGGGGTCCAGCGACCTTTTAACACGAGTCACCCGATTCATGGCAGTAGCAAAATTACAGGGGTGGTATTTCTCTCTCTTTGGCCACCCATGAACTGATAGGCAGGCAGCGGTCACAAAGGGTCTTAAGCCAGCTCTCCCGCTCCTGAGTCGTCCTGCAAAGTGGGATAAAGATGACGGGGATGGGGAGGGAAGGGGAGGGATGGCCTCCACTTTGGTGGCTTTAGGAACTTGGACTGGTTGTCTTTCCTGGTCATGCCATATTTCCTGAAATTTTGGGGAAAAGAACCCATTCTGTTGGGGGAGGGAGTAAGTCTTTTATGTATGCTGGCTTACTAGTGGCCCTGTAAAGTCACACATCAATTTTATCTAACCCTAACCCTAACCCTAACCCTAACCCTAACCCTTACCCTTACCCTTACCCTTACCCTTACCCTTACCCTTACCCCAATAGCAGAAGACCCCACCAGTAAGCCAGCCTGTGGTGGTGGTGGTGAGCCATTTTTTAGTATATAATGTCTGGCTCTACATTTTGCCCGACCTGTTAGATTGACTAAGGGCCCTTGTGGCATAGTGGTTACAAGTTGAGCTCACATCCCAAAGGCCAGTAATTTGATACCACCATCAGCCCTGTGGCAGAAAGATGGAGCTTTCTGCTTCCATGGAGTTAGTCTTGGAGAGTCACAGGGACAGAGCTACCCTGTACCGTAGGATCCTGTTCAACAGGGTCCCTCACTATGAGCTAGTATTTACTTGATGGCCATGAGTTTAAGGGCCATTTTGGCTTCCTTTTCAAAGGAACCTCATTTAGTGAACTGACTCTTTCTGGTCAATCCTTTCCTCTGACTGTGGTCTGAATGTAGCACCTCACCTGGGGAGTGAAGAGGTCTGAAGCTTGGAGCTGCCTCCCAATGAAAGAAAGTAAACCATGATAGTTCATAAAGGCACTTGTGCAAATTGTTAACCACCAACCTTGGCTTAATTCATTTTTTATTTGGATAGAAAGTACTCTAATTATGTTGATGATAAATAAACCAAACATATATATGTGGATACATACATACACACACACACACAAGACGGATGTTTAGGGGCATCTACCCAGCTCTGTCAGAGAGATTTGTCCCAGGTCTGGGCATAGGAGTCAGTCTTCTTGCATTTCAGTGTCTGGCTCTGTAACTGACCTTAAGCCACATGACCTTGATCAGATTGCTTAACATCACTGAGCCATTTTGGCAACACCGTGTATCAGGGCTGAGAAGTGGCACTGGGTAAGCCCTGATACATGATGGGGGAGGGAATAAGCCAAAATAAAGCATACAAGGGTAATGACCATGGCATTCTCTCCAGTGTGGGCCTCAGAGCAGCTCTGGTTCTAGAAAATCCCACAGAAAAAATTTTACCAACCTGGGCCTTCAGACCTCACACCAAACTTAACACGTTTCTAATCCACACGATGTTTACAACTTTGGGTTCTCATCCCTCTACTTCTTCCAAGAGACCAAGGAGAATGGAGTGTTTGAGCAATATCCAGGCCGCATGACCATCTTTCTCAGTTCTTAACTCACCTTTTCCTCTCTCAAGCACAACTTTAATGTTTCCATGAGTGTCCGTGGCTATGATAAAGAATATGTATTATGGGAGGTAATCAGGGCCTGCGTCTTCCATAAACCAGTTGCCAAAGACTCTTTACAGATAGGTAATGGTAGGCCCATATGTTTTACTTACCTATTGCTACTTAGTGACTTTCAATCCCACTCGGTGTATTATTTGCTCATAATTTTGTAATTTGAGGAAGGTTTGGCTGGGGCAGCACATCTCCACTCCACGTGGCATTGGCCAAACCAGCTCAAGCAGCGAGTCCCGGCAAGATGGGTTTGCTTTGGTTCATAGGTCTAGGGCCTGGGTTCTTGCTGTTGCATTGGCTCCCCAATTTCCCTCCATGTGATCGTATCATGTGCTTGCCTTTAGCTTCCTCACAGCAGGGTGATTTTCAAGATAGATTTTTCTGTCAGGATAGTTGGGCTGTAGGCCCATTTACAAAATCCCTTAAAGGGATTTAATTGAATGCACAATTTAATGCATGACTGCCAAATATCCCCCAGAGCACACAAGTTGAAACCACAAGACTACTCCCAAAGAGAGGTTCCTTGTAGCTTTTGATTGTCATCTAAGTCCATTTTCCTTTTCCACAATAATGTCTGGGTTGCTTTATCAATCATCTTCTTTCTTTTTATGTAGCACTATCTCTGGCTGTTTAGTCCAAGCCAATGCAGTTCCTTCCCAAAGTTACTTGGTTTCCCTTGCACTGGATTACATGATGCATTCCATTTTATGAAATCCATGTCCCCACGTCTCTTTGAAATGGGTCCCTCTCTGTTTTAGCCTGCAATTCAGCCTATTTAGGCTGTAGCACAGCCTTCTGGAGACTCTTAGAAAACCTTTTGTGTACACGAGACTGTCTACAAGGCACTGGATTACATTCTTTTGTGATCTTAGTACAGGGCATGAAAGCTATCTTCTTGATCTGATCCAACGCAGAAGCCATGCTCATGCCATTCCTATTATGGGACATTATTTTTTGGCAAGAAAGACTTGGGGTTGAAAAATAGGTTTTTTTAGGCAGATAGGCAGGAATGAGATGTCCATTGACGCATGCTCAGGAGAACCAAGCATAGAACAAAAGCCTAGGTTTTCCCGCTGGTGGGTACGGATGGGCGTTAAACCTGGATCAGCCCACCTGGGCCAGGTGATTGCAATTCAGCCAATGGGATCGACCTGGGGTCATTCACCATACCTCCCCCCGGGAATCCTTGAAAAGGCAGGAGCGAGGGGGAGAAAGGAAAAACTGGGGACAGGAACTGGGGAGAGAACTTGAGAAAGAACTTGAGGCAGGACTTTTTTTGGAGTAAAACTTAGGAGAGAGATCTTTGCGTGACCTCGAGCAGTCTCTGCCAGGCTGCATGGTGGGGAGGAATCCTAGGAGTGCCGCGTAAAACCTGAAACTTCTTTTAACTTTCATTAAACTCACTTGGATCACGAGCCAGGCTTTGGCGTGAATTCTTTCTCATGCAAAGCCAAGAACTGAGATGTAACTCTAGCCCGGAGAGAGATCTTACAGTTTATATTTAAGTCCAGCATGTCCCTGCTCCTTCATAGTTCATATTTTCTGCTAAAAAAAACACACAACTAAACCCCAAACAGAAGTAACTTCTTTAGCTTTTCTTCATCCTTCTGTAGTTTATAATTATTTGTCTGTTGCCTCCATTGTCAATGACGCTGAGAGTTCAGATTCTAGATAAAGCAGAAGAATGTCACTGCCACCCAAAATAGTTGTTCTTAGTGTTAGTTGGTGCCCAATCAATCCCTGCCCATCCACTCACTTGCTGCCATTGAGTCAATTCTGACTCATGGCAGCGGAGTATACTTTCCCTGGTAGGTTTCTGAGACTATACATCTGTACAGTAGAAAGCCTCAGCTTTCTCTCTCAGAGCAGCTGGTAGTATTGAACTGCTGACCTTATGGTTAGCAGGACAATATGTTACCAGGGATCCTTTTCAAGACTGTGCCCTTTCAGAAACAGATCACCAGGCCTGCTTTCCTAGGAACCTGTGGGTGGGATTGAAACATCAACCTTTTGGTTAATATGCAAATGCTTAACCAATGGGCTTTATCCTGGTTTGGAAAACCTAAGTCACTGGTCTTTTGCCTAAAGAGTCACTTTCAATGACCCTGGCTTGTTTCATGGGAAGGGCCAGTTCAGGGGCTCCCGGACAGATGGTGGGGTAGGATCCTTATTTAGTAGGGCCATATTGGGTGGGGCGGCAGGGAAGTGTGTGTGTGCTGTATGTGTGTGTAATCTGCATCTTTAACAAATGAGAAACACTGGCCCCAATTGTCCTCTGCCTCTCTTGTTGCTGCCTTTTTTTGGGATTTTCTGGCTTTTAGCAGCCCTGGAGGCCCCTCCTATCTAGGCAGGAGAAGGAGCCAATAAATAAGTTCACACTAAGGTGCTAGAGAGTGATAACAGCTAATCCCTTCCAAGGGCAATTGCTCTCAGAAAGAAAGAAAAAAAAGAGAGAGAGCTCAGGGGTTTGGGGGGAGCAATTTAACTCCAATGAATAGTGTCTCCTGGAAGAGTACAACACTTTGTCGCTGCAATGGGAGTCATATATGAACATGTGTGTGTGTGTGAAACCCCTCGCATCAGTCTCTTCTTCTGCTTTTGTGTAAATTGGACTTTAAACACATTCTCTAGGAAGTGTTTGGATACCTCTGTTTATGGAAGCTTCATGACAGAAGGGGGATTTTTGTCTCTTTTGTTCAGGGAGAGAGCCCCAAGGTCTGGCATTTAATAAGTAAGTAGCAAGCTGGTTGAATGAATGAGTGAATGAGTGAGTGAGGTAAAGAAGCCTTCTGCAGCCTTCCATGTCGTGACTGCCCCCCTCAGAAGCCTGGCTCTTGTCTAAAGTGAGGTACACCTCTCCCCCTTCCCATTTCATGCTTCCCCGTGGACTGCCTGGGATTGAGCTGAAAAATGTTTTTTCATGCACGTCATCCTCTTTATATCATTATCCTTCAGAGCAAAGCTCTCTGACCACCCTGAAGACCTGTATTTAATGTGAGGAAAGGTGATTTAATGGAGTGGAGAGCGCAGCATAAAACAGACAACCCTTTCAGAATAGCAGGGGAAAGGGACAAAAAGGGAAAAGAAACGAAAAATGGCGAGGGAGGGGGGGCAACTCTCACTCTCCTAATAGGCTGAAATAAGAAGTCCTTTTGGTCAGCTTCATCAGAAGACAAACCTGAAAGGGGCCCCTTGCCCTCCCCGCCAGCGCATAACTGACTTACCATGCATTTTACCTTGGAGCTGATTATGCGCTGAGTTGAGGCAGACGGGGAGAGTTTATTGACATACGGTCTCCCTTCACACATTTTGTTACAGCCAGACATCAGGGACTGAGCTGCAGGATATTAAAGGATTTGGAAGCGTTATCAAGGAATGGGACATATTTATCAAAACCAGGGTGATATTACAAAGCTGGGTTGCTGCTACACCTGGGTGTGTTATGTGATTAAAAATAATGACAATGCATCCTCTTGATGGATTTTGCACCTGGGCGAATACTGAGCAGGTCTGCTGGACCACCCTTGGTCGAGAATTCACACCTAACAACCCCTTTGGTCTCAGAAGAAAATTGTGGCTGCTAGCTCACACTTGGAATCCAGGTAGGGCAATGTTTACGCACTTCACTGTTAACCGAAAGAGCAACACTTGGAATTCACCAGCTATCCCGAGTGAGAAAGATGTGACCATGTGCTGCCACAAAGATTACAGCCTTGGAAACCTTCCGGGAGGTTCTTCCCTGGCCTACAGGGTTGCTCGAGGCAGAATTGACTTGACTTCCATGGCATTGAGCTGTTTTGAGTTTTGAATGGCTGAATTGGAGACTTCAGGATTGCAGGAAGATTTGAGAACAGCCTGAGATATGCAGGCGACCAGCCTTGCTTGCTGCAAGGGAAGAGGAGTTGAAGCACTTACTGATGAAGTTCAAAGATGATAGTCTTCAGTGTGGATTACAACTCGAGGTTAAAAGAACAAGAATCCTCACCACTGAACCAATAAGCAACATGATGAACAGAGAAAAGATTTAAATGATGAAGCATTTCATCTTACTTGGACCCATCCACAACCAACGCTCATAGAAATATCTGTAAAGAAATCACTGGATAAATTGCTTTCAGTGAATTTGCTGCAAAAGGCCTTTTAAATATTTTTTTGAACCAAGGTGACTTTGTCACCTTAAAAACTCAGGAGTATCCTAACCCAAGGCATGATTATTTTCATATGGAAGCTGGAAAATGCATAAGGAAGTCCCACGAGAAGAATTGATGCATTTGAAATATGGTCCTGGTGAGGAATATTGAATACACCAAGGAACTTCTAGGAGAACAAACAAATCTATGTTGAAAGAACTACAGCGAGATTGATTCTTAGAAGCGAGGATGGTGACATTTGGCTTCATGTATTTTGGGTGTTATCAGGAGGGACCAGTCCCTGGAGTTGGGCAGCATGCTTGGTCAAGCCAAAAGGAGGACAAACCTCCACAAGATGGGTTGACACAGTGGCTCAAATGTAGGAATGGCTGTGAGAAATGCGCAGGGCAGTGTGTTGTTTTGTTCTGCTGTACATAGAGTGGCCATGAGTTGGAACCAAATTGACAGCACCTGGTTACGCAATGTACTAATGGCAAGATCAACCATTCAAAACCACCAGCCACTCCTCAAGAGAAAGATGAGGCTTTTTTACTCCCGTAAAGAGTCACAGTGTGAGAAATTCACAGGGGGAATTCTACCCTGTCATATAGGGTCACTGTGAATCGGCATTGACTCTACGGACGTGAATGGCAACAACAACAACAACAACAACAAAACTTACTAATGGTGGCTGGGTACATGCGCAGACACCCATCCACTCGCACTGGAGCTAAGTTAGTGGTTTCAGCAGGAAGCTGACCTCGGTGGTTTCCAGACCTCCCCTGGACTGAACCAATTTACACCAGGTCCTTCAAATATTCCTGGTACGCCGGGCATCTTTCATTTCCCAGAGTTGGTTGCATGACTTAAGGCTTGATGATCATGGGGCCACATGAAGGACGCCTATGTGCTCCAACCACTGCCTTCCTAGAGAGTGCTGTGGACAATTGCCTTCAAGTCAGCCAGCTCCTGACTCATGCGGACTCCATGGACTGCAGAACACAATGCCAACTGGTCCTGCCCCATTCCTTCAATGGGTTGTAGATTTGACCCCTTGTCTGTTGGGGGGTTTTCAGTGGATGATGGCTTGAAGGAGTTCACCAGGCCTCTCCTCCTAGTCTGTCTGTAGGCAGAAAGCATCGCTAAAATCTGTTCAGCATCATAGCAATATGCCAGCCTCCACTAGCAGTTAGGTGGTCGCTGTAACAGGAGGCGCACTGGCCAAGAATCAAACCCAAATTTCCTGCATGGCTAGTGAGAATTCTGCCATGGAACCACCATTTCCTCTCTCCTGGTTTCTAGTGTTTATGTATATAAGATTTCAGTACCTTCTAACAAGCAGTAAGTAAGACTGCACCACGGGTCACCTCTATTTAGCTCTCCCCCAAATTTTTCCACATGAATTATCAAGTGTGTGACAGTTGTAATATGTTTCTCTTTTTAAAAATTGCTGGGTGAACTTAAAACAGCACAAGGAAGTGCCAGCATAGCAAAATGATACCCACCTGCTTATTTATCTTAAGAGAAGAAAAGTCGTGAATGCATTCACTCAGGTGAAAATATCATTCATGGAAAGAAGTGCCTAATGGTCACCAGGACCCATGGTTAATCCAGGCGTGGTCATCTGATTCCAATTGATCAGACCTAGCTATAAATCACTTATATGTCTGGGTAATTAAAAGCAAATATAAATTTTCAAAAAAATAACGTTGCATGGGATAGAAAGAGAATACAAAACAACATCAGACATAAGTATGCCTCAAGACAAACTCATTGTGCACATCCAGAATACATAATGGCTCTTGCTAAGATGCGTTTCCCACTAGACCCTACCCCAAGCCAGTGAAAGCCAGAAACTCTACAGTAAACTGTGGATTGTACTACTCTGAAATGGGAGCTGTGTCTCTAGACCTAATTTGGGGCTGTTCATGCTGAGGACTCACCAATACCTGCTGCAGTGACAACAGTCCAGGTGAGAATAAGGAAATCTGGATGACAGCCAGGATATAGGAGCACTGAGACCTCAAATTGCTTCTAGGCGAGCATGGCCTAATGGGCTTCCATTTCTGCACCTCTGGCAGGAGGAGTTTGTTCTGGAAAGTAATGGTTTCTAAGGAAGTATTTCTTAAACTTTCACATGCATGCACTTACCCAGGTTCCTGGAAATCGGGCTGGGGGGCAGATTCTGATTTTGTGGGTTCAGGGTGGGGTCTAGGATCCAGCAGTTCTAGAGGACCTGGACAGTAGTCCTAAACCACCAGCCAGTCCTTGGGAGAAATATGAGTCTATAGACTCCGGGCAAGAGTGACAGTCTGGGAAACCCACAAGGGCAGTTCTACCCTGTCCTGTAGGGTCACTATGAGTCAGCATCAACTCGATGTCATTAGCATGGGAGAAGCTAATGCTGATGTTGCTGGTTCCTTGACCTATGATACTTTGAGTGGCAAAGTCCCAAGGGCCTTCCCGGATGTGATGGCCAAAAGCAGTAGTGTTCACCTTTTGTCATACTTTGGAATCCCTTAGGAGCTTTCCAGCCTCCCTTTGGCCTGGTGCCATCCCAGGCCAATGAAGCAAGGCTTAGTGGAAGCAGGATTCAGGTCATGATCAGTGAGAAAGCCCCCTTGGCAATGCCAACGTACAGCCAGTGCAGAGTCGAACTGGTCGATGACTCCACATGACTCCATATACTTTGGTGAAGCCAGCTGTTTGGGCAAGGTTTTCAGAGTTACCACCCATATAGACTTGTTGGTGATAGTGCATTAAATAGAGCACATGCAGTGCATTGCATGAGTGGCCTATGTCATGCAACCACATCAGGGGGATGTTGAGCCAATTTCTCTGGGAAACCAAGGGTGTTGGCTCCATCCTGAGCGTTGGCAGGGTAATGGACTGACACAGAGGAAACTCATTCTCTTTGTGGCGGTGCACTAATGGGTTCTTCACAGAAGGCCAAGTCCATGGCTGCAGATGCAGATGCTCACGGGGCTGAGGGAGCAGGTCAAATCCTAAGTCCGAGGTGGGTGTTTGCATATTTACATGCCCTCACTGCCATCAATTCCATTCCAACTCACAGGCCCATGGGACTGAGTAAAATGGCCCCCGTGGGTTTCTGAGACTGTGATTCTTTAGAGGAGTAGAAAATCTCCTCTTTCTCCAGAGGAGCGGATGGTCATTCAAACTGCTGACCTTGAGATTAACAGTCCAACTCCTGACCACTCTTGCCATCAGAATTCTATTTATATACACAAGTATATATATATATATATATATATATATATATATATATATATATATATATATATATATATATATATATATATATCCTTTCCCAAAAGAACTCCACATTTTCAAATCATTCTTGACACTCATGACCTTTTTTCCTTTATAGCCATGCCTTTGGTTGAAACACAGATTTAAGAGAAATATTTATCTACTTATAGGGGTACAAAAGGAGCTTTGGTGGCACAGTGTTTGCATGTTGGGCTGCTAACACCAAAGTCAGCACTTTGAAACCACCAGCCACTCCGTGGGAAAAAGAGTCTGTCTACTCCTATAAAGAGTTACAGTCTCAGAAACTCACAGGGACAGATCTACTCTGCCTCATAGGGTCACTATGAGTCATCATCACATCCCTGGCAGTGAGGTAGATTTTGGTTTCATAGAGAAACAAGTCAGTCCTGAGATGCTAAAGACAAGGTTGGCAGTTTGAACCCACCAGCTGCAGAGAAAGAGGAGGCTTTCTATTCCCATAAGGAGCTACAGTTTCAGAAATACCCACAGGGGAAATTTTAACCTCTCCTGTAGGATCAATATGAGTCAGAATCGACTTATTGGTGGTGAGCAAGTGGAGGGGACCCTAAACAGGTTTCGGTGGACCTTAAGAGTTCTACTAATTGTGCATGCTCTGTAAAATGTAAACCAAGACTTTACTTTTGCAAACATTATTTTTTCTAAACACGTCTAACTGTGAAACTATACTTGCATGCGGGTCTTTGAACCTGGTCAGTGGTCTGGGGAAGTGAAGGGCCCTGACATCCTTTGTTGTTGTTAGTGCTGTCCAGTCATTCTGACATCACAGGGACCTTCTTTGCAACACAAGGCAGCACTGCCCGGTCCTTTGTCAGCCTCAGGGGTAGTATGTTGGAGCCCATGGTTTCAGCTACCGTGTCCTCCAGTTCACCAAGGAGTTTCCTCTTTGTGCTGCTTACTAAACCCGTTTCTGAGGAGTCCATTCCAACTCACGGTGACGCCGTGTGGGTAAGAACCACGGGACCCCACAGAGCTTTCAAAGGCTGGTCGTTCAGAAGTCAATCAGCAGGCCTTTCTTCTGAGGGGCCTTGGATTTGAACCGCAAACCTTTTAATCAGCAGTGGTTGAGCGTGCTAACTGTTCACATTACCCGGAGACACCCAACCCTTCTTACCCTCATCGCTTCATAGGTGATCCATCTCCAATCCAAGAGGGCAGAGAAGATAGATAATACAGCCTGAGCTGCGTATGTCAGGTCCAAACTTTTCAGTGTCATGGAACAAATAGCCAAAAACCTTGATGAAATGGCTGGGAAAACTCAGTCCAAATCATTCCAAAGAAATGAGTAGCGGTGCACTCTTGGGAACTTGCGCTGTGACAGCAGCCACCAGGAAGACCCGGGTAGTCCAGAGCCTTGCCACCCCAAATATGGTCACAGACTAGCAACATCAAGAGCTTGTTAGAAGTGCAAATTCTCAAGCCCTACACAAGGTCCACTGAACCAGCGTGTGCAATTTACCAAGACCACCAATGGATTGGGGTACCTGTGAAAAGCAAACCAAACCCATACTCACTGCTGTCCAGTCGAGTCAGACTCAGAGCAGTCCTATGGGCCCGGGTAGAGCTACCACTGTGCATTCCCAAGACTGTAATTCTTTAAAGGAGCAGACAGCTTGTTGTTCTCCTTCAGAATGCCTGCTAATTTAGAACTGCTAGTGTGGTGGTTAGCAGCCCACTGCCTAACCGCTAGGCCGCCAGGGCTCCTTTTGTGCTTGTGAGAGGTCGAGCAAATACCATTAGCAACTAGAGAAGAACCTGGAAGGAGAAGAGCAGGGTCGGAACTGTGAGTCAGTTTGGTCATTAGCACATTTCTGTGTTCACTTATTCTGTTCCTTCCCTTGTGTATTCAGTCAACAACTCTTCTTTGAACATCACCTCTGAGCCAGGATCTGTGGTATGCTAATTAAGTTGGTTTAGGAAAGGGGTCTGCCTAAGTGACTCCTGCTTCCTGGCTTTTCCTGCTTCCAGATCCCCTCTCTTTACTTCCTTCCACATTGGAAGCACATCCCTACATGTGCAGCTGATCCCTAGTTCAGGACGGGAAGTTACGTGTTGTCATGCATGCTCATAGCTCGCTCCGTGGGAGTGCAAAAAGTCAATTCCTTCAAGAGCCTAGCACAGTCTGTAAGTTTGGGATGGTGTTAAAAGTGGTGGGGTTGGTGTTAGTTCCCGTTGAGCCCATTCTGCACAGGATGCCTTCATGTGACAGAGTAGAAATGTCCCCATTGGGTTTCCTAGTCTGTCATTGTTACCAAAGGAGCCCCGGGGGTACTTTAAGGGAAGTGTTGAACTGTCAACTGCAAAGTCAGGGGTTCACACCTACCAGCTGCTCCACAGGAGACAGATTAGGCCCTCTGCTCCCATGAAGATTTACAGCCTCAGAATCCCATGATTGGGTCGCTATGAGCCAGGGTTGGTTCCATGACAGACCCAAAGCCCACTTTCTATCGAGTTGATTCCAACTCATGGTGATCTTATATACTTGTTGTTGCTGTCGGGTGCCATTGAGTGGTTTCTGACCCAAAGTGACCCTATGCACAACAGAACCAAACACTTCCAGGTCCTGCACCATCATCACATTTGTTCTCTGCCTGAGTCCATTGATGCAGCCACGGTGTCAATCCAGCTCGTTGAGGGCCTTCCTCTTTTGTGCTGCCCCTCCACTTTACCAAGCAGGATGTCCTTCTCCAGGCAATATGTCCAACATATTTGGGAGGCAAAATCTTGCCATATATGCTGTCCAAAAAACTCTGGCCTGACTTCTTCCAAGACAGATTATGTTGTTCGTTTAGTAGTCCATGGCAGGGTAGAATTTTCCCTATAGGTTTCTGAGATATTATGTCTCTACAGGAATAGATAGCTTCATCTTTCTCCCACAGTGAAGCTGGTGGGTTAGAACTGTTGACTTTGCATGTAGTAGCTCTGTGCGTAGCCCGCCATGTCACCAGAGGTCCTTTGCGTTTGATGGCAGTGAGGTGGAATGTTTACAATGGCAAGACCTTTTTCTCATGTATTGCTACTGACCGCGGTCTAAAGCCCAAGTGCTTAGCCATTGGGCCACCAGGATTCTTCGTAGTAAGGATGTGTTCCTGCCAAAGTACATGAACACTACACAGCAGTGGGGTTTTGGAACTGCTAGGTAGTTTAGCTTAGGGACTGAGGCATCCATTACGCATGGTCAGCAGTCTGAGCCTTTGTCCCATGAACGAGTGGTACACTGCGCATGCTCAAAGGCTCAGGTTCCCAGCCAGGAAGGGGAGGTACACCTGGGTGTGTTCTGCACCTGAATTGGCCCACCAAGGCCAGGTGAATTCAGTTCAGCCAATGAGTTCAACCAGGGTCACCAGCACGCCCCACCTCTTGGAGTAATTTAAAAGGCAGGAGCAGAGAGCAGACCTCGTGACTTTCAGGGAAGCTTCTAAGGAGATGCACATTTCTGAAGAGCCCTGCAGGTGCCTTTATAAACCTGAAACTTCTTCTAATTCTCATAAAACTAACTTGGATCACAAACTAGGCTTGGAGGTGAATGCTTTCTCGTGTGTAGCCAAGGAGCAAGGTATATCTCTATCCTGAGAGATCTCACAGAACCATTGATTGCCCTGGCATGTTTTAGAGTCCTGATGGTGTCATGGTTATGCTTTGTGCAACAGTTTAAAACCACTAGCCACTCCACAAGGGAAAGATGGGGCTTTCTATTCCTATAAAGAGATACATCCTCAGTAACTCACATGGGAATTCTACCCTGTCCTATAGGGTTGTTATGAGTCAGCATTGACTCAATGGCAGTGAGTGAGTGCCGTGGCAAGTAAGCCTTGGGTATTTACATTGACTCTCAGTTTCTGGTTAGCTTTTTACCACTTCACCCCATGAACTTGAATTGCAGTGGATGAGGTTTGGGATCTCTGGCTCTGGGGCTGCTTGCTTGAATTTTCACATCATGGCCCTGCCCGTGATGGGACCTTTGACAGTTGGGCAAATGAGCTCAAGCCCGAGTTTCCTTTTCTGCAGCATAGGCTGAGGAAGGAGATGTCTTCTTTCTTGTGTGCTAACTGACTTTTACCAGTTAGTATGAATTAGATCTTTCCACGAGGAAGATCAGGGAGAAGGGGGAAGGATGAAGCAACTTGGATAGAGGTGAAGGCAGCGTGAGGGGTCAGAGAGAGATGAAAGGACCACCATGTCACCTTTGACTACTCTTAGTGAGGCTGGCTTGGAGTGCAGGAACGGGGAGAGTGAGGACACGGGATAAAGGCAGTGCTCATTCATTACTTCTGGGCAGAGTTCAGCCTTTGGCATGTTTGTTGGATGCTGGCGCTGTGTTCATCCAATGAAACTTCAAACTTCTGTCCTCTCATTAACCCTTTGTCTCTCCTTTGTTCACGATTTAGAACTTCTATTCTCGGGTTCTCTTTAGAGCCCCAGGAAATCAGAAGTCACAAGTCACTTCTGTTTACAGAGAGGCCCCCAGCATGCAAAGGCAGGAGGGTGTGTTAACAGCACACCGGTCCAGTGGCTGGTCACGCCCATGCAGTACAGTCTCCATCCCTTAGCTCAACAAAAGGAAAATCACCAAAGAAAAACATTTTTCTTTTTCATGGATATTTACTTTTTTAGTTCCCTCCCCCACCCATACTCTGTGTGAATTACAATAGAACACGCACACACACACATACACACAATTTTCTGCCAGAATGTGTTACTCCAGTACATTCTACCCTCCTCCCTCACTGCCTCCTACCCTTTTTTCTCCTATCTACTTTCTTCCCATGACACCCAATGGACAGGTAGGGGAATTCAAAATAGAGCCCAGTCTCAAATGTAGTTTAAAGCTCACTCACGCACTGCTATTGTGCCAGTTCTGACTCATAGTTACAGGATACAACTGTCCTTGTGGATTTCTGAAACAACAATTCTTTGTGGGAGTTGAAAGCTGCCCTTTCTACAGGAATGCAGCAGGTGCGTTTGAACTGCCAACCCTGCAGTTAATAGGCCAATGTGAAGGGGTTTTGCCACTTTGCCACCAAGGATCCTAAAGGTAGCATGAGGAGAACATTTATTAAATCTTCCATGGTACACAGGCAAGGGGGAGACCTGAACCACAGTTCTCGGGATTCTTGGTGCCTCGCAGTGGACAGTTCCAGCCGCATCAGATCCAGGCTTCCCAAGATTTGCAGAGCCACCAGCATAGTCTTTGCTCCTCTCCAGGATTCACAATTGCTTCCTGGTTGCTCAGGTATGTAGGAGTTTAGTGGTTCTCTAATGCAATCATCCCATTTTGCAAAGAAGATGCTGATGCCCAGACCGGGGAGAAGATTATCGGAGGCCACTGAGAAGGACACCATCACCTCAAGTCCTTCTGACCCCCCACAAGTTTCTGCCAACAGCACTGAGCTCTGGGTTACCTACTCAGTCTTTTGAAGCCTTAGCCAGCTGATGCAGCTGCCAGTTGGATTGATCAGGGTATGTAACCCAGAGCTCCTTAGAACGCGCCCCCCCCCACCCCAAATGCAAACTTACTGCCATAGAGTTGATACTGATTCAGAATGACCCTATAAGACAGGTTAGAACTTCCCCTGCAGGTTTCTGAGACTAACTTTCAGCCTTTCTCCTGAGAAGTGGCTGGTTGTGTGGTGGTTTAGATCTTGCAGTTAGCAGCCTTTTAGCATGAGAGGTAGGGTCACATTTCTGTTCTGATTATGCTCCATTTTCTGAGATGCCAGTGCCGAGGTTCACCCCCTGCAGGTAGCAGTGAGATTTTTCTCACTAAACTGCGCTGGATGGGAAACTTGGGGCAAGTAGTGCATCGCAGCCAAGGAAGATCTCATTGACAGTGCAGTACTTGAATAAGGCAGGAAGACACAGGAGTGGCCATCTGGCGGTGGGGAAAGTGTTCCAGGTAGGAGACAGTCAGTGCAAAAGGCCTTGTGATTGGGTGTTCCAAGCTTCTTCCTGGAACAGCAAGGAGACCAATGTGAGTGGGGCATGACACTCTGTGTAGTGAGGAAAGATGATCACTGTGTGGGCCTCCTGTATGATTGAGAAGCCAAGGGGAATTTTTAAACCCTAAGCCAGATCAATGCTCAAGGAAGCATCAGTCAAGACATCAAATGACACGTTGCATTGGCTAAATGTGCTACAACAGATCTTTTAAAAAGACTGAAGATCAAGGATGTTACTTTGAGGACACTGCCTGATCTTGTGCCAAATCTCGCGATGGTTGTTAGGTTGGAGTCCATTGTTGCAGCCATGGTGTCAGCCCATCTCCTTGATGGTCAGTCTCTTTTCTTGTGGACCTTCAGTTTTACCGAGCATGATGTCCCTTTCCATGGACTGGTCTTTCCTGATAAAATGTAGTAGCTACAGGTTTGGATGTCATGCCTTTAGAACAGTGGTTCTCAACCATCCTAATGTTGTGACACTTTCATATAGTTCCTCATGTGTGGTGCTCCCCCCAACTATAAATTATTTTTGTTGCTACTTCATAACTATAATATTGCTACTGTGATGAATCGGATGACCCCTGTGAAAGCATTGTTCGACCCCCCCCTCCCCATGGGGGTCGCGACCCACAGGTTGAGAATCACTGCTCGGGAACATTTTCATCATAGAAGAGAGTTCGGTTGCACAGCTCTGAGTTAGAGGGTGAGACGGGTTATTTGACATTCATTTGCTGATGTGTTTGCGAACCCAGTGGAAACACTCAGGAATGAGCATCTTCTTTAGCCATATTCCTGATCATTCAAATGCCATCTCCCCTGTGAATGCCTCACTCCATCCTTGGCTTTCCATACTTGCCATATGAAAATGGGATAATATTCAATACTTAGCATTATATATAACCCAGTATTTGGTAGTCTGCCTCAAACAGATGCGAGTCTCTCTCTTTTTCTACTAATATTTAATTTTGATATGTGAAAACATACAAAGCAAAATCTGTTCCATTTCAACCCTTTCTGGACACAATGTTCAGTGTCATTGGTCACACTCTTCATATTGAATTAACATTCTTGTTCTTTCTATTCTAGGTGTTTCCTTTCTTTTTACTTAATCTCTCTGCCACAACCCTCTCACATATATTTTGAATTACCTGTAGCCCATTTAGTTTTGTGCTGATTTTTTAAAGACTGCAATACTCAAGGATGCAATCCTTTAAGAGCTAAATTGTTATTTAGTTTAAAGATTACTTCAGGGGACAGTTTCAATTCAAGGTTTGAAGAGTAACTCAGGGTCATAGTCTCTGGGACTCTTCCAGTTAAGTAAGTCTAGATAATAAAAGAATTTTAAATTATGTTCCACACGGTTCTCCCTTTCTATCAGCATCCTTAGGAATCATGGTGCTATGGTGCCTGCTAACCTCAAAGTCAATAGTTGAAACCACCAGCCACTCTGCAGGGGAAAGAAAAGGCTTTCTGTTTCCTTAAAGAATAGCAAGCGAGGAAACCACAGGGGGTGTTCTATACTGAGTCAAAATAGACTCCATGGCAGTGAGTTTATGTTGTTATCGAAAAAAGAACACATTTTAATGGGGGCTCTGACAGATAATATAACAATCCATAAATCAATTAGATCAAGCGAGTTTGTACATATGCTGCCATCATCCTTTTCTAAACACTATCATTCTACTTGACCCCTTTGATATCAGCTCCTGTTTTTTCCCTCTTTCCTCAACCCTCACACCCTTACTAAATTATATATAAATTAATATCTTTATACACACCGTCCTCTGTGTCCCTCTACCCATATTTCTGTTATTCGGCCCCTAGGCTGTGTGTGTGTGCATTCTAAATCCATCATTGTTATCAGTTCCCTTTTCCTCCCCTTCCCTACACAGCCACCCTGTGCCCTCATGGTATCTGAGTCAGTTCGAGTTGACTAGAGAAGCACATTCATAAACACTCATGTGTCTTAAAAAAGCTTTATATAGAAGAATAATTGTATATTAAGAAAACATCCCAGCCCAGTCCAGACCACATCCATAAGTACGAAATTAACCCATATATCCAATAACAGTGTGTAAATTTATTTCAGCCTTATGCAACACATGCAATGACACCAAGTGCTGGAAGATCACAGGGCAGTCGGTGGAATGTCTTATGGACCCAGTGGAGGTGGAAAGTGGCATGGGTCTCCACATGACTCCTCGCCGTTCAAGGCTCTGGCTGCCATCAATGTAGATCCATGTATCTTGTCAGCAGAAATATCAAGTCATGGGTGTCTCTCACCCCCAGGAAAGAACACAGGAGTTGCCACAATCCTCAAGAGAAGGCCATGCCCACATTGAGACTTTACTGGCTATGGCCTGAGTGACAGTCTGGACTCCACCCCTATGCAAGATGATGGGAGATTAAAAAGCTACCACAGTATCGCTACTCCCATTACTGTTCCTGAGGATTTTATCTGTCCTGGAATCCGTGCGTGTTGCTATTTTTTTTATGATTTTTCTTTCAGCATCTTTCTGTGGTGTCCCTGATCTGAATGCCCTGATGCAGTATCTGTGAGTCTCCTGTGAGCAGGGACTGTGTTCTCTACATCTGGGTCTTCTTAAAGCTTTGCAAAATGTTGTCATTTGAATAACACTCAATAAATATTTGTTGAAGGAATGGCATTGCAGGTGACAGTCAGTACCTATTCTCCCATCAGTTATATGGTTGGCGGTCTTTTTACCTCTCAGACATATAGCTGAATCATTACAATGTGAGGGTCTGAGTCTGGTTATATTATTGGGACATGTAGTCAAAAGACAAAATATGTTTGCCTAAAGCACCTTTTGAGTATGATGTTTCAATAAAATGAATTGGACAGATCCTGGTAGCAGACATGTTTCAGCCACTCACAAGCTATGTGGCTTTGAGTAGTGTACCCTAAGCTCTGAATTCAAGGTAAGTAGTTTCAATGGTCAATATGCATGTGAGAGCTGGACAGTGAGTAAGGAAAACTGAAGAAGAATCAATGCATGTGAATGATGTGCAAACAATACCGAAAGTCATCTGGGCTGTCAGAAGAACAAGCAAATCCCTCTTGCAGGAAGCATGGCCAGAATGCCCCTTAGAAGTGAGGATGGCAAGTCTTCATTTCACATCCATTGGACATGCTATCAGGAGAGACTGATTCTTAAGAAAGGACATAATGCTTGTTAAATACAGGGGCAGCAAGAGGGAAGAAGACCCTTGATAAGATGGATGTCCACAGTGGCTTCAGCACTGGGCTCAACATGGACCAACGACTGTGGTGATGACACAAGAGCAGGCAGGGTTTCATTCCGTTGTACAGTTCCGGTCTCTGGTACAAAGGAAAATACGTTGCCCTATCCTGTGGGGTCGAGGCTATTGTGCCTGCTGTGTATTTTGTCCTAAGGACTTGCAGTGTTGTTCTTTATACAGTGTTGTTGTTATTAGCTGCTTTTCGGTCCATTTTGACTCATAGCGACCCCCATGCATTTCAGAGTAGAACTGTTCCATAGGGTTTTTAAGGCTGTGACCTTTTGGAAGCAGATTTTCAGGCCTACCTTCCTTAGGCACCTCTTGGATTCTGGGTGGGATTTAACTGCCGACCTCCTGGGTGCTAGTCAAACACTACCCAGGGAGTCCTCCCACTGAATAGTGTGAGTGTATTCCCACCTAGCGTGCTCCTCTTCCAGTGCTTGTTTGGACGGTATTCTCTTTTGATCCATAGGGTTCCATGGACTCATTTTCAGTAGTACATCATCAGGTCTTTCTTCCCAGTGTGTCCTAGCTTGGATGCTCTGGTGAAGCGTGTCCAGAGTGGCTTGCTCTGGTTATAATCGTAGCTGGTGACACCGCTTACAGCAATCACAGCTATAGACAAATGACAACATGATGACAAACTGACAGATGGGAGGTATCCTAGGGAAGGAATGATCAACACAACACAACCTGAGTGGAAATCAAGCTATGGAGTCTCTGAGAGTCCAGGCTCTTCATCCTGGCACAGTCTGGGGAAGGGCCTGGAGCCAGGAACTGTGGATGCTGGGGTGAGGACCCCCAGCTTCCCCACTTGGCATTCCCTCCCCAAACACAGCTGGCAGCCTGTAGGAATTGTCTTTCCCCTTGCACATGATGGCACTGTCGAGCATAACACAACCCTGCTGGTGGTTAATGCCTGGTGACATTTTGAGGCCGCTGCCCACCTTTGGTTGAGGGAATTTGCCAATGCTCAGAAGTTGTTGGGCTCTAACGAAATGCAACCCCTGCAAGCAAGCACTGAGTCAAGTGCACGAGGTGTGGGGCACTCTGACATCCCCGTGTGACCGTGAAAAGCAGGCTGCGGAGCAGTGGTGGCTGCTGAGGCTCCTTTCTCCTGGCAATACTGGCGTGCTGAAATGGCGGGCTGATTTGCCATGGAAAGCAGGGTTTCATGGGAACTTGAGGATTAAGAATCCACATGCCTGCAATCAATATTGTATGTTCATGGTATAATTTACTTTGAAAGGGAGACGACACAGTTCTCCGAATTTTTGGGTGAAGTAAACCACTTTTCCAAAGGAGTAAGTGGATTTCTGTGTTTATAAATCATGCCCACCACTTGGGAGTGCAGAGGAGGATATGGGAGGATGGTAAAGAAAAGCAGCAGGAGAGGACCTGAAGACCTCATGTTTCCTCAGGGTCAGGGGCCAGGCGAAGCCAATGTCCCTGGAACACCACTGTCTCTCTGGAATGGTATTAGCACAGCTTGTTATTTGCATACTGTACTGAGTTCATTCTGACTCGCAGCGCCCCTATAGGGAAGAATAAACATGCCCCAATGAGTCTCTGAGACTATAATTCTTTACTCAAATAGAAAGCCTCATCTTTTTTCCATGGAGGAACTGGTGGATTCAGAACTGCTGACCTGGTGGTTAGCAGGCCAGCACCGAACCCACTATACCACCAGGACATTTCTGTTTAGCCTAGAGACTTTCAAATGGATAGAACAAGACCCAGCCCAACCCTGTTCACGGCTATCAACCCCCCTTTCTGTGAAGTCCCCACTACGTTCTGTGAAGTTCACCACTTTCTCCGTGTGTGTGTGTGTGTGTCTGTGTGTCTGTGTGTGTGAGAGAGAGTTATAAAAACAGGAACTTTGACTCCTTTTTAGAACTCTTGCAATTCCAGGGCTTGTTCAACAAAGCACGAATCCCCAGTGTCTTCAACCTGACTTGTCCCATGTGGAAATACACATTGGGGTTCCAGACACACAGAGCTAATGAGTGAGTGGACACTACTGTTCTATCTAAACAAACCCTGTGTGACAGGGCTGCACCTGCCTTACTTAATTGAATAACCAGAACCGTTTTCTAAAATAGGTAATATCAACTTAATCTCCCTGCCATCAAGTCACTGCTGATGCATAGCGACCTTGTAGGACAGGGGAGAATTGCCCCCATGAGTTTCTGAGCCTGTAACTCTTAACAGGAGTAGAAAGTCTCATCTTTACCTCACTGAGTGCTGCTGTTTTCGAACTGCTGAGTTTAAGGTTAGGGACAAAATGTGTAACCCACTACACCACCAGGAGATGCTTGTGTCAACTTTCTACATACGAAAATGAGATGTCGCCAGGTCCAATGCCATCTTCATGGTCACTGCTGTATGTGAGTCCAAAGTTGTGGGCCAATACATCTCAAGGAGAATCGCCTGCATATCCAATGACACATCCCCACACCAAACCCGAGTTCCTTTTCTACTGATCAGCCTTGCTTAATGACTTGGCCAAAGTGAGCAAGCATAAATACTCCCAGCCTCCCTTGCCAGGCACAGTGTGGTTTCTGAGAGCAGTGTTTCTTCTACAATGGGAGTGCTCATGCTTTTGCCACACTGGGCAGATTCTATGAATATTTTGACTTTTTTTTAAACTTATTTGATCATAGAGCATGTTTCCCTTTTCCCTTTGTATGAGATGACAAAATTTCACTCACTTCTTGTCATCCAAGGAAAGAGTAAACTTCCCTGCCCTGCCAGCGAAGGGCTTGGCCAATAGAATAAAAGTGGAAGGAGTTGTGTGCCACTCTTGATCAGAGGTTTTAAGAGAAATGGTCCTTTTGTTGCTTACCTATCCTTCAAGAGGAAGGAACCCTGGTAATACAGTGGATATGCGTTGGGCTCTTAACCTCATGAGTCACATGCAAGTCTTTCAATTTCAAAGCCTGATTGTTCCCCTGCACAAAGCTAACAGATAAGCAACAACTGCTTGTAGGCTGGAAAGATTGCCTGAACATAGTGTACTTTGGGGATTTCTTACTGCCAGGAGAAATACAGGCGATGTGGCAGGTGACGGTCCTATTATCTCTCAGCTGCCAATCAGAGGCAGGTTCTGAGCCTTCAGTCAGGGCCACTGGAGGAAGTGGCTCATGGTGCTGCTGCCATAGTCCATCCCAGGTCAAGCCCTCTGAGGTGCTGGGTTGCAAAGTTTTGGATTGGCACTCAGTGAGGGCTACTTCAAAGCTCCTTCTTTCTTAAACTTGCTCCTGCAACCACATTCTTTCTGAAGGTCCTTGTCAGTAAGCCGAAATCCCAACCAATTTGCTGAGTCAGGACAAAATGCAAAATTGATGGTACCGAGAGACAGTAAACCACCTACAACCTTTTAGACCATGTCAACAGATCATCTGTAGCCTCAACTGCAGAAACATTTCACTAAATCCTCTCTGTTTCTCCACAAAGATTAGGAATGCCCTTCTATCTTTTAAAAACAGACATTGGTCTGGCACCACTTCGGTTCCAGCTGAGGTAGTGGATTCACCTGAGCTAAGCTCTAGAGAGGATCACTTAATCTTCATTCAAGATATATGTCATGAGGACTGTAGATCATGCAGGGACTGCACAATCCCTCTGTGTCGGCAGCGGCTGCATCACGGCCTGGCCCATTGGGAAGAGAGACGGACCCATGGCAATTATAAGGCAAGATGCTGAGGGTGCTGGGGTGGTCTAGGGATACAGGAAAGGAACTATTGGGCATGGAGGCAATTATGAAGGGTTGCCATGAAGTTAACTCTGATTCATAGGGACTCCTTTGGGCCAGAGTAGAACGACATTCTGTTGTTTTTTTCTATAACTGATTTTGTTGTTGTTGTTTGAAATACAGCACCAGGCCTTTCTTCAGAGACATTTCTGGCTGGGCTTGAAGCTCCAACCTATGAGTTAGTAGGCAAGTATGTTAACCAACTGCACCACCCAGGGACTCCTCCATGTGACTAAAGAATGACTTAAGGACTTCCCCCACAGACCCAAACCAAAACCAAATCCACTGCCATGGGGTTGACCTCATATATGGCACAATAGACTGGCTCTGCTGATTTTCAGAACTGCACATCTTTACTGGAGCAGACAACCCTCATCTTTCTCCCAAGGAGTAGCTGGTGGGATTGAACCATTAACTTTGCCATTAGCAGCAGCCCCACTCTTAACCCAATATACCACCAAGAGTGGTTCAATTTGGAAAAATAGTATGTGATCACCTATCTATGAAGGGAAAACCCTCTCATAGAGTGCACTTACACAAATGAGAAAGAAACGAGTCCCCAAATGCCCGTCTTAATCAACAATCTGGGGAAGGGTGTTCTGGGAAGCAGCTTTCAAATGTGGCTGGAGATTATAAAAATAATCAACCTAATCCCTGTTTTAAAGAGCCCTGGTGGTACAATGGCTAAGGACTGGGTGGCTAAACAAAAGGCTGGTAGTTTGAACCTACCCATGGGCTCTAAAGGGGAAAAGACCTGACGAGCTGGTCCCATAACGATCTCAGCCTAGGACACCTTTGGGGGCAGTTCTACTCTGTCCTGTAGGGTCACTATGAGCTGACATCAACTTAAAGACACAAAGCACGTTTGACTGTACGTCACTTGTTGATAGAGTTTGTGCAGAGCATTCTGAATAGAAAACAGACTCAGGGGCATCTGATATCAACCAGCAACAGTCTCTTTCCTTGAGAAAGACTGTGGAAAGGGATGAGGAGGGAGCTTCCAAAAGCGTGTGGAAAAATGATACGAAAAAATAATGGAATTTTGCCATGAGCTTTTTGAAGCTCTCTTCATGACAGCTAGTCCTGCATGGAGGTTTCTAGAAAAGTGAAACACAAAAGAAGAGGCTGGTAAGTCCCACTGAACAATTCCAGGGAAGATTGGGTCTTGACTCAGAGTACTTGAGCATTCTGGCTTATTCCTCCAAATAGCAAATCAGACTACACCAGGTTCTGAGACTCAGGGAAGGCAAATAAGACACACCAGGCCCATGATTCAGACTTATGGGGAAAGTCACACTGGAGAGGGAAGGCCTCTTTGCCTTGTGTGCCTGACAAGTGTCTCATTTGCCTCATCTAAAACCCAGCCCTGGAAAAAAGGCTAACAGTACCAGCTTCAAACTTGTGTTTGAATCTTGTCTCTGTCACTTATTAACTTAGCCACCTTAAATCCCTTCCTTTAGTTTTCCATCTGTAAATGAGGCACAATTCCAATCATAGGGCCTTCAGTAAATGGCTATTATTAGCTAGGCATGCACTCCTGTTTTCTAGGCGAGAGTCCTCAGCCAGGTTTTTGTGGGAGCTTGTTCTTCAGGGTATTGTCATAGATGAGTGTGTCACCCAGATTCCTCCCCGGGCCAAGAGACTGATTTCCCCAGCTGCTGAGAGAGCCACTGATAGAAAAGGTCCCAGCTATCTGGCCCCTATCAGGATTGCCTCAGCTGATGAGAGCTCATCCAAGGTCTGCTCCTTCCCCAAACTAACCTTCATCCAACGACTTGTCAATGTAGGGGTATAAATGGCATAGTGGAGGCATTTGACCCCCCTGTAACTTCACAAAAGGCAATGGAGGAAGATCCAGATAAACAGCCCAAGGCTGATTCCTATGAGACAGAGATCAAAATGACTCCACCCTCCTTTCTTTTCACAGTTTCTGACACCAACCATCCGTACCATGACACTCTCTTCTTCTCTGCTGGGTTTGATAATCCTTAAGTGGCAATGGCCACACAGAACTCGCAAACAATACTTATGTTTCTGGGGTTAATTGGGGACCTAGCAGGTGACAATTCAGGATCAGAAATGACTGGAGATATAGTTCTTCAGTCAGGACAGTCTCTTCCCAGTGGTGCCCAGAGGCAGAACTTTTTCTGGTCCTTGGCCTCTGCCCTGCAGCTCCTTGACCTCTGCTGTGCTTGGGACCGTATACAAAGTTCTTTCAACTCTGCTGATAAGTGCGTTGAGGCAGCCCGCTTTGTCTGGAAACCTTGGCCCAAAGACACTCAGCTTTCTCATTCTGTGTGCTGGCAAGCTCCCTGTTCTGGGGTCTTGGTGCTGCTGCCTCTGCTTCCATGAGCTATTTATCTGCCACTGTTTTTCACTGTCTCCTGATGCATCCAGTGTCAGGGATCTCTGTCTCCTGGACAGAGGTGGTGCTCAGAGTAATAATCCTGGGTCCAAAGAGCACACTCCACTGCTGGCTCGTCTTTCTCGGTGCTCTTGAAACTCCACTTTCTGCTTCTGAGTTAACTCACCCAGGATGACCAAACCGACCAATTCCTACATTAGGGGTCTACAGGTCTTATTTGAATGGTCTCACCTCTTCGAGGATGCCATGCACCTTACTAATATTATTAGCATGCTATCTACTTCCCTCGGTGGCATAGTTCCACCCTGTCATTGGTAGGAGTAACAAAGACTATAGCTAGAGGAGAACTAGTAAGCAATTCGCTGCAACGTGTTAGGCTACAAAGTCCCAGGCTACTGGTTACCACTTGGCCAGGTCCCAGTTACAGAGCTCCCTGTGATGGCTCCTTTTGCATATCAATGTGGCGAGGCTATGGTGCCCAGTTTTTTGGTCAAACAAGCATTCATCTATTTGCTCTTGTTTTTTAAACATTTTATTAGGGGCTCATACAACTCTTATCACAATCCATACATATACATACATCAATTTTATAAAGCACATCTGTACACTCTTTGCCCTAATCACTCTCAAAGCATTTGCTCTCCACTTAAGCCCTCCACATCAGTTCCTCTTTTTTTGTCCCCTCCCTCCCCCCTCCCCCCTCCCTCAGGAGCTCTTGACAATCCACAGATTGTTATTTTGTCATCTCTTGCCCTTTCCAGAGTCTCCCTTCCCCCCTTCTCGGCCGTCCATCTCCCAGGGAGGAGGTCACATGTGGATCCTTGTAATCAGTTCCCTCTTTCCATCCCACTCAGCCTCCACTCTCCCAGTATCACCCCTCACACCCCTGGTCCTGAAGGTATCGTCCACCCTGGATTCCCTGTGCCTCCAGCTCCCATATGCACCAGTGTACAGCCTCTGCCCTATCCAGTCCTGCAAGGTAGAATTTGGATCCTGGTAGTTGGGGAGAGGAAGCATCCAGGATCTGGGGGAAAGCTTTGTCCTTCATCGGTACTACATCACACCCTGACTGACCCATCTCCTCTCCTAAAGCCCTCTATGAGGGGATCTCCAGTGGTCGACATTTGGGCCTCTGGTCTCCACTCTGCAATTCCCCCTTCATTCTCTATGGTATGTATATATATATATATATATATATATATATATATATATATATATATATATATATACCCATATACACACAGATATATATATATATATACATATATATATTCTTTTTTTTTGCATGATGCCTTATACCTGGTCCCTTTGGCACCTCATGATCGCACCGGCTGGTGTGCTTCTTCCAGGTGGGCTTTATTGCTTCTGAGCTAGATGGCCGCTTGTTCACCTCATCTATTTGCTCTTATGAAGGAGTTGGACTCAAGCAAAATAGAATACCTTCCATAATGTGGGAAGGGGTAAACCTATCAGCCAAAGGCCTTCAGTGCAGAAAGGGAGTTTCCCTAGCGTGTGTTCTGACCATTCTTATTCTTGTCTTTTCCCATCACCTAACCTATGGATTTTAGGATGAACATCTACAGAGCTCTTTAGGCTGTTGCCTGACCTATGAATTTGGAACTTGCCATTCCCCTATGTGAGCCAATTCTGAGAAATAAGCCTCACTCTATGGGGCTCTGGTGTCGTAGTGGGTGGCCCATTGGGCATCCAACAGCAAGGACATCAGTTTGAAAACACCAACGGCTCCTTGAGGGAAAGATGAAGCTTCGTAATCTCCTGAAGAGTTACAGTCTCCAACGCCCAAAAGGTCAGTTCTATACTGTTTTACACAGTCACTTTGAGTCCACCTTGATGGCAATGAGTGGCCGGTGCAGTGGTTAACCATAGGAGCCCTGGTGGATATATCAAATATCTCCAGTTACAGCTATATAACTGGTTTGGTTTCTCTAGGGAACACTGACTATGACACTCTCCATAGGCAGGGATGAGACCTCTGTTGAGATTTCCCTCTTGTGCCCTTCCTTGATTCCCCCCACAGGTGCTTATTCCCTGAGCATTCCTCAATAAATGTCAGGAATCCAGAACTAATTCCATCACAGTGTCTCCTTCTTCCAGGGAGTCTGAATGGCTTCTGGGGAGTATGAACTACAGTCTCCATCCAACTTCCTCCTTCTATTTCTATGCTCCGGATCTTATTTGGGGCTCATTTGGTTGTAAACAGGCAAAGAGACCAGTACTTGGAAGAGAGAATCCTAGGAAAATGGAAAGGTGGGGAGAACAAGAGGACAGCTGGCTCTGTCGACCGTTCCTGACCACCACTGGCATGTTCCTGTGTTCTTTGTGTCTGTCTCTCAGGGCACATGCTGTAATCTCGCAACATAGAGCGCCTCCTCCACGTGGCGGGACATGTGCTTCTGAATTATGCTTCTTAGATGCCAGGCCACTTGCAAGAGCGGGACTTTCCTTTTCGTTTTTTGGTTGGAAATGTTCCAGAAAAAGCGTCTAGTTGACCCATCTTATGTCAGTGTCTCCACTGGGCCAATGAAAACAGCCTTGTGACTGTATTGAAATGTGGTGTCTTCCCCAGGGAACTGATATTTCAGCCAGTGAGGTAGTTCACAGGGACAGATAAGAAAGGGGGTTGGGACAGATTAAAATAATAATAATGTCTATTTGCAAAGAATAGGGCCTTATTATTTTTCGGATGCCCCCCATCTGAACACCCTACCACTGAATATAGGCAGGAGGTAGGGCCCACCTGTCACTCAAGCAGCTAAAAATGTACAGCACTTGCTGTAGCAGCTGCTAATGTGCCCATGTATTAGCACTTGGCACCCACCACTCCCAAAAATGCCAATGGTCTCACAGGAAGCACATGTAACTCCCCACACAGGGAACAGTCATTGAGCAGACAGGGGAGTTGACATCCTCCAGGACCTAATGCCACTTTAACCAATGACACATGTGGATAGGTGGAGCCACGCTCCAGTTCCCTCAGCCTTTGGCTGGGACAACTACAAGAGGATTTATACTGTCTCTGGGAACCTACTCAATGACATTTCTTTATCGGCCCCTTCCCTTTGCTCTATCAGTATTACCCTTCTCTACTGGTCCTTCCTGGAGGCACCTCCCAAGGAAACAATAGTCTAGCTGCCATTCCAATTCTAGTGGATTCCAATTCTTGGTGATCGCATTCATGTGAGTCAATCAGAACTGTGCTTTCTGCAGATTTTTCTCTCCTCTTTTTAAGAGTAGTTTTAAGGACATTGTGGAAGCTTCCCACCATCCAGTTCCAGAACATTTTCATCGACCCTGCAGCCATTAAGCAGTCATTCCCCATTGCCCCTCCCACTCCACCCTGGGAAACCACCAATCTACTCTATGGCTCTATGGGATTTACCTGTCCAGCATTTTCCCTCTAAATGGACTGACAATACATGGCATTTGGTGTTTGGCGTCTTTCACTTCATGTCTTGCGTTCACCTGTGTTACAGAGTCTGTCCGAATCAAAGGCCTTAGTTTTCTTGTGGCAGACTATATGTATACCCCACTCTGTGTAGATCATATTTTCTCTATTCTTCTACTGATGGGTATTGTTGGCTTATTGTTTACCTTTTGCCCATAGTGATTAGTGCAGCATCCATCTGGGTACTCTTCTTTCATTCTTTTAGATATGCACTTGGGAATGGACTCCCTGGATCAGCCGGCAAGGGTTCATGACCAAGTGGGTTATGTTGGGCTGCTAACCGTAAGGTCAGCATTTTGGACCCTTTAGCTACTGCGAGATAGAAATGCTCTCATAATGATCCACAGCCCCCCAGACCCACCAGCCGCAATTCTACTCTGTCCTTTCGGGTTGCTGTGAGTCAGAATCGACTCGATGGCAGTGGTAGTGAGGAAGCCAGCGACTTGAGAGTGGAACCAGGGACCGTGGAGAATTCTGGCAGTAGCCATGGTGTCCTCACTACCCAGATGCCAGCAGCCACGAGTGAACAAAGGAGGCACAAGCAAGGTTCTCGCTGACTTCATGCTGGCGACCCGGCTGCCCCTGCTTCCTCAAATGCCATTTCCTCAGCTTTACTGACAACGGGGTGTACTCCCTATTATCATGTCACCACTCTTTCAATGGTCCACCTAGCCAGGTGTGATTCCAGACACTCACTGTGCAGCCACCATCAGCGAAGGTGGCTGCCCACCTCATTTGTACACATGCAAAGAATGTGATCATTCTTGGCACTGGTGTCCTTAGTCATCCTGGTTGGTATATTTACATCCTTGGGGAGCTGGGTCAGTGAGCAAGCGCTTCTCAAGGTGCCCATATGATCTGTGTACTGAGAGTGCCAGCCCAAGGATCTGACTTGCCACGTACAGTGAACGCACCTCTGAGGCAAAGGGGAAGGCTTCTTTCTAACTGGGAGACCAGCAGGTCTTCTGCAGACATCACTCCCCTGCAGCACTCTGATCCGAGGCCTTTCATATTCCAAAGAGCAGCAATAAGATTCCCATCTGCCACCCAGTCAGACTCACATGTGAGAATTCTCTTTTCAGAGCAAGACAGCCAATGCAGTGAGCTGGGTAAAGGGGCAGTCTCACTCTGAGGAGACTCAGCCAGGAGTGTAGGGACAAGGAGTGAAATGTGCAGCTTCCAGCTGCCACCCAAGCCTCCGTAGTGCAGTGGCATGAGAGCAAAGAGATAGTCCTTTGTGACTCTTTGACCTCCTTCCTGGCCTTGGTGGAATTAACACTGCTCAGTGCCAGTCTCTTCTGAATATACAGAAAAGATAGCTCAGAAAAGAATAGAGTTAAATAAGAGCAGGACAGAGTAAGGTGGCTTCATGGTGTTGCATTTGTGTTTCTCAGAGCCCATCCTGGCTCACAGTGACCCTCTGTGACAGAGAAGAACTGTTCCACAGATTTTTCTAGGCAGAATTTTAAGGAAATGTACCTAGCAGCACAGTGGTTGCATGTGCCACTGTAACAGAGAGACTGGCAGTTTGAACTCACTGATCCCCATCGAGAGAGTGAAGACGTGACTGCCTGCTCCCATGAAGACTCCTAGCCTGTTGTTGTCTGTCCATTTGTGGTGCTGTGGTGAGTTGTGTGTTACTGTGATGCTTGAAGCCATGTGACTGGTATTTCAAATGCTAGCAGGGTTACCCCAAGTGAAGAGGTGTCAGAGAAACTTCCAGGCTAAGAACACAATACAAAGAAGGTTTCCACTGTCCACTTCAGAGGAAGTAGCCGCTGAAAACCCTAACACTATAGCACAGTGTGCCTTTCCTTCCCGTCACAGGGAGTCAGAATCGCCTCAATGGCACATGACAACCAACAACACCTTTGAGGAGGGAAATCTCCTTCAGTAGGTCTGGGTGAGTTTAAACTGGGTGGCTTCTTGGTTTGCACTTGAGCTCTGAATCATCTCACCACCAGGCTACCATCTTTATGATGCAGGCAAATAAAACCATCTTGGTCCTGCTCGGTATTGCCAGCGTCATCATGCTCTTTCTCCCATAAGCACATGTCTGGTGGTTGGACCACAGCAAACCCGGTTGAAACTATTTCCTCATCACCACGTGTGTGTCAGAGTAGAAGTGAACCATGAAGTTTTCTTTGATTAAAAACATTTTTATTGTGATTTGGGTGAAGGTTAAAGAGCAGCTCAGCTGTCCATTGAGCAATGCATACACATTTTGTTTCATGTCATTGACAGCAATTCCCACAATGTACCATCACTTCCCCCACATCTTCTTGTTTCTTGTCTCCAAGCTTCCTTCATTCTCAACTTTTTTGAACTTCATTCTTGGGGGAATGCTGTCTTTTGATCTCATGTGATCTATTATTCTACGGTATTTGTATGTCTCTAATGTCATTGTTCCCATTGTAGAACTGTCTATTGTTTGGTTGAACATCGAGCCATGATGAGTTCAGTTCCAGACCTGCAGGGTAACTAAGCACCATAGTCTTGCAATTTCACCAGCCTTTATCCAAACAGTAAGCTTGGTGTTTTATCATGATTTTGAGTTTTGCCCCACATTTCCCTTCTACTCTAATCAAGCCCCTCTAATGTGATCTCTTTCATAGCAGTCGATAGTGGGAGCTAGGCACCATCTAGTTCTCCTGGTCTCCAGTGGTGGAGGGTGATCGTTGCTTGAGTCACGAGTCATTGATTCATTGTGCCAAATCAGTTCTCCTCTTCTGCTGTCCTCTGGATGGAGAGAGACCAACTGTTGACCCTTTCCTGATTGCTCAGGAACTTTGAAAATCCCAGAGACGATGGTCCTGATCCCCCAGGCTCAACAACTCATTCCCTCACAGTTTTTGCATCTGTCTCAGAGATTTTTTCCACCCTCACCCCGTTTTATGACATTGGTCCCTGTATGCTCCACCATATACCTGGATCTATTTAACAACCAAGGTCAATACATTCTATAAACTTTTCAATGGCCAAGGATTCTGAAGAAGATTGCCAGGCTTCTCTTTCACAGCTCCTCTAAGTGGGTTGGGAATGACAACTTTTCCCTTAATAGCAGAGCTCATTAACTGTTTACACCCCTAGATACTTCTTACTCTTAGAAAACTCACTGCCATCGAATCCATGCTGACTCACAGCCAACTTATAGGGCAGCGTGCAACTGCTCTTTGAGTGTCTGAGACTCGAAGTCTTTATGGGAGCAGAATGCCTTACCTTTCTCCCACAAAGCAGCTGGTAGTTTCAAACTGCTGATATAGCAATTAGCAGCCCAACTTGTAGCCACTAGGCCACAAAGGCTCTTTTTCTTCTTAGGCTGAGCTTTGCTGAAGGTCGTCCGACATGGCCTCTCAGCGTGAGTAAGGGGTCCCAAGCTACAGGCTGCACAAGTTGCTCCCTGAAACACGTGGCCTGGGCCCCCAATGTGGGCACACAGAAAGCCAGTTCACCTCTCAGGGGTTTGGCAGAGCCGCAGCACAGCAAGGGTCTCCCTGAAAGCCCCTCCACCCCATGCCCAGAACCTCCCCCAAACTCACCCCTGCTCCAGGCTGCTGGTACTCACTGTAGGTCCTGTCACCACTGCTGGGCCCTGGGGGCAGTGCTGGGCCGCCACTCCAGCAGGCTCTCCGCTAGTGGGGCAGGCTGCCCCCTGGTGGCCACCCATCTTCACTTGGTGCAGAAACATTGCAAACTTGGTTAAGAGGAGCTGAGAAGAGAGAAGAGGGGTCACAGGGGGCCCTGGCTGGTGGGCTGTGAGACACCTCAGTGAGTGACTGGGCAGGGCAGGACTGGATAACCACAGAACTTGTCCCTCTACGCAGAGAGGGGAATAGGAAGTCACAGGTGTCCTCAGTCCAGACTGATGTTCCCCATCAGCCCATTGTGCATGCAGCCCCCCCTCCACCACCCGTCTTCATTCGGCTCCAGGGCACCTTCCTTGCCCCTAGCCCCTTCCTCACTAGGGTGTGCTCATAGTCCTCTCTCCTCTGGCCACCTGCTGCTGGCTGCTCAGCGAGCTCTGCAAGTCCTCAGCTTCCCTCAGGAAGTCCTGCAGTGCCAGCATCCTCTTCAGATCCTGGCCCCTGTGGTGACAGCCTGAGTCCCCCAACA